>NC_036240.1:16090365-16198496 GCF_002742605.1 Olea europaea var. sylvestris | reverse complement strand
CTTTTATCAAAATTTGATAAAATATTTATCAAAAGTTATGTCAAACCACCCGTTTGTTTACAATATTTTCTTTCAAATTAATCTAGAATTTTTTAATCTCTTTCATTCTTTCTTCTTGAAGAAAGATTGCACATTGGAGAAAACACACATTGTGTACACACTTCACAGGGAATGACGTTTGGTAGAACTTTTTAAAGTTCAAAAGTTATTTATGGTGGTAAGAGACTGTCAAAAGAACTTTTTAATCTAAAGGCCCGTTTGACTAGACCTTTGATTTCTACTTCTTGTAAGCTTTATGAAAAAAGACTTTTAACTAGCTTCATTTAAAATTTTTTCTAAACAATCATGGACTAAGTAAAGAAATACATGCCAACTCATGATGGATCAAGACGATTTGAACCCCAAAGTGTTAGCATTTTGAATTTCAATTCTAATATGTGGTTAATGAACTAAGGGTTCATTTAACACGACTTTTGAAAAATCAAAATGAGCCTTTGAGATTTAAAAGTTACTTTTGGATTAATTTGATTAATTTTATAAAAGTGTTTTTTATGGTGGAAGAACTTTTAAAATGGTTTAAAACGGCTTCTTGTAAAAGTACTTTCGAAATAAAAAGCTCTTTTTAAAATTAGTTTTCAAACAAAAAATTAAAAACCATACTAAACGAGCCCTAAGATAGATTGGCACTCAAAACAATCGTCCAAGATAAATATCGGGTATCTAATATATGAATTATAATTTTTTACTCATTACTCTGTTTAAGTCACTACATGTGCACTCTCATTTACACTATTCTACATGTTAATATCTACATTCTTGATTTATAATTTATCCATCACATCACTGCATAAATTTCCTCCACGTAAGAGGAAATGTCATCCAAGTTGCAAGAAAGGATGTATATAATATCATAAGACAATGAATTTTATCGACCGCAAATTTGCAGCCTTTCTCTTCGACGTATTGTTCAATCCGTGAGGGCCGTTTCAAATCAATTCATATTTCAACTTGAGTAAAACCACGAGTGTAACATAAAGCCAAAATGTGAGCAGCATAAACTTTTGTATTGTAGCTATTGTCTGGTGCCTCCATGTTTGAATTCCAGCTGCTGTTCACATTTCCCTCTTCCCCATCCCTGCACCACTCCACCTTAAATATCTACATGTGAATTCCCATTTCCCCATTCCATCGCTCTCATTTTTCTCTCCTTAACAAACTCGAAAAATTCGCCCTTTCTGCTTCGATTCCCAACATTCTCTTCACCGACAATATGGACTTCATCATTTCATAGTTTAAACCCTAGTTCTAGCTTGAGTTTAGAAAGAGTCAATGGCCGTGTCGTCGTCGAGGAAATGGAAAGAACAAAGAGAAATGAGCCCGGAGAGGAATAAAATATGGACGGAACCTCCAGATTGTAAGATCAAATCTCAAAGAAAAGTTCCTGTTGTTTATTACCTCTGTCGAAATGGGCAACTCGAGCACCCCCATTTCATGGAGGTTACTCTTTCTTCTTCTGAAGGTCTCTATCTTAAAGGTAATCCCTTTACGAAAATTATGATGGGCTTATCGTGATGAAGAAAAAATCTAAATATTTTTGCTTTGTACAGACGTGCTCAACCGTTTAAACTTTCTCCGAGGTAAAGGCATGGCCGCTATGTATTCTTGGTCTTGCAAGCGGTACTGTTTCTCCCTGCAAATCCCACTTTTTTTATTTTTTCAAAATAAGTTGTATGATTTTGATTTGAAAGTTTTGATTCAGGAGCTACAATAATGGATTTGTCTGGCAAGACTTAGTTGAGAATGATTTTATCTACCCAGCTCACGGCCAAGAGTACGTTCTCAAAGGGTCGGAACTACCTGAGAACCCATTTCTCGAAACTGCGTCCCCGCCGCCCGCCGGTGGCCTAGATTCACGGAGGATGGAGAGACGGCTGAGAAACCAGTCCTGCAGTTCTATCGATTTCAACTTGCATGAGTACAGTGCATACAAAGCAGATTCCTCCGCCAGAGCCGTCGTTGACGGCTCCACTCAAACCGACGACAACCGTCGCCGCCGGCGATCCATCAGAGAAGCAGAAGAGAAGAGTAAAGAACAGGAACCGTGCCGGAACCAAAGCAGAGAAGAGATCGAGATCTCACCACCACCATCCGATTCCAGCCCGGAAACTCTAGAAACATTAATGAAAGCCGATGGTCGAGTGATCCTACGTCAAGAAACAGTCAACGAAGACCTAGCGGTCAACAACCAAAAAGCCAGAACATCATCATCAGTTCTGATGCAATTACTATCTTGCGGTTCCAATTCATTTAAGGATTGTGGGCCTACCCAGCGGCTGAATTTGATTTCTCAGTACAAAATGAGACTGCCACGTGGCTTGGAATCGAGCGGGTTAACTGGAGGAATTGGAAGAGTGAAACTGGAGGAGAAAGAGTACTTCAGTGGGAGCATAGTGGAGACCAAAAAGGAAGAATTTCCAGCCCTTAAAAGATCTTCTTCTTACAATGCAGATAGGTTAGTTTCATTGTACATTAAACTTTTCACTTGGCTAATGACTTTTCTGAACTAATTATTTGTATAATCATCGAAGTTTCGACGTTAATTTTTTCAACAGGAGCTCACAGTTGGAACTACAAGAGAGAGAGACGAAGGAAGTGACAGCAAAATGCATACCAAGAAAGCCAAAGAACCATTCTACTAGGAAAGAAGCCAACAATGACCACTAAATCTTGCAGAGAGACGAGTCTGGTTTTTTCCTAAATTAACAAACATGGGCTTGGTTGTACGAGAATGCCTTTTTAAGGTTCAACTCTAAATCTTCACACAATGTGGTCATACTTGTTCTACTCCATAGAGCCCGAAAATGTGTACTGTAATTGCCATACAAATAAAATCTGTCTTATTTTATTTTATTATTATTTTTTTTAATACTCAGCTGTCCGCTTTACAGTGACTAATTCTGGGGTCTACGAGTGTTGTGAAGTATGTGGATGCTTCTTTGACTTCGTAACTTGGGAAGTTAACATTTTGTCCCATGTTTAGCCTAGTGTATCTTGAATCCTAGGTTCTTCTTGTTTCACACAATGGGGAAGATTTAGATCAACAAGAAGTTGGGATGTGTAGTCATGGGACTTCACACTTGACTATTGCTCCACGATACAACAGAGAGTTGTACACACCAAGAAAAGTTGAGAATTAACTTAATTGAGAGGGTGTGTGGGAACCATTTTTGTGTAAAAATCTATTTTGGAATAGTAAATTGATGGAAAATGTGTGGTTGAAAAGTAAGGAAAAGTTTTTTATTAACGTATAATATTATTTTAATGAAGAATGTGTGGTTGAAAAAAAGAGAGAAAAAAATACATTTTGAAAAAAATGGGTATCAAAACGGGCCTGAGAACTTTTAAGTGATACCCAATATTGAATATATGAGTGGATAATATGATGAATTTACTTTTAATTTTTTTTTCCCCTTTTGTAGTGTCTGTCAATGTTATAGAACTCATCTCTAACAATCATGTTATATGTGAGTTAGTTGATTCACCCAGCATATACAAAATGATTCAATGTTACAATGCCATTTGGACAAACTAATCTATCAATATTTGCATAGAATTGAAGCAAATGAACCTACTTTTCAAACCCACGGCCCAAAATCGTAGCGATTGAATGACAATTGAAATGTATTAACTAGCTCAATCACATTACTCCAATAGATTAACAAGTTATCTTTGGACATCACATTTGACTATTGTTGAACAATACAATGAAGAGTAGTAAACAACAAGGAACGTTGAAATAGAACCGGGGAATTTAGTCGCAATGGGACAATCTATCTTACGCTAAGATGAAAAACAAAAATACCCACTCCCATTCTAATCTTGTTATGGGGGATTGTCTTGTGCCGTCATGCATTACACTAATTTGTAACACAACTCATAATTGAGGTTATTCAAGTTCTTTGAATAACCATATCAAGCATGGTATTATCCAACAATCCTATACCCATTATTTTGCATAATATCAAATACTATTGGTTCTATAAGGTGGTTGACTTACTTTGGAAAATGATATTGTTTTGAACAAAGAATCATTGGGGGGGGGGGGGGGTGATTCATCAATTAGATATATACATTATGTACATTGCACATATAAATAAGGAAATAAAATTCTATAATTGTAAATTACATTACATAGAAGCTGTAATTTTACTAGAATACGGGTTAAAGCCCAGAGTTACAGATGGCCCTAAAACTGAGGTGTCACTGAAAGTCTATTACCTTCGAGCTCATACAAATCAAACCCGTTAAGCCCAGCTTAAACCAACTGGGGAAACAATCTGGGCCCAAAATCATAGATAGGTTAAACATAAGTACAGCGTGCGTGCAGGGTTTTGATAGGTTAAGTAAAATATGGGGGCATCTAAATTGAGCTTTATTTCAGTAAGGAAACAAGAGAATAAGGTTCTATTTGGATGCTTAGGATGAACAATGAAAATAACAATAAGTTTATTTTAGACTATAAGTTTGATCTCATTTAAAAGTTGTAGAAAAACGTCTTTATAATTGATTTAAATGCGTAGGTTCTCGCTTTATCCCAAGGTACATAAGATCAAATTTTAGAATTCTTGGTGATTTCCACTTCCCATGTTTCTTTTTCATCTTGATTTGCATGAGATGATGAGCTCACGAAAAATCCTCTTTTGTTGGCGCCCAATAGTTGCACGCTACCTGCTCCCGACTAACGATCCGTAATATTTCATGTGAGGATTCATGTACTGAAGCTTAACTATGGTAACAATTATTAGGTTTGGTACAAGCCTAAAGTTGAGTTTTCGAGTACTATGAGAATTATATCGTTGAAAATGATATTCTTTGGCTTTTAAGCCCAAGCTACTTTGGGAACGCTAGTAACATAAAGAAACTAATATTTAAGCCAAGTTGATGTACGATAAAGTTGAAATCCATATTTTTTTTATTTATGTATAGAGAATAATGAATATAGATTTTATAAATATAATTATGCCATGTAAAATATATAATATAAGACAAATAATAATAAATGATATAATCAGATTCAGATGGCATGTATATGTTATATTAAAGAGTAATGTATTGGCGTTACATGTATCTATCAACGTATAACTTTAGATGTTAGATAATATGCAAATTTAAGTGTAAGTGTTGGTTGTGATACCTACAACTTTATACGTACATGTCGCACAATACAATTAATTTTCTTAGATAACACGCAGATTTAAGTGTAAATATCATGTGTATATATCTACAACTTTATATGTACATGTCGCACAATATAATTTATTTTCTGAGATGACATACAGATTTTAGTGTAAGTGTCACGTGTTGGCGTTACATATACAATTAATTTTCTTTTCCATTTCAACTGAGACGTTAATTTTTCTACCTGATAATTTATGATATTTTTGGATCCATACACAATTAGATAAAATAAATTAAGAAAAAATGAATGTTAATCAAAGAATTAGTATTTTGGATAGATTGTATTTTTCCCTCTTTTACACTTTACATCATGATTAGTAAGTAAAATTAAACAGGGTTAAACAACTTGATTAGAAGGATCGAGCGGTAGTATTTTAATTTTTTGTTTCTTATTTAGGCTCCATTTGAGCCTCATTGAATTTATAATACATTTTTCCTTCTCTTATTTTTAATCACACATTCTCCAATAAAATAATTTTACACATAAATCAAAAATATTTTTTTCTTTTTTAATCACACATTCTTAAAAAAAATGCTATTTCAAAAATTGGGGCAAACGGGAGCTTAATATTGTCCCGTGTAACTTTTGTAATTTTCAATATTGCATTTCTCTCCCTTAACTGTGAAAAATTGGAGCCTATAAAAGTATAGTCTTTCCCGTCTTTAACGATGTCCGCGCCTATCATTTTTATGCTATGTTTGTCTTAAACAAAATAAAATTCCAAAATATTTCTGAGTTCAGCTTTCTTATTACTTACCCGTAAAGCCTTTGCTCTATGCTCCTGTGTTCATATCTTTATTTCAATTTGCATGCTGCAAAATCACCAAAAAAAGGCACACAAACACCATTGGCACACTGTAGCTAATCGCCTATATACATATATCTGTATGTATCTGCATGTTCTTTATGTTTAGAACTTATTCATGATCTCTTTATGTCTATGATGTTCAATCTTGCTTTATCAAAAATGGGTTTGTATTATATTTGAATTCTAACTAAGTTCCCTTTTTTTTTTTCCTTTTTTTTTTTTTTTTTTTCCTTATTTCCCTTTTTTTTTTCTTTTTTTTTTTTTTTTTTTTTGGAGTTAGTGGGGTTTCTGGGTTTTAATTCAATTGGGTTTTTTCTGCACTGATGGCACCTTTGAGAGGAAACAAAAAGAAAAGGAAGGTCGAGAATAAGGATGAAGAAAACTCTT
Organism: Olea europaea var. sylvestris; assembly: GCF_002742605.1. Classification (NCBI taxonomy): domain Eukaryota; kingdom Viridiplantae; phylum Streptophyta; class Magnoliopsida; order Lamiales; family Oleaceae; genus Olea; species Olea europaea. Next base: position 16,192,062 of record NC_036240.1, on the reverse strand, counting down.
TGGTTTCTGGGTCTTCAGAAGAGAGCTCTGCTAATTGGTGGAATGCTTTCTCAAAGAAAATTGCTGGTAACCCAAATTCTATATCAGTTCATTTTTTTGTTAAAAATCTAATATTTTATGATAAATTTGATGTTTTATTTGTTCTGTTGATCATTTAAGATATAATTGGAGATTTTTAAACATCCAATCCTGATTGACTTTAGTTTTTTTGTGTTTGTTTAATTTAATTTGGCTGCCCTTACATTGAATTTAGATGTTTTGTATTTTTTGAATGTGTATGAATGTGTTGTAGTAGATCCCTATTTTGCTTTGATTTTTGACTTTTAAGTTATCCTTTCGATTAATGTTTTGGTTTCATTAATCTGACATATGATTCAAGAAATTGTGCAAGTTTCGTTACACTGAATTAACATTTTTTATTTATTGAATGCATATGAATGTGTTAATATAGTTCTCTATTTTGCTTTGAATTTCAACTACTGTGTTATCCTTTCAATTAACATTTTGGTTTCATTAATTTACAAAATTATTCAAGATATAATGCGGGTTTGTTGATAATCTTTTGTGCCATCTTTGTGCGGATATATAAGCATCATTGAGTCATCTTCGTGCGGATGTATAAGCATCATTGTGCAGATAAGCACTTACTGATCCCTTTTCTTAAGAATGGTGACAAATCCACTTGTGCATTTTGGGAATAAATTGCCGCTGTTTCAAGAACTAGTTAATTCCATTTTCATCAAAACAGAGAATATGAGAAACTCCTTGTGTTCAATGATGATATCACCATTTCTCTTTGGAAGTTAGTTATTTATTTTTCTGTAGCTACAATGAAGTATAGGATTTAGCTGGTAAAAGCAATTTCAGAAGCCACATTATTAATTATCTCCTAGTTTAGTTTATGTGTAACTGTTAAGGAACATAAGTTTTTTCCCCCTAGTTCTAACACCTGGAATCCTCTTATTTTTTCCTGAAGTTTAGGGTAATGAACATTGATTTTCATTGTTTGGAGGGGGAATTAGTTGATGACTATGGGGTTCTGGTGCAAATGTGAACATAATTTCATTGTGTATAATGGTATTAGTGATTGAAAATATTACATATGAGGCTTTGAAAGGAGGTTCTAATTAATTGATGGAGTATCTGATATGCATTGACCTGCATTCATTTATATAAAAGTTTGTCATTTGATATAGATATTACTACCTATAAATTCAGAAAGTGTTGTAATTTGTGGGCATAATTCAACAACTTATATGTGCAAACTTAATGAAAACTTAGTGGTATAAGTTGTTGGCATAATTCAACATTCCATTACCGTTTAGAAGTTGATTGTTTGGTTGAGTTTGAAGCCCAACGATCTTTTAAGCCCTTCTTTCTTGTTGCATTCAATTGGAAATGTAGTACTAATATCCTCCAGACTGAATGAACTCATGAAATAAAGAAAACACATGTGTTAGGGATGGGACTTTTTCCAACAAATTTACATATTTGTATCGACAGAACATAAGTCTTATATTCAGCTGGTGGAAATCACTAGCACATCTCTCCCTGTAACATATATTTTTGTTGTGGAGAGAAGGAAAATAACTCGGATAGAATGTTTGCATTGGCACATTTTCAGAAAACCTACCAATAAGTAGGCTAGGTACCTTTGGTTTGTTCTCCAATCCTTCTTTTGCATATGTTCAGGCATTAAATGTTAACATACTCCCTCCTCTTGTAGTATTATTTTAACTAGAATAGTGTGGGTAAGGATTCAGTCTAAATCCTCCAGCAGGCACAGTTAATTTCTTCTGAAAAAAATATGTAAAGAAAGTAAAAGATGAAAAATCAATGGAACTGCTCGAGATTTCATATAGGTTTTACAAAAAATTTGAACTTTTTATCTTATTATCCTAATAAACAGATGATTTTGGTAAAAATTTATTGAAAAAGTAACCAATGGGCTGCATTTTTTATATTGGAGGAGCTACACGCTGTTGACTGAACTTTAGTAAAGCAATCTATTATTGAGTCTCTTACTTGTAGAAGACAAAAGGAGATGTATAAAGCTCCATTTGTTGCCTATAAAGTAAAGTCAATGCTTCTAAATGTTTTAGGGTACATGCAATGTGTTAAATAGGTTCTGTTTCTAATATATCTGCATACCAATTCACAGAAAACGATTGAAGGAAGCACACTAATATCTAGAAATAGTGAGCTTTAAAGTTCTCTTCTGTGAGTCGATTTCCAGGAGTTAACTAAGGTAGTTTATGGTGACACAGAGTAGGAATACATAACGTGTAAATACTGTGACTAATATCTAGATTGAAGGAAGCACACTAATATCTAGAAATAGTGAGCTTTAAAGTTCTCTTCCGTGAGTCGGTTTCCAGGAGTTAACTAAGGTAGTTTATAGTGACACAGAGTAGGAATACATAACGTGTAAATACTGTGACTAATTCTCATGAGTACAATAAGTGCATGTTTCATTATTTGATAGGAATTGATGGTAGACAATATTTGAATTTATTTATTCTACCTTAATACTATCCATTAGCGTAAAGCACACAGTACTAGCAATTTATAAGAGATTTCTTCAAGACCTCGACAACTAAAACCAAAAATCAGAGTTATATCGTTAGTTTGACTATCACATGAAACGAGGAAGAGAATCAAGAGGCATATTTTCATTCCTATTTGTTGTCCTTGTTCAACTATCCAGGATGTATTCTATTAGATTCATGATCTAAAAAAATCGGTTGATGAATTGACTTGGTTTACTGGATTGATTTTGGTTTTGATTTAGCTGCTTCTTTCTTTAACATGGATTTCCATTGTTTGTAGCTTGTTTTCTCTCTGTAGACAGTCATCTAATAGCTTGTCTTCTTATATAATTTGAAATTGTCTTTTGCTCATGTGTCTACACTGTTCATTTATCTATATTTACAAAGTGGCTATATTAGATTTTGACCATTCTTAAATTTCTTGATAAGAGAAGGGCAGCGATTTTATATTTAATTATTTATTTATTTATTTTTTTGCTTTGATTTTCCATAATATTCTCTTGAAATAGTTTTCTCAAAAATCAGGAAAAATGATTATAACTGCAGCTTTGCTAGTAATTTTCATGGTTTCTTTAAAGCTCTGCCAATTAACTTCTACATTTAACAGTGCTAATAAAATATCTCATTTTGGTGTAAATATGCTACTTCTTGTAGATATATTAGAAATATATGATGAAAAGGGCCGATAGTTATGAACTAGCAAATCAAGCACATCAGAGTATAGCAAGTGCACGTGATATATCAACATATTCTGAGTGCCGGTTCTTATTTTGCTTGAGATTTATTAGAAAAAGTACAGCATTCAGGGAGGTTACAAAGTCTCTCAAAATAGAACAAATTGTTTCATTTTATCATTATGCATGATTTGAAAGAATTTTCACTTTGTATATATCATGCGATTTTCAGATTTAAAAAAAGTTTCTGTAACTATCCTGGTGCAAAAGGAGATCTTGGATTCTTTCTCTTAAAGGTGCGGAGCGAACTGTCGGACTAGGAGCTGTGATTTCTTTTGTTGTCCAATTGCTGCAGTTTCCCATTCTGTAGTTGTCGCTTTATATCGAGAAGCTTCCGATTCCGTATCTGATATGTTCTGATATGTTGTTTATCATCCGATATAGCTAGATAGCCACCTCTTTCTCCACATATAGCTCCACTGGAGATAATAATTTTACAGATAAACAGATGGAAAATGATATTTTTAACGTATTAGGGAAAATATCCTGGAAGGACTGCTTTTAGTTTTTCAAATAATACCTGAACTGTTGTCTCACTTTAATTCAGGCCTGCATTAAGTGAAAGTGGATGAACTAAATGACTTCTTCCTTCCTAGTTAGGCAGTTTCAGGAAACCTTCTGTCTGATTAGTCTATTTATTTTTTCCATTTCTTGGATTTATGACATTAGGTAACCAAAGTAAAACTAACAGGATAATGTCCATTATTCAAAAATTAATATCTGTAGATGTTTAATTCATATTCTGGACTGGAAGTCTATGGGGAGATTCGTCTTCTCGGGTGGTTTTTTCTGGTTCATGAATTTAAGAATGGCAAGTTGAGCATCAAGATCGTCCCCTAATAGTTTTCTTGTGTACCTAGAGCATCAAGAATTGGTAAAACATAATTGTACTACTCTGGATTATACTTAAATTGAAAAGAACGAATCAGTTATCACATCTCATCGAGACTTTAGAATGTTGATCATTTTTTGAAATGCGCATTCTAGCTTGACCTTCATATCTTTCCCTTCTCTTTTCTTTATAAGTTGGTCGTCACATCACTTTAGTTGATATAATTTGCACACTATTGAGCTGATATATATATTTCTTATGTTCATGGACTGTTTTTCTTAATTGGCATTTCACACTATTTGAGGCGTTCTACTTTTATCGATAAAGACCTGATAGACTATGATCAACTTTTCTCAGATCAGTTTACTACTTTACCTCTGCAGGTAGTCCATCTCAATCAAATGGATTGGATAAGTTCAAATCTATTTTCCAAATGTCGAGAAACACATTCGACTATATATGTTCCCTGGTAAAAGATCACATGATGGCCAAAACACATTTTTCTTTTTCAAATGGAAAGCCATTGTCATTATGTGACCAGGTAGCTTTAGCTTTGAGAAGGCTATCTTCAGGAAATTCACTAATTTCAATTGGTGACTCGTTTGGGGCACATCATTCAACCGTCTCTCAAGTGACATGGCGTTTTATCGAGGCCATTGAAGAAAATGGACTTCACCATCTCCGCTGGCCTTCTGCTGAACAAGAAATGACCAAGATTAAAACCAAGTTCGAAAAGATCCAAGGCCTTCCAAATTGTTGTGGGGCAATTGATACCACACACATAAAGATGATGTTAACGTCGTCTGATCAGGGAGCTGACATGTGGCTTGATCGCAAGGAGAATCACAGCATGATCCTGCAGGTGGTTGTGGACTCTGATTTCAGGTTCCGGGACATAGTCACAGGCTGGCCGGGAAAGATGAATGAGTACTCAGTTCTCCAGAGTTCGAATTTTTTCAAACTATGTGAGAAAGGAGAGAGGATGAACGGGGATAAACTAACTTTGTCAGAACAAACTGAAGTTGGGGAATATATAATTGGTGATACCGGATATCCGTTGCTGCCTTGGCTCATGACTCCTTACCAAGGTAAAGAACTTTCAGAATCCAAAGTCGAGTTCAATAAGAGACTTATCGCAACTCATATTGTTGCAAAGAGGGCATTGGCAAGGCTGAAGGAAAGATGGAAAATGATTCAAGGAGATATGTGGAGACCCGACAAGCACAAGTTACCAAGATTTATTTTCGCATGCTGCATTCTCCACAATATTGTTATAGACATGGAAGATGAGGATTCAGATGAGGGGCCCTCGTCTCACCACCACGATCCTGGATATAGGAACGAGGTTTGTGAATTTGTTGATGAGTCCGCTTCGAATTTGAGGGACAAGCTATCTATGCATTTATCTGGGAGTCTTAATTCTCATGTCAATCTTACATTTGATGGAGTTACTGCCTAGCTGCCACTCATCATACAGTTAAATAAGATAGGAGAATCCAAGGAGAAAAAGAAAGTGATTTTTAATTTTCATTCAGGAATTCACCTTTTTTTTAATTAATTAATAAATTTCAGAGGTTAGTACTTGATTTTTCAATTTCTAGACGTTGGAGATAGTTTTGTGTATTTCAATTTGTTATATTTCACGCGAGTATTGCTGTCAGCATATGATGCCACAGTAGATAAGTTGCCCGGTCTGCTCTCGACCCTGCTCCACTACCGCACCCTCACAACCTTCCCTTGCTCCTCCGGCCCCTGCCTGACTACCACATCCTGGTAACTCTCCATTATTGACCAATTCCGAAGCACGACCAGCCCATATTTTAGCTATTCTTGCCAGCCTTCTTGATGTGATCGAGACATGGTCTATTTTCCAATATGCTTGCTTTACTATAGGGAGTTATTTGCTTATGCTTCTCTTCCCAAAGAGGGTATTCACCATTTTATGTAGATATAAGATGTTAAAAGTTATTACATGGGGGTGGGGGGGGGGGGGGTTCTGTTGGGACCGATTGACTAATAATGCACGAATTGAGATTTGATGAATTCCACTTGTTGTAATTGAAGTATTGAATAAGATTACAAATAACCACGAACAAGATTAAAGTAAAGAAATAAAAGAATTGGCAGAGGAACGATGTTATTTTATTCAATCAATGAAATGAGAAAATTACAGCAATAAAGGCTTACAAATACTAAAAGAGGAGCCTTGTATTTATAATATAAAATCTAGCCTTAAAAGAGTCCAAAAAAAGGTAAGAAATCTAATGCAATTTAGACTCCTATTTGAGTCACACTTCTAACAATCTCCACCTTGACTCAAATTTCGGTGCAACCAACAAAATTCCAAAATTTCTCCACCTTAAGAAATAATCCGTCTGCATTAGAATGAACTGACCAATCTTCTCAAAGCAATAACCAAACTCTCCACGATAACACATTCCCCCGCCCAGCGTCCACAAGCAACACCCGAATCCAAACTCGGGTTTCCAAAATTCCTCTTGAAATTAATAATCATTGGACAGGGTCGAAGCACACCCTGTAGCAGAAACCACACCAAATGCACAATCAGAAGGTCCCTTGCTAATATTGTCACCTTCAATGATTTCTAAAGCATTACAGACATCTCCAAAACTGTATCTACGCTCCATGAATCCATTGGCATTACAAGAACGTAGTGTACTTGCTAAAATTGGTGGCAAAGCAGACTCACCAACACTTCCTTGAGCAAAGTTCTTAATTGACCCAGAGCCAAACCCGAGAAGTACTGTACCAAATTGAATGTCCACCACGGTACTGAACTTGTCCAAATGTCTCTGAATTGGTTCTGCGCTCCCCTGCAAGATGTACAACTGAGATTTCCTCCATCATTTCAGTACAACCCGGACACCCCTTCGAACCTCCAAGACTCCACCTCCACCAGAAAATTTGTACCCTTTTTCATCCAAGGTACTCAGTGATATGAGATTCTTTGTCAAGTCTAGAACATGATGAACCTGATCAAGTGTCCTCACTATTCCATCCAATAGCCTCAATCTGACCCGACCGATTTCTGCAACCTGGCAAGATTGGTTGTTTCCTATGACAACTCCATGTTATTTCACCGTCTCATATGTTTGAAACAAAGCCCTATTGGGACACATATAATACGAACAAGCAAAATCCAAAATCCACTCCTCAGGTTTGGATTCCCCTTCAGATACAGCCAACATCACATCTCCATCATCACAAAAATTTTCAGCAATATTAGTCTCGTTCGAATTACGTGATTGCCCGGCATGATTTGCATGTAAATCACCTTTACCTTGCAACTTGTCGCAATCTTTCTTGATGTGTCCTTTCCTTTTGCAGTAATAACAATACACATTGCTGTACTTCACCTTCGATCTACCCCTTCGTTGATCACCATGAGTAACAAGAGCATCCCCACTCCTAGATGCAGGATCTCCAACCAATAATTCCATCTTCTCTTTTGAGAACAGGGCGTCGTATACCTCCTCAATGGATAACGTGTCACGATTATACAGAATAGTATCACGAAATGACGAAAAAGAATTGGGTAGCGAACACAACAGGACCAAGGTTAGATCCTCTTCATCATATTTTACCTTAGACGTCTCCAAATCTGCAACGATCTCCTTGAACACAGTAAGGTGGTCCTGCAGTGACCCTCCTTCCGCCATGCGATGAGAATACAACCTCTGCTTTAAAGTCAGTTTGCTCGTCAAACTCTTTGTCATGCACAACTGCTCTAACTTGAGCCACAAAGCAGCCGCTGTCTTTTCTTTCAAAACATCTTGCAGCAAATTGTTGGATAAATGAAGTTGGATTTGCGCTAAAGCCTTCCAATCCTTCCTTTGTTTCTCCTCCATAGACAAGTTTGCTGGCATCTTATCAAAACCCAGCAAAACATCATCAAGATCTATCTGTGTCAACGCAGCTCTCACCTTTACTTGCCACAGTGAAAATCTTGTATTGCGATCTAATAGCGAAATTTCATACTTCAACGAATTCATCTCTGAAAAATCTCAATCAAGTCACGAAGAATTTGCAACACCCAAAATTGAAAATTACCGAACGTGCAAGAGGCAAAATAGTCCAGAACCTTAATTTTCCCAAAACTGAAATTGGACACCACCACAAGATCCGTTTCGTAGTCCGGAGAAAACTACCTGAAGACACCGTCGCCGGAAATAGCCGCACGCGCCGCCACTCTCCTCGCCGAAGTTTCACCGTCGGCGACTGGCCGGACCCTTTCTGGACCATCTCTGCCTGCTGAGTCCACTGGTGGTGTTCGTTTCTCCAAACTCTTTTTGGTTTGACTAGAAAACGCAAAAAAAGATCCGGCAGAAAATCGAAAAATTGGACAGATTCGTTTTTTGATTGTCTGATAATTTTCAGACGATTTTCCGATCAGTTTCAGGCCAAAAATCCACCAATAACCCAGCTCTGATACCACTTGTTGGGACCGATTGACCAATAATGCAGGAATTGAGATTTAATGAATTTCATTTGTTGTAATTGAAGTATTGAATAAGATCACAAATAACCACGAACAAGATTAAAGTAAAGAAATAAAAGAACTGGCAGAGAAATGATGTTATTTTATTCAATCAATGAAAGGAGAGAATTACAACAATAAATGCTTACAAATACTAAAAGAGGAGCCTTGTATTTATAACATAAAATTTAGCACTAAAAGAGTCCAAAAAAATGGTAAAAAATCTAATGCAATTTAGACTCCTATTTAAGTTACACTTCTAACAAGTTCCTTGATTTAAACGATCAATATGGTTACGATACAACTGATATTATAACTGTCATTACAAAGTCAATCCCTCAGTACATTGGAGAGTTGCTATTATACAAGGTTAGGGAGGGCCAGTTTCTACTGTACAAAAGACGAGGTAGTACGTAGTAAATACCGCAGCAGCGAAGCCATTCAAGTGTTCTTCCAGTGTACTGCAAAATGAAGATAACAAAGAGAAACTAAGTATTACGTTGGAGTTTAGAAGACAAATAGAGCCTTCACAGGACAAAAATGCTTGTAATTGACTGATTTGAATCTATAAGGCAGTATCATATTGATCTTCACTGTGATCATCATACACATGATGCTATATTTCCATTTTTAATACAGTTTATGAAAGAAAACTATGTAAAGCCCGGGAGATATAGGTCGATATAAAGTCAATGAGAGAAGTGTACGAGAGAGACGTAAATTCATCGTGCATCAACATAAATATACCGTAATACATAAATATATGTTTGAAAAGGAGAAAGGAAGAAATCATGATGGAGGACTATAGGCGTATTAATTTATACCTTTTCTTGAAGCAATTTCAGCATTTTCTTTCTGAAGCTGCAACATTTTTGGATGACATCCAAAAGCAATATATTTAATCATACAAAAGTATTTTACACCAAAAGTATTCTTAATTCCCTTCCCTGATTTTCTTAAGAAATAATCCATCTTTTGTGTAAATAATCACCTTCGTTCATGTAAAAGTCCAGTGATAACAGCTAAATAAATGCAACTACTCAAGCCAAAAAAATGTTGAAAAACAACATTGTAACAAGTGAAGAAAATATCGTGCTTAAACGACAAGGAAAATAGAGGATGTTTTATGAAAAGGATTAAGCAATAGGAATAATGCCTATCTCATGCTAGAAAAACTTGACATGACACGATGTGACTCTTCAATCCACTTCCTGTACTCTAACCACATATTTGTAAAATGATTCCTAGTATGCCCTATGGAATATCATTTCTTTGTTGTTCTTTTAGTTGTTTGTAACTCTATGGAGTGTTAATCTTATCTATATCATCACTTTGTAAACAAATTTGTACACAATTATTTACAAATAGCATTACTCCTTGAGATAAGTAGCCTAAAAACACTTATCTCGGCTGAATTCTTTTGCCACTCCCACCCCCAGAGGAAAAAAATAAAAAAATCTGGAGCCATTTACCTTATTTTCCCAAATACTTAAGTGTTCTACAGGAAGCAAAGTAAATGCCATCATTTAAACTAGCATTTAGCAATTAGCAGGTGTAGGATATATCAAGTGAATGTGAAAAGCAATACAACCTTCAATCTCATCTCACAATAACAGAACGTTCGAAAACTTCAGACTTGAACATGTATTTACCCTCTATGCACATATTGGACATGGATATTTCAACCATCCAACAACTGTAGATAGCACAACAATGCAAAGCTTGAAGGTATAATTATAAATATACAGGTAATTTCTAAATTAAGGGCGCATTTGTTTCTTATTTTTGCAAAAATGAGCATGAAAAATATAGTTGTTATAAGCCCCACACAAGAGATAGAAATTCAAATTCGATGATTTGATGTGATGGATAACAGTTATATTTTTCATTTTAATGAAAAAATAATGAGAAATAAACAAGGGTTAAATAATTTTGTTGGTTGGTCAAACTTATAAATAAGTTACTTGTTTTGACAGTATTATAAAATTCACATTCTATATTGGTAAATTCTAAACATGCTAACAGTCAAGCAAGTGAAAGCGGTCTACCAGATCACTGGGGGAATACCTGGCCATCAGTTTCTTCAAGGCTTTGCTTGCTGCAATCTCCTCGGCATAGTGTACAAATACATTTCCTTCTGATTTGCCACTAACATGGTCACATACAATGTTTACAGCAAAATACATCGCGTCACTTTCCTGCTAAATAATGTCACATTCAGAAACTAACACAAAAAGTTCATTATCTACCTTAAATTACTTCGCCATACTTCTCGAAAGCATTCTAGAGAAGAGGTTCATTGGTATCATAAGAAAGTCCTGAAATTCATAATTTTTTATAGAAATGAAATACCTTTGTTAACATTTTCAGAATTGAAAACAACCGAATAATGGCATGATCTATGCGTTTTTTTAGGATTTCTCCTAGCGCTTTAAGGATTCCAAACACTAGTGCTTGCACATACCCATACAACCGTGCGTGTGATTCCATGGAGAGAGAGAAGAGACCTCCAACGAACAATTTTGCAGAACACCGGCCTGGCCAAGGAATAACGAGATCTTTTCCTGTGCTTACTATCCCACTCAGGTGACAGAATAAGCTGACGAGAAGCAACAAGCAGTCGCAGTCAAAGCTTGGCTACAGCTAAGCACTTACCAAGCACGAAAGAAAGGGCTTTCGCCACTTGACCCGTACACGAGGAAACTCACAAGTCAGTTCTCTTTTTTGGGTTGGGAGGGGGTTGGGGTGTTGGAGGGAGGGCTAGTAGGAGCCATCCCATCAAAAAAAAAAGAAAAAAGAAAAACACTTTCAACGGAAAAACTAATTGAGTCAATATAATTGTAGCATCTACATCATCAAATCAACCAAAAGAAACATGAAAAAAATGAAATGGAAAGAAAAAATCAAGAACTGAAACAAGGGTTTTCACTTTTCATTCATGGATTCAAAGAGAAAGGGGTCTAACAACATAACTACACATTACAATCTTCATCCTCTCCTACCCAATTATTCTAAAAACTCATTCTAAGCTAAACTAAGCTGCAGCCTTCTTGGGGGATTTGGTAGCCTTTGAGGGTGATTTTGGTTCTTTAGTGGCCTTATCTCCACCAGCCTTCTTTGGCAACAATACTGGATTAATGTTCGGAAGCACTCCACCATAAGCAATGGTTACTCCTTGCAGCAATTTTCCAAGCTCCTCATCGTTCCTGATAGCCAATAACACATGCCTCGGGATAATTCTGTTCTTCTTGTTGTCCCGAGCTGCATTTCCAGCCAACTCCAAAACCTGGAACAATTAATCAAATTGGGATTGATCAATTTATTGGCCAAAACGAGATCGCATTCAAATCATTATGAATAAGAAACAAAGTGCTTGAAAATTGGACGTCAGTTAAAGATCCAATTTTTGTGTATAAAATGTACATATAATTGGTTATATATTTTCAACATTAATCCAAGGGAATGCAAAAATATTAAAAATCAAAACAAAAACCCAGATTACAATAACATTAGTTCAAATGATTTTTGAACACAAAAATACAGATCTGAACAGAGAAATGTTACCTCAGCAGCAAGATACTCAAGAACAGCTGCCATGTAAACCGGGGCTCCAGTGCCGACCCGCTGGGCGTAGCGACCCTTTTTCAAGTAACGGCCAATTCTACCGACCGGGAATTGCAGACCGGCTTTGACTGAACGGGACACCGGCTTCTTCTTCGGGCCGCCGCCCTTCCTTCCTCCAGCACCCTTCTTCACCTTTGTTGCAGCAGCCTCCATGAAATTAGGGTTAAAATTCAGCAATTAAGAATGTTCAAATGTGAATTTAGGGCAAAATGGGCAATCAGCGAAGGGATCAGGCGATTGAATCAGGGATAGAGAGTGGATAAATGGAGTTCGATTATATATATAGTGGTGCCGCTAAATTTGGATTGCAAGGATGGAGTGATGAGTACCGTCGGATTTTAATGTATTCGATTGTGTACGATTATTTAGTCTGGATCCGCGCATTCTGAATTGGACCAATGGAAAGATAGTTAAGAATTTGAATATTTTGTGCCCTAAATTTCATTTTGGACTTTTAGAAATCTTTCCTAGGAATGACAATGGGACGGTTATGGGATGAGTAGGCCATTTCCACCCCCGTTCAGTCTGGTGTTTTTGTTGTCTTATCTCATATTCACACTCAATTAAAGCAGAACGAAGCAGGTTCGGTGTGGGATCGGGGCGGGGCGTTGCCCCCCTGACCCCATTTATCGCCCAATTTATTTTTTCTTTTTCTTTATTGTTTATTATTTTTATTTTTTGCTTTTATTTTTTATGTCCTTAATTAGTAAATGTTATTTCTTTTTTACTAATTAGTTAAAAACAACTTATATTATCTTTAAAAATGATGATAAATTTATTATTTTTATTTGATAAAAATTTAAATTCGAAATCAACTTTAAATGTGACGAGTAGCGGGGCGGGGACTATATTTCCCGTACCCATCCCATACCCACTTCGGGACAATAACCCTCGCCCCATACCCCTCCCATTTACCCAGTTAGGTGGGTAATCCACGCCCATTCGTTTACTTATGAGTTTTATTAGTTATTAATTTAATTAAACATATATTTGAATTACAAATTTGTTGTCACTATTGCGAATTTACAATTATTTGGATTATGACGTAGTAGATGCAATAAATGGAACGGCCTCAATTGTGGTTTAATTAAATATCATTGCTAGGAAGAGGACAAAAAAATTCGTTAAACTCAATACCTATGGGACCTTGATCCAAAATGAGACGAAGATTCTCCGCCTAATAGGGTGGAGGTAAGGGCAAAAAACATGGTGCTTATTCGTTTAAAATTTATTTTAAGATATGAGTTTTCAATCTTACAAAAAGAATAGAATTATTATCCTCTCCAAAAGGAACATAAGTTGTTCTACATATTAAAAAGATAAAAAATAGTGATTCACAACAACTAAAAACCTAAAAAAAATAAGAGCAAGAAAAAGATGGTAAATCAAACAGGGACCTGTCCAATTCCCAATCCCACCCTAATAGAGCATGCGGCATGATAGGAGAAAAAAATACTTGACAGGGACAGGAAACGGGTATACCTATCTCGACTAGTCTCCTTGTCATCCCTAGGGACAATTAAGATTTTTTGTTGTAAATAATCATTTCTGTGGTTCATCATTGCTTTGTTGTTGTACGCATGATATAGAAGAAAGTTGGGAGATTTTCAATTCTTTTAAACTAGGTTAGCATTTTACAGAACGCAACATTAACATTATTACCAACAAGATCTAATATTAGTTGAATGTCGGATATTAAAACTGTCATATTGTATTGAGAACACTTCTTATTTTGCTTACGTGACAAATTTTTTTAGTGAGCTCTGGATGGTGTATTGTATGATAGTCCACGTTAAGAGCAATATTATATTAAAGGCTTGACAAATATACACTACTCATAAATGAACAATAATGAGACGATTTCAAGACTTATGCCTAATCTGATATGAAGTTGAACATGAATCACCTGATAAATATGCACAAGCAGGTGAATTTCGATACATAAATTTGATTTATTAGTAAACAAAGACGATTATATTCACAAAGAATCTCGAAAAATTCAAACAATGGATATCCCAAAAGAAACATGAAACAAATTTTCCTCATTTAACCTCAAGTTGAAAGAAAAAAAAAGAACGCAACTAGTAGAGCCTAAAAAGTGTCGATAAACAACAGTGAAAATCTTCGACGAACGAAAATACTGTACTTAAAAGACAAGGAAAATGGAGCATGCTTCAAATGCCCATTTCATGCTAGAAGAACCTGACAGTGCACAATGTGACTCTTCAACCCACTTCGTCCGGCTATACTCGACCATAAATTTGTGAAAAGATTCCGAGCATGCCCTTTAGCGAAAATATTTTCCCAAATATCCGGATTACTCTCCGTTCGTTTATCAGGTTTTGTGACGTTAACCATACTGATGCTTAAATTGTTACGCATGATGCAAAGCTTACCATTAAGAGGAACAAGAGCAGCAGCCTCCAAAGCACGCGAGTTGCCAAGGTGGAGCTTGCTATCTATAAATCTATTCCAAGACTTTGTTGCTTCGTCATATACTCGAAGCTTACACCCGTCCCGGCAGTCAAGAGCATAAAGCTTCCCATTCAAAGAGATACTCGGGTTGCGCCACCCAGCAATCATCCCATCATTGATCGGAGTCCATATATTGGCTTCTGGAATATAGGCTTCGCTCAATACCTCCCGGTGAGCTCCGAGTCCTTTTAAATACCATTTTCCGTCGTACACAACGCCAATAAATGGCACCATTCCTGTACTCATGTCAGCTACAAAACTCCAGCGATTTCTATTGGGATCGTAAACTTCAGCTGAACGAAGAGTTCTATGGATCCCATCACATTCTCCCCCGGCTACATAAAGACAGTTATTAATGACACAAGAACCAGAGAAATGCCGTTTACGAAGCATGTCCGGTGCCCTGTGCCATTTATTTGTTCGAGCGCTGTAAAATATTACCCGTCTCATAGATCCCTTTAATGGATCTTTTCCTCCAAATAAGTAGAGGAGGCAACCGCTAAGGACAGCACAACCAAATCCAATGGCTGAACTGTATTCCGCGGGAACAGGTGGGAGTGGCTGCCACAGTTGGTATATTGGGTCAAAGGCATGCCATGAAATCCGTCCATCGCGATCTCTTTTTACAACATACACCCACTCTTCGGCCATACTGAGACTCTTTCGGAGAGAATAAAAAAAGTTCCCAGAAAGCAAGTTGTACCATCTCTTGCAAACTAGACGAAGCTTATTATGTTCGACACGAGGGACACGGATTAGACAAGCAATTGCAAGATCGTCAGGAAGTCCAGGCAGGAGAGGTGGCTGCACTCTCCTCTCCCTACAGGAACTTCTTGTTTTATGTGCTCGAGGATTAATATCTGGTTGGATACAAAGCTTTGCTCCTGGGACAAATTTTCTTGCTCCAGCAACTGTTTTCAGACCTGATTCAACCTTGCAATAGCATGATACAGAATCAACCTGTAAAATATCCCAGGTTATGATATAAAGTTATACATACCCAGACTTTATGGAAGATTAATGACACGAAATACAGAGGCTACAAGCAACTAGACGATTCATCCATCGTTTTACTTCCTCTTACTCTATATAATTCCAGATCTTCGTATACCATGCTGTACACAGTTTTGGCCCGTAATTTATATCAAAAAGTTTAGGCAAAGCAGGAATCGTTTTATTATTAGTTGTTCATCATAATCAGTTAATGTCCTTGAGTAATTGAGTTGAAGATGGGATGTCAATCACATGCTGCCTACACGTCTGCTGCTAATAAAAATTTTCACCCAGCAATAAGCACAATAACCAATTTGGAGTTCATTCAAGAATTGTGCAATAATTAGTTCAAGAATTGCCAACACCTATTATTTGCTGTATGTTTCTCATTAACTTCAAACTCCACAACATAATTCTAGCAGGAAAATCAGGGTAATTCTAATGAATTCAATCAAACGGCACTAGGGAATTTCTTTTTGTAATCCAAGATCTGTTCTTTTGTCATGCATTTGGAACTTAGATCATAGAGTTTGCCTAATTAACACTTGTGGTCTCACCTAGTTTGTGTGCAAAACCTATATTCCTACTGAGTAACTGTGACATATAAGTTCATTCTTTTCTCTGTTTTCTTTCTTATTTTTAAGTTTTTAGTTCTATTTAGCTTAGTGCCTTTTTTCCTCCAAAAATATTAGCTATTAATCTTGTAACAACACCTATATTAGAACCCATGGCCTAACCGTGAGTAAAATGGCACTTCCTGTGCAAGAAAGTAGGCAGGGAGCCAGAACTTCACTATGTTATGGACTAAATCCTAATCCCTATTCTCGAGAGAAATAATAATTATTAAGCAATCACTTAACGAGCAAGCACACACAAGTTTATAATGTTTCACTCTTAAAATGAGAGCCAATTCCATTTGCTGCTACAGGTTTTCACTATATTGGAGAAGAAGTAAACGAATTTTCTTCACCCCTCTGTCAGTCAAAAATAGCCCCTCTTATTAGTCCTTTGTGCAGTAGGAATACTAAAGTGATCTAACGCGTATAGGAATGCCAATAGACTATATTAATAGAAATCACCTCGCATGTTACCATCCCCGTCCACCTTACTGCACGAAGGTTAGTCTTGGATCTAGGAAGTGTACATAGTATGATTAAGCTCCTCACAATCTGTCATGATGGGCATGAGGTAATTCAAATTTTGCAAAGAATAATTCAAGATGTGAAGTTCTCAAGAAACAGCCACACTTTGTTTAACACGATGTGTTGAAAAGAGAAGAATAAAGGAGCACATTTGGAGGGGCTGAAGTAGAAGCAAATAGAAAGAAACCAGAACTTATCGAAAGATTTAGAAAGAGAGTAAAAACTAAAACATGCCCATTAAAATAAACTGAGGTATCTACCGATGACTAATTTTTGTACAAAAAGGATGTGTTGACTAAATCTTAACACTTTAACAAGCAGAAACCAGGCCCATAGAAAATATCCAGTTAAACCAGACACACAACTGCGATTAGCGTCTTGCGCTTAAGCCTTACTAACAACGACAACTACTATACCTTATTTCAATAAATTTGGGGTCGAGTACATGATTCCCCATCTACTACTTCGTTCAATCCATAACTATATCTACTAGAAAATTCAATAGACTCTTTTTTCCATTGGTATCTTATCATTCATGTAAATGGTAGTTTTTTAAAGCTTACGCAAGATATGCTCCATTGAATGAGGCAAGTATAACCAATCAATAAAACTCAAATAAGGGACTGTCAAATTTTTAATTGGCTCTAAAAAGCCTACTGCATTCAATTTGAGTCGAAATAGTTTTGAAACACCGATGATGACCTCCCACCATCCCCATTCTCACTCCGCCACGACCTCACTTTGCTAATGTTAAGTGGCAGCCTACGCTACATATACAAGTTAACAATCGAAATAATTGCACTCATAACATTGTCCACAAAATCAAACCTACATCAAAGGAGGAATAGTAAATCCTTACGTCCCATTATAGACATATAGTATATGTTTGGCATTGGAAAAAACTGGACAATTTAATGAATAAGATTGTAGTGTCCTCTCTTCTTTAACACTGTCTAGTGGAATCTAATAATTCTTACCAAGTATGCTAATAATATCTTCCTATGGTAAATATACTGTATTTTATTCATCCAAAACAGATAAGAAAGAGACCATGTATGAAGACTCATCTCAACTAATAAAATTGCTTTGACAAGAGTAATGATATTGAGAGTTCAAACTTCAAAGTCAAAAAACAAAACAAAAACAAAATGATTACCATTAAAGATTGTACCTTCAACAGAACATTTACCCAGTATCTTCAAAAACTATGAAAATAGAAACCATAATTCAGAATTCAAGAAAAAATATGCAAAATAAATGCTCCTAAAACACCAAGAAATATTGCACAAAAACTGCACATTTATCAAAAAAAAAAATCATTTGGGCATCTCCAAAAGCTCATGAATTGAAGAAATTAACCGCTGAAAAAGGTCAAAGATCAGGCAAAACTCACTAGTGGAGCTTGAACTCTGAAACCCCTGTTTGCATATGAAGACCTCTCAATATTTTGCTCCATAAATATCAAGAATGTCTTATCATATACATATAAATCAAATTTGCACCTTTTCTTGAAACTCAGATCAAGAAACTCAAGCTAAAAATCTTGAAATCTAAAGGAAAAGAATAATTGGTTTAAATAAAAATATTTGAGTTCAAATATAGGGCAAAGTAAATTTTCAAGCCCCCATATGGAAACAAGAAACAGGTAGCAAAATTTTTTGTTACTGACATGTATATATACACACAGATACCAACAGTAGATTTGTTTGATTGTTTCTCTAATATAAATTTAAGGCTAAATGGCTATCACAAATTAGGGGTGTTTGATAGTCATTTTTATGTAAAAATATATTTTATAATAGTAAATTTATGTAAAATATGTGATTGAAAAATAAGGAAAATTTTTTGATTTACGTGTAATATTATTTTAATAAAAAATGTGTAGTTAAAAAAAAGAAAAAGAAAAATATATTTTGAAAAAAATGGCTACCAAACGGTATCTAGATAATTAATGCATTAAATTGTTTAATATAATTATGTAATCTGCGAAAAAGACAATTTCGAGTCTAGTTGCAGACAAGAAACCTCAATTTTTTCAATGTTTGCATTGATTAACTGGGCCCAGATGCGTGTGAAAGAGATAGAAGGGTATTCTTTTTTCATTTTATTTTTTTTGGGTCTAAAATTAATTAAATCTTTTTTAATATTGTGATTGTTATGAAATATGTTACAGTTAAATGTTTCTAGAATAACAATTATATTTATTGTAGAAGTTATAAATATTTTGTAAATCCATTTCTAAGTATTATGCATGTAAGTCGTAAATTATTCCTATTTCTTGTGTTTGTTGCTTCTAGGCCGTTAGTGTTTTAATGTTTGTTGTAACGGTATTATCGAACTTTCTACTAAATTATCATTAGCTTATTTTTTAATTATTTAAAAAATATTACTCAGCCCTGTTTGTCATCGATTTTCTCTCATTCTTTTCCATTATTTTTTCCATAATATTCATTTTTAACCACATATTCTTCATTAAAATAATTTTACACGTAAACAAAAAAAATTTCCTTTTTTTTTAACCGCATATTTTAACATTAATCACTATTTCATAATACATTCTTTCCAAATAATGGGTGACAAAAACTCCCTCGTATTGCAATATTTGTAATAAGATATTAGGTTGATATGTCAAATCAAACGGGGTAAAAGAATAGTATTTAGATTTATAATGGGGGATAGTGTTTTTTGGAAAAATGAATGGTTATAAAAGAATGAAAAGTTTTTGATTTACGTGAAATATTATTTTATTATAGATTGTGTAATTGAAAATATGAAAAATAAAATTTTAAATTAAATTGATGGATTTTAAAGGAGGCCAAACGGGGGTTGTCCATTGGAAAACCTTTTTGTTTGCACAACAGTATTGTAGGGACCAATTTACATATCTTAATAAATAATTATGCCGGCAAATAATCTTTGTTTTGTTATTTAATTACTTTATTATGAAAATCATTACACTTAATTTAAATATAAATTTATTATATTTTAGTTGCTTACATAAAAAAAAAAAAAAAATGCTACATTACATCATTGTAATTATTGATATCAATTACACATTTTTGGTCAATCTCGTCCATCCGCATAAGGGATAATTGTTTACAAATAGATCATAATTTATGTACCAAAACTAGAGTACAATACACATAGTCATACATTTTTTTTGTCGATAGCCTTGACCAATTAATTGAATATTGATAATACGTATTTGATAAACACTTTTCAATAACATCACAACGTATTAACAGTACCAACGAGACCCGGGAAGGAAATTGGATTATGAATTAGAAAAATTTGCAGCCTCTTGAATTGACTATCATCTTCTCGATATATCAAATTTTGTGATAAGATGAGTCTACTTCAAAATAAAGGTGAATAAAGTACATGCAACTAATGAAAGTTGCAGATTATAAAGAGAAAAAAAATAGAATGCATATTGAGAGTAAACATATTTTGTACTTTTCATATAGTGATATTACAAATACCATTTTTGTTTAATGGAAACTATTCATTAGTGAAAAAAAAGGTTAAACCCTAACCTTAAGGGTCCCCCATCACCCTTACCCTGGAGAATCGTGAGGGAGGTAAATCGCAGGTTATGCCTCCAAGGGTACAGGGTGGAAGGCTGCTTGTACACTTGCATTTAGCCAAGAGCCAAATCCATATTTCAGGATTCGAACCCTTGACGCAGCAGCCTCAAGCAAAATTGAATTTCTCCACCCTCCCCTTTTACCACTTGGAGATGTGCCCTGGGGGCAAACTATTCATTAGTGATTAATATAGTAGAAGGTCAAAGAAATCCTTTGCTTTCATAGTATTATGTGGTGTGTTAAGAAAATATTGTACCCATGGTCCCTAATTTAATCTTAAATTTGTATTTAGGTCAATTTAGTTTTTTTCGACAAACAATCTTTTAACTTTAAGCTTTTGTACCAAGTAGATCACCATAGATAACTCCATCCAATATTGCCATGACAAGTTCCATCAAAGACAATATGCAAATAACTAAATATCTCGTTTCTATATCAATTCACACTTTTAGGCAAAATGATTTAATATGATACTGGAGCTCCTAAAAAGACGAGTTCAAGTATGTTACTACACATTTATATAAAAAACTATGGTGTTAGCCCGTAAACGAATTTAGTTTGTTTGTCAAGGGGACATATTAAAAACATATACATAAAGTAATAAAAATGACATAATTATAACATATTCAAGATAAAAATAAAAATAAAAATAGAAATAACTAGAACATTGCTCCGCTGTACTCTTCTTTTCAAGTCAAATATGCATGCAATATAAAATATTTCGTATCAACAAAACACATAAAATATAAATCAATAATGTTAAAATCACGTGCAATACACGCATTTCGAACTAGTTTATTAAAAGTACAATCAATTATAGTTAACTGAAGTAGATTAGCAGCTGATTTAAGACATGACATCAAGTTTTAGGACTCTTATAATTATATGATGTGAGTTCTTGTACCCACGACATAAATTATTGCATCTTAACAATTTTCTTCCCTTATCTTCTTTTGGAGTCAATTATTATTTTATTTAAAAAACTAAATTATATAGTATACACCACACAAAATGACCCCCCTTTTTGGGGAAATCAAAATGATTTTAATTATAAATCCTAGAAGATGCATATAATTTCAAAGACACTATACAATCCCGTAAAAGTATTGACTATCGACTAATAGATCAAAATGAAGAAAATAGATTTAAGTAGTTAAACCAATGCTCATTTGCTAGGCTTTTACTTACTATACAAGAATTGTACGAAAAAAGCTCTTTTAATCCAGCAAAGCACTTATAAAAAATTATCCAAGCAAGTTCAAAAACTTCTTAACATCAAAAACAACTTTTGACTTTTCAAAAACTTTGCCAAAACAGACCCTTCAATCTCATTAAAAATAAAACTTAATCTGATGTTGATACCTACACCTCAAATTCATGGGTCAAAAAGATAACAATATAATTGCAAGATTTTCCACAACTGAACATTCATACTCAGCAAACTTAAACAGATTCTCTGTAACTAATCCACTGGAAAATTGTTAATTGTATACTGAAATGACCTATTGCAAAATAACAATTAAGTTAAGATAGAAAATAGGCAATTACACATGTACAAGTCAAGATGATATATTATAAATATTGTACGATTTGGATCCATTCAACTGGGGATAAACTAAGCTCTTGACTTTTCATCCATCTCCAAAATATAAGAAAAAAAAAATTAAGGAGAAAATGAATACCATGAAGAATCTTTACCCTAATTCTAGAATATCACAATTTACAACAGCACCACAAGATAACAATCTGCAAAAGAAATTACATCCAAAAACCAGTGAGATGTACAACTAGAATGCCCTTCAATACATTCCACAAAGACAAAGGTTATTTCGCCTACGCTCGTCAGCATTTTCACATCTCAAATCATATAACCACTGCAATATCTAACCCCCACCAAACCCACCTCAGATTGAATGACTTTTTCAAGTACAGCCGAACAACTTCAATACGAATAAAGGAATTGGAAAGGTTTGATTACCTCGAGCTAAAAAACGACAAGTTTGCTAACATGACCAATATTTGCAGTAGTCAGGTATGAAAATGTAAGGTTGTTAGTCCCATGCACTAGTCATGACAGGGCCATAAGCTTCACCATATGCATTGGAAACATCATTAAAAGTTACACAATTCAACCCAAACTACACCTGAAGGGGGGGGGGGGGGGTTGAATAGGTGTTTGCACGGAATTTAAGCAAATTCAATAAACAATTGCAACAAGTTACAATTATTAATTAGTCCAATCCAATTCACATGCAATCTACCCTATGTTTATTACCATAGTATAATAAGTTGTTGGAAGTAAAGAACACAGAAAATTTTATGACAGAGAAACCCCAACTGGGTAAAATCTCTGATCATAAGCCAGTATGCATCCACTATAAACGGACACAACTTATACAGTATAGCCAAGCTCGAACAACACAAGTACTTTCCGACCTCATGTACTACAATTCCCAAAGTCCTCTTGGATTGCGTGCACCTGCACCAACTATAGACTTTTGATCTCGTCTATCTCCTATGGATTCTTCGAGAACTCTTTGGTCTCCAACAACCAGAACTCCGTTCCCCTTCTTTGATCTTTCACCTCTGCCAGATTCTCTAAAAGTTTTTGGTTTTGGTGTTTGAATTTCCAGTATTAATGTTTTTCTATCACCAAAATCAATGGAGGATGGATTGTATGTTTTTGAAGAGTGCAAGTGTGTTTTTACAATGAGTAATCCCAGTTTTTTTGTGAAACGACGCAGGTATTTTATGTGAGGGACGTTTTGGGTAGTTTGGACTTGTTAAAACTCTTGAAAATCGCAAAGTAGGTTTTACGAGAAACACTAGCACTCGAGCGACCGTCCAACGAATAGCTAGCAATGGCCTTTCGCTCGAGCGAGGCCTTGGCAAAAAGCTAGAGACATCCATTCTGTTTTTGCTGCTCGAGTAGTGTATTGGCGAGAAGCAGGCAAAAATGTTGCGATTCTTCTTTCCTTGTTTCGAAGTTTAACCCTAACCTACCAACCACTTTTACAGAATTGCACCAAACTCCTCAACTTTTACACTTTTTCACTTTGACCCTTTTTGTTCACGGAATTGCTAATTACAATTAAACCTAACAGTCATAACTATAGTTGACATTGCGGTTACCATAGTAGTTTCATACCGCCTTTATTCAAAGATTCATCTCTTCGAAAATCACGACCGCCATATCGTCTTCCCCTATGACGAATTTTCCGATAGGAAGATTGATTTGAGCTACAAATTGAGATAGCCAAGCAAGTCCTGATTTGCTTCTTGCATCGAATCGGCTAATGCCCTAGCTAACGAGGCATTACTCTCTTTAAAGAAGGCAGTTGCCAATAGGGGTGGCGTGGGGGACGGTTCAGTTCGGTTATCTTTAGAACCGAACCGAACCAAAATTTTCGGGTATTTAGTAAATGGAACCGTCGGGTCCAAATATAATTATAGAACCGTTCGGGTTCGGTTCTATACTATAATTAAATTTTTTAACATTTATAACAACATTATATAAATACAACTAATGATACATTCAATGATTTTGGAATGTCATAGACTAATAGACTACCTTATTCAAATGATCGCTACGGTCAAAGTTTCGGTCGGCAGAGGTCGCAGCTTCAATCGGAGGTCACAGCATTAGCCGACGATTGTATAGGTTTTGGAATGTCAGCGAGACTAGGAGAGTGAGTGCGAGAGTCGAGACAACGTTATGCACTTTAGTGTAGGTGTTTAGAGTTATTTAGTGGATTGGATCTTGTTGAGTTAAGAAATGAAACAATAAAATGGGTAATGTGGCCAAAAATTAAAAAATTAGAAATGAAACAAATTATTGGGCCAAAAATTTAGATTTAGAAATTGTTAATTTATTAATTTGTTTAGAAAAAATTAAAATTAAAATATTTTGATTTTTCAATATAAAAAAAATTAGAAAGATTCGATTCTTATTCGATTTTTCGGTTATTGGTCTAGAACCGAGAACCGAACCGTACCCGTCAATTCTCAATTCAGATACTCGTTCGGGTATTTAATTTGACAAGAATCCTCGGGTTCGGGTTCGGGTTCGGGTTCGGTCGGTTCGGATCGGAAGATTTGCCCAGCCCTAATTGCCAACCTTGTTTTACCAGCACGACCAGTGCGTTTTATACAATGGATGTAATTGTCAATGTCATTAGGAAGATCAAACTTCACAACGGGTGCAACATGGGGATATCAAGACCGTGAGCTGCCACATCTGTTGCGACCAAAATTGGAGTTTTCCACTTCCGAATGATCTCAAAACATGTTCTCGCTCCTACATCCATTCCATGTAAACCAAAAGACTTGTATTAAAAATTGTAGTGTGAAATCACTTATAAAACAGGAAAAAATAATTTGAATATACTCGATGTACTAGGGAACCAAAAAAATGGAGGCGAAAGAACTAGGAAAAGGAAGCAAGAGAAAGGAGGAGGAAGTAACCTTAAAAGCTCACAGCATAAAACCCCAAGGAAAAACTGTTAAATAAGCTTTGCTATGGGAGACATGCGACAATTTGGCCAAAAATTATTTAATAATTTAAAATAATACCTATCAAACATCTAAAATAAATTTATAGGAATTTTATACATTTTTTCAAACTTTCAAATAAAAGGATAAGTTTCAAATGTAAATACTAAATGAAAAAATAGATAGAAATTTTTGAAAGTTTTCCTTTGCTCAAAGCTTCAGGCGGTCGTTTTGAATCTAAGACATATGAAGGAAGGAATCAGCCTTTAAGCTTTAACTTGAAAGAATTGTTAAAAAAAATAATAATAATAAAATAAAAATAATGATAATAAAATTAAAGATAATAATGTGGCGTTTCTGTGGCGATGCCTTGGCGCCGCCTACACTTTTTAGAACATTGCTCCCATATGCAAATTTATTTTTAGACTTTAATTTAAAATCCTATTTTAAAATTGAGAAAAAAATTCAATTAAAAGATATTAATTACAATAGTTCAAGTTTGAAAAGTGTATATAAATGAATTTTAAATTATAATTAGATAAAAAATAAGTGTTCAATAAGTGAATAATACTTGTAAGATCTCTCAAAATGTATGAATAAAAAGTAACATGAATGTTTAAAAATTGAAGCCAAACGTCTTAATATCATAAGATATTTCTCAACAAATCTATTTAGGTATGGAGTAATTCACATCACTTTAATATGGGAGAGACTGACTTTCCAGCATCCAATGTGCCCATTTAGTACAATTAATGTTTTCGTAAAATCACAATAGTATTACATTTAGCACTCAACATCACGTTGTAATAAGCAAGAAAAATTATAAATTCTGTGTCTATTCTTTGATCCTTGTAAAAAAGTGTAGACGGTTCAATGATCGTGGTAGGCTTCATACTGAATGAATAGCATTGCATCATCTAAATTTTTCTTGCACCTGTAGAGAAAATCAAGGCATGAGTCAATCGCTGTCATTCTTTTATCAAGTTCAGCTTCCTTAAAACTCTATCAGACGCCCAAAAAAAGTAGCAGCACTGTATATCAAACTGAATCCTGTGCTCCAGCATTTAGAGCAACAAAATGGTATGTGAAGCATGGAAGCCGGAAAACATAAAGTACTTTTTTGAAACACATTGTTGAACACGACTAGAGATCATAGTAAACAACATCTTTTAACTTATATCTAATATTTTAGGCCAGTTTGGCAAGGCTTTTGAAAAGTCAAAAGCTACTTTTGAGACGAAAAAATTGCTTTTTAATCTATTTAAATAATTTTCTGGAAACGCTTTATCTGGTTACAAAAATTTTTAGAGTAAGCTTTTCTACAAGAAGCAGAAACCCTGCCAAACGGGTTCTTAATATAGTTCAATACTATCCATTCTACCCGAGAAAAGAAACTAGACATGTAAATTCGACACAAATGAATGGATCCATGGAGGAGACGATGCTCTCTCTAGTTCAATATTAGGAGCTTTTATGTCTTGTACAGGTTTTGTGATGCCTGAACTTAGAGCATATACTAGGAAAAAGACTACATCCTGGTTTCTTTAGTCTAGAAGCTTCTACGAATGATATCACTACTTACTGCCATGTCTCAAATGCATACCTCAAATATTCTTCCAATTCTTTACGCAAAAAAATAAAAATAAAAATTTGATCAGACAATTATGTCAAACCTGAATGCAGAAGAAACACAAGATAGTAATCAGAATTAAAGTCAAATCAATTTTAAGATTCTGACAGACTATCTATAAAATGAACTTCCTGGGATACCCTTCTTGATACAAACAACATAGGTTTCTCATTATACGATGCCCAACTTGAGATGTGTTGGCTGTGGAAGGGCTCACATCTGATCAGAGACCTTACAATTTCTTTCCTCCCCGAACCCCCATCGAGGAAAGGAAAAATAGAAGTGCAGCTTTATTTGTATTCAACATGTCATCTAAAAGCTCGAGTTATTAAATAGGGAACACATAATTGTATCTAAATTTAGTTTTCATCATACTCGTTCACATTCAGATCTGATTAATCTTTAATTAAAAGTCCAGCATATGCACACTTTTCATTAATGGGTGACCGCTTACCGCAAGACTTGAATTCAAGTATACTCTAGCACTTTGTTTAACCACATCATATACACTGTTAGAGAGGGGACACACTTATTTTAATTTAATCTTCAACTTAATCATATACATTCACATTTCATCTTCTTTCCTATAACTAAACTTGTGTTTTCCAACTATGGGTAAGGTGGATTAAATATTATAAATAACTAGAACAAGCTCCTCCCGATGGGTTTCTTTTGAAAGAGTCAATTTCTTCTTTTCCATGTTGACATAGCATAAGAGTAAAATAAAGTGTTTAGATTATTGAACACCTGAAACAATAAAATGAGAGAAGTTTTTAACTCAAAATATCTACAACAAACAAGACCATAGGATTTATAAAAAGTAAATAGCCTATATTCAAACTACAAACTAGTCGAAAGACAACCTATCTTATTCTTCT
Source organism: Olea europaea var. sylvestris (assembly GCF_002742605.1). Classification (NCBI taxonomy): domain Eukaryota; kingdom Viridiplantae; phylum Streptophyta; class Magnoliopsida; order Lamiales; family Oleaceae; genus Olea; species Olea europaea. The sequence continues at coordinate 16,164,629 of NC_036240.1, read as the reverse complement.
CCCGTTTGTTACTCCTATGACAAGGAATTTCATTACCTTAGGACAGCTAAAGTTATTGCCACTGCTTACCAGGTTTCCATTCAAAGCAGCTAACACTTCTCCTTTTGACCTTCTAGCACAGGGTAGGTGTCAGTAACTCTAACTGTTGTAAGGTAGCGAAATTCCTTGTTGCACCGTAAAGGACAGCATCCCATGTCCAATAGCATTATCCACCAGAACATCGATCGCCAAAAGAGGAAAATCATCTTTTGGACTTTCCTTGTTTAGACTTGGACTCACGGAATGCACATGATTTTGTAGGAGTTGTGCTGTGAGTATTATAGATATTTACCATGTCAAGCAACCTTCAGTCATATGATTTCACCATTGACATAATAATACATCTGGAGAAGAAGACCCGAAACGATAATATTAATTTCTAAACTGCCCTCAATTTTTGGATTCAAAATTACAGCTACATTTCCATTACTTTCAAGATATGCACCGGTTTCGATACATTTTTGAGAATTTAAGACCTCATTAAATCCATGGAGTCGATACGCAATACACTTAATAATAGTATCAATGTTTGAAAATCAAGATCTTGTTGAATAAGTCTGCTAATGAATGGTGGAAGTAGTACCTTCACTAATCCTCTACTAACTCAATAACTCGAAACTCCTAACCCCACTTGGCTTTTTAAAAAAATTATAGAAAATGTAAAATCATGTATCCAAGTCAGTTCATGACAATTGCCAACTCATGATCTATAACAAAATCATCCCAACAAAATTGATCAAATAATTAACAAATTAAGCAGGAATATGATCATCTTAGCCAGTTGATTGTTCGAGTGTGTGGAATTTAATCATACATTACTCTTATCCCCTCTTCTGTGAATCCACCTGAGCAATAAGGTCAAAGAGGTTGGTAGGCCCCAATTCTTTAGGGTTTTGTAGTCATAGCTCTCGAGACTAATCTTTTATTCAGAAGTATATTGGACATCCAAAATTGTATTAGAACCGCGCACTTTATAATTGTTTGCCTCAATCACTCACTATGTAATCTCACCCCTCTCAGTCTGTGTTTGCAAAACGACACATTAAAAGATTAGGACAACTTAGTAAAAGTATAAACACATGAATCCAAAATACAAAAATAACTCGTGAACACAATCCATAATCCAAAACCATGAAAAATTAACCAGAAATATCAGCAGACAATTAAATTATTCAACCTGATAACATTATCAATCCAAGAACTTTTTCAAATCCAATCATCAAACAAAAAAGCATTTGTTTATGTACGCAATCACACATTGTAAGCCCTAAAGACTCAATTCTTAAGCCAATTCAAGAATAAAGACTGCAACTTTTACCTCAACTCAAATCGATGCTTCCAGATAAGAGAAAGAATCTTGAATCCCTTTAACCTTGCAAGTTGGGATAGTCTCAAATTCGTCCGCCGGCAGTTTCTGCGAAAGAGCACCCACATAAAATTCAATCATCCCATTCTCTTCGTCAACATCAATCCCAGTAACAGAAACCCATAAGAAGAATTTCTTAGCCTGAATCCCAGAAACTTCAGAAACTTTCCCAAATCCCAGTTTCCCTTTAATGATTCTATCATAGTACACAGATTGACCATTGAAATTAACATAACATGGGTGTGAACTGAGCTCAATGGTGAAGGAACTGTCAACGGTGGAGAGAGTATAGGACTTGATGTTTTGTGGGAGAAGACCCTTTGGGAGATTGTATAATGGGAGGAGGTCATGGACATCTGTGGCTGAAAAAGAGATGACGGTTAGAGAGAGAACGCAGAGACAGAAAATTGCTAGCTTTTCCATTGATAATACACTGGAAGATGTATGTATGTATATCTGTTTATATAGTAGGAACTAGGAAGAGAGGTAGAGTCAATGATTGGTGAGCTAATAGACGTAGAGAATACTAATGGTTATTGGTTAGTAGTTGGTATGGTGGTATGGTGTCTTCTTTTGGTTCAGACATGATTGCACTACGGGTCCCCAATTTATTGCTCGTTATTAAGTAAGTCATTAACATTTAAAGAGGAGTACAAGTTTGTTCAGAAAAGACGAGAGACTTTATTCATTTTGCAGTATTTGCGACATATTTACATTTTTATTGAAAATTTAAAGATTTACTTGCTTCATTTTTGAAGATGGGGACCAACTTACAAATGAATGAGGCAATACATTGGAGTCCAACAATGAAATTTTTCTTTGATTTGTGATACAGTTATCTCCGTTTGGGGAGTATTAGTAGAGATGAAATAGAACACAAAGTAGTATATTTAGGGGGTATTTCATAGGATTTCAAGTCTAATAAAAATAATTTATTATATTCATACCATATTTTAATTACAACAAAAATTCTCCATTTTTTTTGTCTCATTTTTACACTTGTAACTCCATTTTTTTTTCATCATGCATATTCTTACTTTAAACCTTCAATTAATTTAACTTTATTCTATCAATACGCAGACTCAGCCCCGTTTGGCACTCATTTCATTGCATTTCATTTTTTTCTCTCCTATTTTCAAACATATAATCTTTCATAAAATAATTTACACGTAAGTCGAAATTCTTTCATTCTTTTTCAACCACTTATTTAAAATAAAAATAAAAAACACTATTCCATCTATTTTCATTTCCAAAAAAATAGAGGCCAAACGGGGACTGACTAGCATGATAGCACTCCTGTACCATTCGACTCATTGGGTTCTCAGGTTAGATCCGGACTTCCCTCTGTTCCTCGTACATATTTACCATGCACTACTCGGTAATAAGCATCGGGATATCATCCATAGGAGACTGGAGCTGTTTGCAAAAAGAAAATTATCATAATTACAGGGAGAACTAACAAAGAATTAACTGCATGACAAAATCAGCAAATTCAGATAGCAAGGAGAGCCGGACCAATGTTATAATTATGGGAAGGCAGGTTATTTTTGTTAAAATTACAAAATACAGTGGCTGACATGGATAAAAGACCCAGTCGAGTTACTCAGCTCAGTCTTGGTTAGAAGTGAATCGCCTTTATAATATCAACAATATAATGAATCTCGAGCACAACTAACGTTCAAAAGAAGCAGGCATCTAATGATCCACTCAAGTCTTTCAATTTTATGGTCACATATCAGATCATGTGGCACTTAAGTACACTGTTTGTCTCTTTGGACTATGTCGCCCTAAATTCCTCCACTGTATAAAGGAGTGTCAGGGGATTTTTTTTTTTTTTTTGGTGCAGAGTGAAAGACAAAAATATTCGGAAGAGTAAGATCTGCATGTATACTTCTCAAATTTAACCCCTTGTTTGGCCCCCACTAAATTAAATTTCATTTTTCTTCCTCTTATTTTCAATCACACAATCTTCCATAAAATAATATTACACGTAAGCCGAAAACTTTTTCTTTCTTTTCAACCATTCATTCTCCAAAAAATACTATTACACCCATTTTAATTTGAAAAAATGGAGGCCAAACAGGGGCTTAGTGAAAATCAGCAACAGTGAGTTTAAGTCCCTGTTTTAGCCACCATTTCTTAAAATTCATCTTCAAACTTATTTTCAACCACACATTTCATGACACTCACAACTTTTATCAAAATATACTAAAAATCTAATTTTTATAAAAATTGAACAGAGGCTAAGTATCTCTCACATTGACAACGACCATTATATATCTACGTGTGTCTGTTTTTACTTCCTCCAATATAGCAACATCATTGAGATTAGAAATTATTCCAAATTAATACTCAGCACCCAGAAGATACCAAGTTTGGGGACTACACCGAGAATAGTCTACAAGTCCAAAATGCATGCGTTTGTTTTTTACCCTCTTTTGAATCTCTAACAAGTAACAATTATATGGTTAGGAACAGCAGCATTCGAACATCTTCAAAGAAGTCTAGCCCTTCATTTTATTTTATTTTATTTATTTATTTTTTCTTTTTGGGGGTGGGGGTTGAATTATTTGCTTTTATGACCTTTTCCTTTTCTGGCCTTGTGATCCTATATTATCAACTCTGATCAACATATTTACATGAATGATAGAAGAAAAAACAAGATGACAAATTAGACATTTTAGTGGTCTCACAAAACATAACCCTCCGATAGTGTCATCTAGTCGTCATACGAAACACAACCATCAAATATTATAGTGCAAAAATGCAGAAACTAGTGTTATTGCAAAGTAACAACCCAGCCATGTAGCAGTTCAATGATATTATTCATACGACAAAATCACCATTTGGTATGGTTTGGACTCCTAAAAGGAAATCACCATAAAGTCGTACAGTTAAAAAACCTATTAGATTCCATTTGATGATTAAGTTCTCTTTTGCATACCGAATTAGCTCTATACTATTTTTTGTCAATAGAATTGTAACAGAAGTTGAAACTCATTACATACGGTCAAGTCGGGAATATTAAATATATTGCCAATCATGGATATTGCAGAAATTTATTTTCTATAAACATGTATTCTCCCTATTTGTGAAGTCTGTATCATTATGCATAGAGAAAAAGGATTAATTCAAGCCTACAATTTAAAAGTTTTCCATTATGTTTCTGGAACACGGACCAGATTCTACTCATTTTTGTTCTTCAAGGGAAAAAGTTCAAATCATTTGCTTAGAGTTCAAAACCAGGAGGCTCTATAGACATATAGAAGCATGCACATGATAGTAATCTTCTTTGGCCAAAAGATGAGTTTTCAGTGGAGCAAGTCACTCAACTTTGAAGCCATGCAAAGTAATAACATCAAACGCACACCAACAAAAACAATATTTCTAAAAATCTGTTGGTGTCCACAGAGAGAAGGCTAAACCATTTAGGCATTTGACCAACATCTTAGGCGAACCTAAGAATGACACTATTGCCCCCCAACAATCTTTCCCTCAACATGAAGCTCTTGTGGCTCAATCCAATGACCATGACTCTGATATCACTGATAAGATCGGACTTCATCTTACATAAAACCAATTAGGTTCGACTACACCACTTAAGTGACCCAACCTATTGACTTAAGTGAGACATTGATCCTCTCCAACAAAATCAATGAGAATTCGGTTCTAATAATGATAAATCATATGCATTACACAAAAATGATGAATTTCCATCGAAACGGGCATTTTCCTATTTATTTATGCATCACATTTTATTTATGTTTGAGGCATGAATTTCATTATGTGTTGCGCATACGCCTTCAATTCATGCCCGTGATTTCATGTGTTGTGTGTTAATGATCATCTTATATTATTTGATGTGATACACATTTTTTATGAATAAGGATGGGATATAAATGGTTCATTTCCATTGTTGGGTGGTTGTTGTTGTTGTTGACTCAGTTTATGATTGGTTTTCATTAAAATACATGTGCCCGCTGCCTGGACACGATAGTGTAGAAATTTACAAAATTTGGAGTCTTGAGAAAATATAGAAGCATAATGATAATGATGATTTAGAGGATTTTCATTTTGATTAATGAGATGTAGTCGTGCCTCTTTGTTAAGATTTGACTTTTTGCATATTGATGGAAAATTATTATAGTAGCTGATAATGGAATAAATAAATAAATAAAATAAAAATAAAAATTTCAGCGCCATCTAAACTTTTGAAATGTGCAAGTACATTATAGCCCAAGTCTTGTACATGTTTATGGGATGGAAAAAGGAAGGGGGTTGTTGGTCATTTAAGATTGATTAATTAATTGGGAAGGATACTTCTGACCATTTAGCTCCCACATACTAACTTATCATATCTAAAACATATCGCAAATCATCTCAAACCTACATTCAGCCCGTAATCACCCCCAAACCCAGAGCCAACACACACATGCACAACCTCAACCAAATCCTTATTTTCCTTCTGTTTATCTTTCACATCTCTACTTACCTGCATCCTAATTCCAACATCATCGCAAGACAAAGGAGGTTCGACTCTAGCATTTGGAAGTTGTTAAAATTTTTTTTTTTCCAGCAACCTTGGTAGAGATAAATCTTTTATTTGACCAAGGTTCTTTTGTTAATAAATTCTAATGGCGTACGAACTAAATAGTACACAAATTGAAGGATTTTAACCAACAAATCTGGGTTATAACAAAAGTTTGATTTTTTTTTTTTCCTTTTTCATTTTTCCCCCAAAATAGAAAGGGGGGAATTCGTATGAAATGGAAGAAAAGTTCATTAGTTGGATGTTTTGGGCTTTATCCTTATTGCTTGGATGTTTAAGTGGCCTGATGATTTGACTAAATATATAAATAATGGTTGAGGGTTTCTTTGATGATTGAGAAGATTTCTAAAATAGAGAGAGACTTTTTTCCAGAGTGAAAAGGAAAAATCACAAATTGAAAAGTAAAAATATTTTTCATTTCTTCAGGAACGATCACAAACACTTTTTTAATTATATATAGATCTACTACCAAAAGTTCAATGCGTAATTTTAGCATTAAATATGTATTCCGGAATAATCCCCTTTTTCAATTATTCAACGATTTCATTTTACCAAGTTCACTGTTAGCCATATTAGTCAACATTTATATGTTTTGATGCAACAGTAAGATGTTATTTATAAAAGAAGTTTTGTTTGTTAGTTAATTGGTTAGTGATACTATTTCAAAAATTATATTCTGATTGACTTGTAAAAATTCAAAGTCATGCATAGCCAAACATAATAACCTATGCACAAAAGGGGAAACTTGACTTAATTACTTAAAAGTGACTCATTTCGAAAATCTTGGCCCTTGGATATCTGGGCATACATTAATTTTGTTGATTCAGGGTTTTACTTAGAGGGTGTTGGCGGGGATTAAAATTAGATTTTTTAGAAGATTGTGATAGAAGGTTTTGAAATGCGTGGTTGAAAAGTTGTGGAACCCGTGCAATATGTGGTTAATATTGATTATTTGATTTTGACTTAAATTAAAATCAGATTTTAATCTGCACCAAACGGACTCTTAATTAGGGCATCAAGAACCATTGCACTTGTAGCATTTCATTATGTTACCAGTTTAGAGGTAAGTAAAGATTCGTTGCCATACAAAGCAAGACATTGTACAATATGAGAGATATTGAGCTATTGTGTATGCTTTCCATAGCATGTAGACATGTTTAATCATTAATATATTTTTTTATTTGGATTGTTTGTATTATGCATTATAATGTATGACTAGCATCCATCAATTTAGCTTATGTAATGCCATAAAAATGATGTGGCATATTAACCCCCATTTTGGGTGGAAATTTGTATTTTGGAATAGTATTTTTTGAGAATATGGGTTTAAAAAATAAGAAAAAGTTTCTGATTTACGTGTAAAATCATTTTATTAGAAAATGTGTGGTTGAAAATGAGTTTTGAAAAAAATGAGTTTTAGTAAAAATGAAGAATCAAACAAGGCTAAAAAAGAAACACCATGTGTCCTGCTGAAGATAAGGCCGAGGCAAATGCTGTAAATCTAGATTTAATAGATTCAAATACCAAATTTTGAATTCCAAATCAACTTATACAAAACCCAAATTCAATTGGATGCAAATTTCAATACTAAACAAGTAAATGACACAAATAGTACAAGCGGACCTTTTTCTTTTAACAAATTAAGAAAAGAGCCAAGGCAGCCCACAACGCCAACCAAACCACCCAAAGGACAACACCATATTCAGCACAGAAACGATAATAAGCCCAGAAAGTCACCAATTGGGGAGATCCCAACAATCAAAAAGAGCAGAACAAGAGAAATAAGAGAAAATGACCACCAGCTTAATGGTAAAGCAAATTCTCCAAACACAAAGCACCCAACAGGCGACTAATTGGTGGCCAAGCAACTTAACCCCAAGATAAAACACACATCGTGGGCAGCTAGAAATGAGGCAGGAAGTGGCATCAGTAACTGAATAGTAAACCTACTTCAACCTTGTTGCCACCACCATCTTCGACCGCCTAACCAAATAAAATGCAACAATTCCACAAGATCATAATCAAAGCCCAAAAGAAGTCATTGCAAAATAAAGCGCCATCACAGATAGAAAAAAACAGCAGCCAAAACCAAGAAAAGAAAGACTAAACAAAGCGCACCAAATAAATTGAAGAATCCAACTCCAGCCTCCTCCTAACAGTAATGCTTAAAAGCCTAGAGGATTTCACAATCAACATAACCCACCAATTCCACCTAAAAACCCTTTCATCATGGATTTCCAAACAAAGCAATTCCCAATCAATATTTCCACCAATATTATCAAACATTAGCAGCGACCTTGGCATCAAATTCCCAAATTAGCTGAACAGTGAATAACTATAGACATAAATTTTGATCCTCTAAGGCTATCTCCAGTGTTGCATCAAAATTTGCACCAAATATTATACCAAACCAAAATTCTTCTCAAACCATTACATCAAAACTTACGCCAAATGAACAGTGTTTTATTATTTTATTCATTCGTTCAATTTTTGACAATGTATTTATTTAAAAAAATTATTTATTTTATAACTATATAAATTACTAAATTATAACTTCATTAAATTAACAAATATATTGATTACTAAATTATTCACGTGTTTTTATATATTATGTTAAATTGACAAAAATAATTGATTATATTATTAATTTATGATAAACAATTACGTTAAATTTACAAAGATAATAAATTTTAATAATATAAACTTTACGTTAAATTAAACTTTAAACGTAAACTTTACGAATTAAACTTTACGTTAAATTAAAAATTATGTTAATTATTATTGATTATATTATTAAAAATAATAAACTTTAATAATATAATTAATAGTGTAATTAATTATTATTATTATTATTATAGAACGAAAATGACACAAGTATCCTTAACCATTATCTTTGAAAAATTAAAAATAAGGGCAAAACGGACATTACACCATTAGGTGCAAAAAATGGTGTAATGAATAGAAACTGTTCATGTTGCACCATTTTGCACCAAAATTTGGTGCAATGGTTGGAGGAAGTTTGCACCAAATTTTGGTGCAATAGGGCATATCATTGCACCATTTTTTGGTGTAAAGTTGCTTCAATGCAACACCAAATTTTGCACCATTTTGGTGCAAAATAATGTAAAGTGAATAGTGTTGCACCATATTTGGTGCAACACTATTCATTAAACCCTTTTTTGCACCAAAATGTGCAATGTCCGTTTTGCCCTTATTTTTCATTTTTTAAAGATAATAGTTAAGGGTATTTGTGTCATTTTCGTTCTATAATGATAATGATTATGATGATGATGATGATAACAAAAATAATAATTAATTATACTATTAATTATATTATTAAAGTTTATTATTTTTAATAATATAATCAATAATAATTAACGTAATTGTTAATTTAACGTGAAGTTTATATTATTAAAGTTTATTATTTTTGTAAATTTAATGAAATTGTTTATCAACAATTAATAATATAATCAATTATTTTTGTCAATTTAACATAATATATAAAATACGTGAATAATTTAGTAATTTATATAGTTATAAAATAAACAAATAATTTTTTTAAATAAATACATTGACAAAAATCGAAAGAATGAATAAAATAATAAATCACTATTCATTTGGTGTAATGGTTGGAGAAGAATTTTGATTTGGTGCAAAATTTGATGTAAAATGGTGCAAATTTTGGTACAGCGCTGGAGATGGCGTTATCCAAGAATGTTTATGCTGCAAACCCCTCATTTGCAGACCAATCTTTAGGAAATTTACCTTCTATGTTTAGAGACAAATGCTTCTCAAAATTATTTTAGAAACGAAACTGAAATCCTACGTACAAACTACACGAATTTTGAACTTCCACATGAAATATCTTACTAAATGAACAGACCTCAGACATTCAACCGGGACAGATGAATATGAAAATAATGCTCAAGACAAAATTCAGACAAATAAACTTATGCCCCTTCTGACCGCTTAAAGCTTAAACGTTTAAGTAAGCTGATTGGTCATCCTACTAGAATATAGGACTGATTGTGCTACTAGACTATAAGTCCTGGTTCAAGTCTCATCTCTATCCACTTACATGAAAATTAAATCATTAAAACGAGGTTGTTTCACAAATGGCTAGTCGTCAAAAAGGATTAATTTTTAGGACCATTATTCTATCATACAAAAGGCATAAAAGATCAGAATTTTCTTTTAAAAAATTCATATAACAATTAATACCAGCAATATACTAATAACCTGTCTCATAAGGGCATCTGCTTTGCAAGAACGAACAGTTCGGAACTGATCCACATTGAGCTTCTTGTTTATGATCCCAACACTGAAGTAAATACTATCGGTCCGCGGCAAGTCAACACTTATCTCGTCAACATTAAACCAGAACAAGAATCTCTTAACCTGAATGCCCTTCAAATTGGTAATCGACCCCATTTTCAGCTTCCCAGTGATCTTTTTCTTGTAATAAACCAAGTAATCGAACTTGATATAACATGGTTTCTTGAGATTGAGCTCAAATTCGCCATTTTTCGAGAGGGTGTAGGAGGTGACTGAGTCGGGTAAGAGTCCACTCGGAAGGCCGAATTTGGGGAGGATTTCGTACACTGTTGGTTCGGGAGTTGGCGGATCGGCGGAGAGAATTGGGGATGAAGATTTGACGGCAATATGACTATGGAGGAGGAGGAATAGGAGACATTGCTGGGTTTTCGAATTCAAAGCCATTGATTTCTTCCAAGTCAGTGGTTTGATTTTGATTCAAGGAAAAATGATTATGAGAGAGAGAGAGACGGTCCTGAGTTTATTGTTGGAATATCATATTCGACTCTGAAGAAAGTTACCACCTTTGATCCTAGCGACGAAAATTATCAAAATTTTCATGGTTCTTATTTGAGAATTTCTATACAATGGTTCAAATTACGAGGAAAAAAAAATAGTTTCATAAAATTGAATATACGATAAACCCAAAAAAAATAAAAAAAAAATTAAACATTTTCTAATAGTAGTCCTAATTTTATAATATTAAAGACTAATTTGCTATTCGAACAATATAAAAGTGTATCACCGTAATTTTATTGTTGAATTTTTGTATAATAAAATCGAAATCTAAATACAAGTATATGAAATTTGGGTATGTATAGGTATGACCTAATGAATATTGATACTCATTTTATGTTAAGTACTGATAATATGTCATATATATCTACTGGTAGATTACGTGTCACATACATTCATTGTCGGATTTTAAATTTAATTCAAATATTGAGATTCATCATAAATTTATCCATAGACAGATATATATGACACGTTATCAATACTTAATATAAAATGAGTACAAATGCTTAGTAGATCATTATTGTGCAATCAATATTATTTTTTACCTACCTTATTTTTAGCAGTCTATTGTTTGTATTGAAGTTTAATATAATAGTTTGGGCAACATTTCAAAATTAATCAAATGGAGTTAAAGTAAACTAAAAGAGAGAGTAAAAAATACATAGAAAACATAGATATATGAATTCAATTACACAAACATGGCAGCTTACAAAAGCACTCTCTATGAAATTTTTTTATAATAAATGTGACATTTTCTCTATTTTCAAATTAATGGCATAATAAATAATTTTTGAAAACCAGAATAAACATAAAGTCTTATTAAATTATTAAAGATTGGGCAAAATATAAAGCACAATTGTAAGCAAGAGCCCTAAACTTCTCCTTTTTCCCCCATTGCTCTTTTCATCAGCGCTTGCTCCCTTGCTAGTGGAATTCCCTGTAACTATCTCAGGGAACAAAAATGAAAAAGAAATTTTACATCAGCTAATCTTGGAGAGAAGAATTACATGTTAAAAATTTTAAATACAAAAACAAGAAGAAATCCTGATTTCTTTTTTGCTTTTCTTCTTTCTACAACTGTCATTCGAATATTTCTTTAACTAAACTTCATTTGGAGCTTTAAACTACAAATAGGTAATTGTCATAGAAACTCTTATAATAAGATCCATTTGGAGCTATAGTTCGTAAAACATGCTAGAAAATGAGAATTGAAATCATTAGAGAAGTGGATACGAGAGGAAGTAGGTATTGAGAATCGATGTGAAACAACTAGTTAGATTTGACTCGATTTTGATTCAATTCCACATACTTTGTTCACTTTTATTTTTATACCCTCCAATATTAACATCCAGATGTTATCTTCATACTCCCAAACCTCACCGCCACCTCATCCTGATCGAAAAGGGTAAAATTGACATTATGAAATTTTGCGCTCAAGATTTGTGAAGATTAAATTGAAGGGTACATTGAAAAACCCTCGTTATCACTATATATGTTCTTTTTCTTACCTTGGGCAATTGTAGTACTATTGCTTTTCTTGGCACTTCTTGCAAAATCCTCAAATACCTTCGCATCCGGTGAATTTGGTGCCAAGTGCAAGAGAGCTGAATCAATTCACACATACTTAAATTAATTATTCCATTCTATAGTGACATATACAACACTCACATGTGTACTTACCGGGACAATCGGATATATTAGCAGGCGCATGACATCGAGTCGGAAGGCCTAATGCAAGTGTTGCATTAATTTTGAGGCCGAGGCTCGGATCATTTCTATCCTTAACCAAGATGCATATGCATTCGGGGCTCGTATGAAGAACTTGTTTGAGGCCGGTGCAACAGTCGAGTGTTGGAGCTTTAGCTTCACCTCCAACGTAGGGAAGACATGTAGCTAGACCTACTAATTGATTTGCACATTGGTCTCTATCTTTGGCTATATCTGATCTTACAAAACCAAACAAAATGAAGAACGAAATGCATACATATTTTGCCTCCATTTTGCAATGTAGACAGAGAGAGGATAGAATGAGAGAGATGCATGCCCCCATGTCTTTATATGCATTTTTATGACATTTTTAACTATAATAAAAAGAATTAATAATTTTAGGTGGTATGGGGTAGCTGGAATAAATTATATTAATTTATTATTAGCCTATCTAGATCGAGAGTTCACATGATAAGAGGTTAAAATCCTCTTCTAACACTTTTTTTTTTTTTTTTTTTTTGGCGTAAAATTACATTATAAAGACTTGACATTTTAAGTATATCAAGTTCTTTCGTTTCTTAAAATTATATATGATTTTTCAAGATTCACTATTTTTCTCGAGTAAAATTTATTCTTTTATAAAATATATTCATCGAAATCATCTTCTTGGAAGGCGATTTAGATTTTTTTTTCTATCAAAAGTCAACCACTTGAAAAGCCTTCATAATCGAGTAACTTAATTAGGGGGCTGTTTGGGCCCGATTTTTTCACCCAAAAAATTGATTTTTTGACCGTTATTTTACTATTACAGCCGTCATATTTGACTTCTTCTCTTACAGGTGGACCTCACTTTTTCCCTAACAGTCAAAAAATCAATTCTCAAAATCACTCCCGAACAGGCTCTAGATGTAAGCACAAATTATTTTGACCATCGTAATATTATATTGCACTATCTCATCTGATTAACTCATCTTTTATTTGTTTTCTAGGATGAGACTGCATGTCTTCGAAAAAGAATATAATTGCAATCCCGTGACAATAAGACTTCATGGCAACTACAATCATAAATATTTGTTTTACGCCCGTGACTATTTTTTGACTTATCTGTGATTTTACAGAAATTTATTAATGTGAGAAGACGTTAATGGTCACACAAAGTCTGGAGTAGGTTTAAATACTCATAAATCACAGCTTCACCTGTTGGTCTGTGACTAATTAAAATAATAAAATTCCATTATATTAAAAGATCAGAAAAAACATAATTTTCGATGATATGCCTTCTAATTTGTTGGGTTTTGATTGGATATGAATACGGTAACATGTTTCATGTCTTTAATGTCACATGTTTTATTACATTTTGTTTCACGAGATTTGAAAATCACAATCGGCACTTAATTTGGTGATGCATCTTGTCCCTCGCCAGCATTATACTACCCTCATATTTATAGTAGTTTCGACTTCAGTCATAATCTTAAGGTCTTGTGAATAATTTCTCACGGGCTCTCTCAAAATTCTCTTCCTTGTAATGGGTTGTGCTCCATCACTTACATCGCTAAGCAATGTTTTAAAAACTAGGCCGGCTCGACTGTTTCAACTTGAAAATTGGGAATTGGGATCAAAATCGATCTGATTAAACTTATAAAACCTCTAATTAAAAACCTGTCTCAAAACCTGTTAAATCGGCTCTTTTTGGAAAACCTGTGATTCGTTCCTAATTTAATCAGTTCAACCTATGTAAATATATACATATATTTTAAAATTATAAATGTACTTTTTTTAATTTTTAATTTTTTTTTTTGTAAATGTATATTTTTTAATTTTTTAAAAATCAGCGGTTCAACCTCGATTCAACATTTTGACCATTGACTATTTCTGTTTTTCGAGTCGATGATCGGATCGATTTTTAAAACATTTCCGCCGAGTGACCACCGTGCACAACAATGCCTTCTTCTTCAATCAAAAATTCTGACTTAATACAATTTTGGCGAGACTTTTTTATAAACTATAAATTCAATCAAACCCGTTTTCTATACACTCTAGAGTAACCGAGCAAATAATTCCGTCAATGGTAAATATTAAAGAGGCCAAAATTAGGGCAAATACGACTCAAATCCACCTATTTGTCATGTTCAATTGCTAAGCATATACCTATCCCTACTATATAAAAAGAAGAATGTGAAATTACTGTAAATATCAACAGTGGATTCTTTCATTGTCACATTATAGCCTCTCTTTTTTTAATTGTGAGAGCAAAAACGATGTCATTTGTCTTCAATCATTTCTCTATTTTTACACACCACTCCACTGCAATATTTCTTAATTTTCACACATTACTTCACCTTAGGGATGACAATCGAGCTCGCCAGCTCAGACCGCCGGTGAGTCTGTTCGGGGCTTGGTAGGCTCGGGCCGAGCCCCATTTTGGGGACACTAGGGCTGGCAACGGTTCGATTATGGGTCGGTTCGGTCAAAATCATAACCACACCATAACCACGTAAATCGGTTCGGTTCGTATCTCGGTTCGGTTCGGCTAATAACCACGAAAATAAATTATTTTTTATAGGTTCATCTGTTAAATTGATAAAAACAATTTATGAAAAAAGTCAATGAAAACAAAAACACAATATTCCAAACGAAAATAGAAACATTATCAAACAATATTCCAAACGAAAATGTAAACATTATCCCAATTTTCAATTGCGAAATACAAATTTAACAAACAATATTATAAATATAACAACACTAAACTTTTCCTTCATTTTTAATTGTTGTGTATCGAAGTTACTTGATTCATTCTTCCCTATAAGTCTTACTAGCATAGATCAGCATTCAAATTTGATTCCTATATAGTAAATAAAAAATGTAAGTAGAGAATACAACGATACTACTTATTCCAGAATGGTCTTAACTAATATTTAAATAAAAAAAAATGTACTTCTTCATCATCTTCCTTCTCACTAAACATTGCATAAATTCTAGAGTATGATGAAGGAGTAGAATTTTCTACACACAATAGAAAAAAATTAACAATAAAAGGAAGTGTATAAATAACAAATATAAAACAATAAATCCTACCATAAATATGAGTCCAAAACCAATCACAAGCACACATGAAAGCTTCTAAAGTCTTTGGATGAAGCTTATTTCTATATGGACTCACAAATTTACCACTTGTACTAAATGCTGACTCGGATGTCACGGTAGATATTGGAATGGCTAATAAATCTCTTACAGCCTTATGTAAAGTCAAATATTTTATTGAATTTTCTTTCCACCATGTCAGTAAATCAAAACCATCCATCCTTGGCAATACTGGCACGTCTAGAAAAATATCGAACTCTCTTTTTATATGATCAGCAGTAATAGAATGGCTAACAAATATAACAAATTTTCGAAGGCGACGACGACTTGAACCGTGGAGGCAGTGGAGCCATGCGTGAGTTTGTGGTTTGTGGAGAGTAGGGTTTGCATTTATATACTTTCATACTAATGCTATTATTATGAGCTAATGGTAAGTGGGTTGGTCGGTTGAATCAGGTAGATGTAATGAGAGGGATTTTGTTTTGATCTAGATAAAAAAGTAGTGTAAAACCCAATAATCAATTCAATTGTGTTTTATTTTTTTAGCGGGTAATCGGTTCGATTTCGGTTCGACGGCGTAAATATCATACCTTCACCACCACGAACCGGTTCATTAAAATCAAAACCATATTTACTCCATTGCATCATCAGTTTGATTTTTTTTGCCCCATTCGGTTCGGTTAACCGCGATTTTCAATTTTGACGGTTCAAATTGCCATCCCTAGGGGACACGGACTTTGCCCGAGCCGGCCTATGAGCTCTCGAGCTTTTTTTAAAAAATAAAAAATAAATAAATAAATACATTTGAGGCTGCCTTGGCAGCAAAACTGCCACCTTTTAAAGGCAGCAGCTTGCTGCCTTTTAAAAGGTAGCCAAGCTGTTACCTTTTAAGGTTTAAAAGACAGCAGTTTAGAAGAAAAAAAAAAGGAGGAGAAAACAAGCCTACCTGGCTAGGCCTGGAAAAAGCCCGAGAAAAAGCTTGGGCTCAGCCTATTTTTTTTGGCTGACCAAAACCGGCTCGAGCTCGCAAAAAAGCTCGGTCATTTTAAACGGGGTGAGCTCGAGCCGAAACTTTAGGTTCTCGAGCCGGCTCGTTTACATCCCTACTTCACCTCATCCAATCTAACTGATAAAGAAAAGAAATTGAATGATTTAACAAATTAAACAACAACAAAATTACACGTAAAAATAAAAACAAACAAAAAAAATTTCTTAAATTAAATTGAAAGAATTAAAATTAAAAATAAACATTAGTTAATTAAAATTAAAAAAATTACGTTTTATCGTAAAACAAAAAGAATTAAAAAGAATTTTAAATCTAACAAAAAAATTTTAAAATATTAAAAAAAGAAATTTTAAATTTTTTTTAAAAAATATAATAAAAACAAAATAAAAGAATGTTACAAAAATTAAATAAAGAGTATATTATTATTATTTAATTAAAATTAAAAAAAACTAAATTTTATCATAAAAAGAAAAGAATTAAAAAGAAATTTTTAAATATCGAAAAAAATTATTTACAATATGAACCAAACAAAATGAAAAAAATAAAAGCACGGAGAGAATTTTTTTTCCTTATTTTTTTCATTTTTTTATTTATTTTGTTTACATTATAAATAATTTTTTTAATTTAAAATTCTTTTTTATTCTTTTCTCTTCATGATAAAATTTATTATTCAATTTTAACTAAATAATATTTATATATTCTTTATTTTATTTTTGCAACTTTTTTATTTTTTATTATATATTTTTGAAAATTGTTTTAAATTTTTTTTCTTCATATTATAAATAATTATTTTTTGACTTAAAAGTCTTTTCGTTTTACGATAAAATGTCATTATTTTATTTTCAATAAATAATATTTATTTTAATTTAATTATTTCACTTTAATTAAAAAAATTATAATAACTTTTTTTTTCGCCTGCAATTTTTTTGTTCTTTAATTTGCTAAATCATTTAATTTTTTTTATTTGTGATATAAAATGATAGTTACAAACTAACTGATTTAACAAATTAAAAAAAATAATTGCAGAAAAAATAGAAAAAAATTACAGGCAAAAAAAAAAGTTATTACAAAGTTTTTAAATTAAATTGAAATAATTAAAATTAAAATTAAAATTAAACATTATTTAATTAAAATTAAAAAAATACTTTTTATCGTAAAACAAAAAGAATTAAAAAGAATTTTAAATCGAAAAAATTATTTATATTATGAAGAAAAAAGAAAATTTAAAACAATTTTCTAAAAAAATAAAAATAAAAAAAATAAAAAAAGTTAAGAAAATTAAATAAAGGGTACATAAATATTATTTAATTAAACTTAAAAAAAAAGTTTTATCATAAAAAAGAATTAAAAAGAATTTTTTTAAATCGAAAAACATTATTTAAATTATGAACAAAACAAATTTGAATAAAAAAAGAAAAAAAACTGAATAATTTAACAAATTAAACTACATAAAAATTACAAGCACAAAAGAAAAGATATTATAAAGTGTTTAAATTAAATTTAAATAATTAAAATTAAAATAAATATTATTTAATTAAAATTAAAAAAATCGGCTTTTATGGTAAAATAAAAAGAATTAGAAATAATTTTAAATCGAACAAAAAATTATTTATAATATGAAGAAAAAAGAAGTTTTAAAACAATTTAAAAAAATATAATAAAAACAAAATAAAATAAACTTACGAAAAATAAATAAAGAATATATAAATATTATTTAATAAGAATTAAAAAATTAATTTTTATCTTGAAAAAAAATATTTATTTTTAAGTTTTAATTATTTGAATTTAATTAAAAAACTTTATAATAAATTTTTTTAATTTTATTTTTAATTTTCTTTTTATCCTTTTTTACTTGCATTTACAGTACGAAACGATATATTTTCCCTATGTTAAACAGCAAAACGACCCATTTATTCCATTAATATGATAAATGATTGAATATATCTTATATATAATTATAAAAAGTATTAATTATTTAATTAATAATAATTAAATTTTGATCAATGTATGTTATATCCACTCTTCTCTTAATGTTTGAGATGAATTTTTTTTTCCAAAAATGAAAAAAATCAAAATAATGGGTAAAATCGAGAATTATCCTTCCCCACTCCACATATGAAATGTATTCCATCCTACAAAAATTCAAACATTAGATTTGAACAAGAAATAATTAAATAAAGCATAATCTCAAAAAATTAAGTGAACTTAATTGTAACTATTATTTTAAACCAACACGAATAAAAAAACTAAATGGTTTAACAAATTGAAGAACAAAAAAAATTTATAGGCGAAAAAAAAAAAGTTATCATAAAGTCTTTTAATTGCAATGAACCAAACGATTGGATTTCACCAAACATTTCGAATCTTTAACAAATTTTGAAAAATCTATAATTTTGACACTAATAAAAATATAATAAATACAAAATTCTACGGAAGTCCATTCTAGAGCTGTCAATGAATGTTTCTGGCTCAAGAATAAGTTGGCACTTATATAGAATTTATTAGGGGTTTCCTTTCATGGTGCTCTCACTTGATTATTTTTTCATATTAATTTGTTTTTTCCATTAACAAAATCGCGAAAAATAAAAAATCCGAATTAATGATAAGACAGAAATTGCTTAAAAATATAGTACCTACCATTCATGGTTATAATGTAGTGTCACCTTCCAACTGTACATATGCATTTAAGATTTAACAAACCGATTTTATTTTCGATGTGTATTTATTGCTAAAATAATTAATTAAGATGGGAAATGACCAAACGAGGTAGTTATCAATCCACGTTGGTTCTTTCGGTCTTCAATTAAACAGTGAACTGGCCGATTTAATCCTAATTCTCGAAATTGTGACTTTTAACATATAATAGAACTCAAATTTACATATTTTTTTGGGTGTCAAATTGACTGGTCGAGTTTATTTTTAAAATATTTATTTATTTTTAATTAAACAACCATTTAATCAAGTCATTGTGCATTCAATGAAGATAGTTTCAAGGATGCATTTAAATTAAGCTTATTAAGTATAACTACGTATAACAAGTGAACAAGGTCATCTTGTCATTCTCAACAGCCTTGATGCAATTGAGGAGGAATACAAGAATTACGAGTACAATTCTTGTCGGGGTTCACGAGAGTATTCTCATAGATATTTAATTGGTGAAAATTAAGATTACTAATCACAGTCTTTTTGTCAATGAAATTTGGTTCGTTATTGAATTGCATTCTTGAGGAATGAGTGAATAATGCAAGAGTATGCTTGAAAAAAGGATGGGGATAGGCTACAAGTGAGTTGACTTGTGGTGAATTCCTAAACTTGATTTTGGTGATGTAGGGAGAAAAAAAAAAGGACTTTGACGAGTGAAACGATAAATTATTCACCAAAGGAGTTTAAGTAGTCGAGAAAATCATCAATGATAATGTTTAACTATGTCTTGCGAAATAAAGTTAATTCATCGAGGGCAAATATTGATCCTAAGAGAGAAATGCATACATTAACCTCAATAGTAAATATGAGTGAAATGCACTCCTGTTTTAGTCCCCTTTTTGAGAAAATTGAGTTTTATAATAGTGATTTTTGGAGAATGTATGATTAAAAAGTACATGTAAAACTATTTTATAAGAGAGCGTGTTGAAAACGAGTTTTGAGAAAAATAGAACTCGAAACAGGAGCTTAAGTTCATGAAGAATAATGTTAATCAAAATACATGAACGTGAACAGTGCAATGCAATAGTTGCTTGATAAATGTTAGTCAATTTAGAATTAAAATCAATTGATTAAGTTGTGTGATCAATATATATTGTGGTGCCAAGTGAACGATCATGGCTTGAATGCTATGGACGATCCGGATCTTGAATGTCTCTCTAGATCAATGTTCGGTGCAAGAAATGAGCCTCGCTTTGTGGTTTTTTGTCTTGTGCTTTTCCATCAAGAAGGCATGATGTAGGACGTGTTGGGGAAAATGTTCTAGTAGAGGGAAAACATTCTAATTCCAAATTGGATCCATAATGCCATTTCAAAAAAATGATGACGAAACGAACAATCTCACCGCTATGTCGTGACGTACGATAAATTTTGGCTAATCAAGTTCGTTTAGGACTTGAAAATTAATTTTTTAAATTTTGGCACTATTTTTGTCATTTTTGTTTATTTTTGGTTTCTTTCCATTTTAGTTTGTTTAAACTTTGTTTTCATTAATTTTAATTGTTTTAAACTATATTTCCATGTAAACCCTTATAAATAAGGGGGATATTTCGTTTTTTAATCATTCATTAATAAATTTTGTAAGTTTATTTTTCTTCATAATTTGGTGGATTTCAAATTTCTTATTCTTAAGAAGTTGTCTGGCACAACTTTTCATGGAAAAGTTATTGTTGACAGTGAAAATACTACCATTGGCAGCCGCAATGTTTGACCTACTCTCTCAAAAGTGGGTCCCGTCTAACCAAATAACGGTCAAATTTTTGCTGAAAATCTGGAAAAGAAGCTGCACCAGACATGTTCTAAAGTTTTCACTTGAATTCCTTGTTTTGTGCTGCGTAAGTGTAAACTGGATGCTAGATTTAAGATTATAGTGCAATATTTATACATTTTTAAGCAGTAACAGATGTATATTGTAGAGAAAACTATGCTTCGTCTAACTCATTCTTCGATATAAAACACTCGTGATAATTTGAACTCTTCTTTACATTGAAACTCTCGACAAAGTGGAAAGAAAAAAGAAAAAGAGTAAAATGCAATATACCATCTTCATCGTGAATTTTGGGAGGATTCTTGGACAATCGAATCAAACTCAAGGCTCGCTGTTGGGAAGCCTGCTCAGAATAGAGTGCTCGGGTTTATGTTCACATTCGAAATCAAGATGAACGAATGCTCGTTCAACTTCAGGAAGTTTCTCAATCTTTATCTGAAGTGTCTCTCCAATCGTATGAGCTTCGTTTAAGGGCAAATCTCTGGGGAGTTCAATATCAACCTAATTTGGAAGTGGAAACCATAAACTATATTAAAAAACCGCACCATTTGCGTTTGTAGAAATAGTGTTACTAGCTATGAAGGCAATTGATATAACTAACCTCAACAAAATATAGAACACCAAACGTGTATGCGCGAACAGTGTCAACGCGCTTGATCTTAGGGTGTCTCATCACAAGATATGTCAATTTCTGCAATACTTCAGGAGGTGCGGATTGTCCCACTAGTGACACTGAATCAAAGAAGGAATTTTTTTTATGTAAGCACTACCCGAAGGCTACAAATTCCACTCAAGAATACTGGAACTCAAAGATCTTAAGAACTCTACACGTAAAAGCAAAACAAAAATGCTAGGTTTGGCGCACCGAATTAGGCTGTCCAAAAAGTTATACATAAAATTAGACGAGATATTATTAGGTGGATTAATGTGGATGGTATCTGAATGTTTTTCATTCAAAAAATTACTATTTGCAATATCTTTCTTATCGGGTCTAAACCCACCTCCTCACTCAAGTCTTATATAATCCGGATAGCTTAAGAACAATAGTGCGAATAACATTATAGAGAATACAAAATTAAAAACACGCTCCACATAATTCCATCAAAATACTACCTGTATAGTATATCTACTATAATTTTATATATGCTTCCTTGTACTAGTACCAAAAACAACCAAAGAGTACAAGATCGAAAGGCAATTATTAGAGTAGCAGAAATATAGAAAGAAAATCATTCACGTGAGTATGAATTGGTTTGACTAAAAATGAGGGCACATTAGAACATCATTCTATCTATCATGCTTGATTATTAGAACATGGGTCCATCTTCTCAATATTATTTATAAAGACTTCAAGTTCAAAGGAACCAAGATAAAGGTAGAATTAGGTACCTGCATTTTCTAGAACAGTTCCCGACCAGTTTGAAATCGTATAAACTGCAAGGATAAGGGCTCCAGCAGGGTCAAGCCACCAGAAGAACTTGTCACCTAGAACTGCCGCAACTAATCCTACTACATTAGTTACCACATCGAAATAATGATCCTGAAAATTAGTGCTAAGTAAAGTTAGGCAAACAGGTTATCTAAATAAGAGTTTTTATGACACGGATAGCGAGATACCTTTGCGTAGGCTCGAACAATCTTATTTCCTGAGCTTCTGCAGTAAATCCACAGAACAAGTTTTACGACTGTGGCAGTTATCATGATTGCATACAACCATATAAGCTGTTCAGAGGTCATCTTTGCTGGAGATTTATTTTCAACTAGTTGTTCTATAGCCTGAACCAGTACCTGAAAGCCTAAATATCGCAGCTTGTTAGATTTGACCTTTTAGATCAGACAGAAGACATGAGGATTCTTTAAGTGCACAATATGCCTATCGATACTGTTTGAAGCCTTATTTTACTCTGCAAATTTTCACCTTGACTGAGAAAAAGATGAAGTACAGGGACATACCGAGTGTAGCCATAATAGCAGCAAAAATGACAATGCCCACTGGCTGCACTCGCAATTTCCCAATTGGATATTTATAAATGTCAATATTTTTCATCGAGAGGTGGGTGAACCAAAGTATTCCTCCAGCCATGAGATCAAGTAAGGAATCCAGGGTCGATGCAGCAATGGCAAGTGATCCACTCTTTATGGTAGCGAAGATCTGTAGATTGCAAAACATATGTTGTCATCAGCAGGAAAGCGTAATCAACAAGAATCTTCATCAAGCCGATATTTCAGAATCGAAAGTGTTGAGATCTTTTATCCCGTCAACAAGAAGGCTCAGTGTCTATACATTATTTCAAATATAGCAATGCTATTTTTGGCAACAGGAAATTACAGGAAGACGACTGTTTTTCTGTACGATTTCTGTTAAAAAAAATCTGTGCTTGCTGATTAATTCTTTCAAATAACACTGAAAAGTCGTATAATACAAGAAATAACACATCACCTTAAAAGCCAGCAGTAAAATATTTGCATAATTAGAAATTTTCATTGCTCTCTCGTGTTGTGCTTGCTCCTCTAGATCTTCCTCATATACAGAGTCAGATGCCACCAAGGAATCGACTTCCTCGAATGATTTCAAGGTTGCAAACTGATTGTCATAATATTCCTTTTCACCTATACGATAAATTCTCAAGTAAGGAGAAGGACATGAAAGAAGAAACAGAAGGATCACAAGCAAAATATTTGCGGTGAGATTACTTTTCGACCTATAGCATCAACAAACAGTTCGTTTCATACGAAACTTCAAATCTATCGAAGAGAAATCATAAAGAAAATCACAAAAATGAATAAAATTATCATTACAAATCCAAACTGCAACCAAAATTATTACCTACACACTATAGATTAATTCATGCATATTGGTCTTACATATATTCAATTAACTACAATTTGTGTTTAAGGCCATGCAAATATCCTTCACAAAATGCTAATAATATTTCCATTAAAACCGGCACCATTTGTTACAATTACGTTAAATGAGATGTATTTTCCAAATTCTAATCTTTCTATTAATCTAAATTTACTTCAAATAAAGCCTTAAATCCCCTTCCAAAGCTCGATGTAATCTGTTTTTAATTAACAAGAAGGGATTTGTGCAAAAGTCCCACCTCAAAAATTACTTATTCGAATGTTAATTACTTAAAAACAAAGTTAAATACGAACCTTTGGTTAAACCCATAGTTCTAGATAGATCAAAGAGAGAGGAGGACTCAGGGTCAACTCCTGACCGGACCTTATCAGGCAGCCTGGAGATAAATTCATTGCGAAGCGAGTTGACTGAGTTCCGGCGACTGAGTCTGCGGCTGAGCCGCCCGCTCCCTCTTAACTTCCACCCATCCAGCAGCGGCGCTTTAGGATCATCGATCTCGTTATTTACACCATTTTGACTCTCTCTCTCCATGATTCACCTGAAAAGTCTCTGTTGAATCGTGTACTGCCATGTATTTATAGAATGGATTCATATACTGAGAACCGCCCGAGGAAAATTTAAATGGTTGTGGTTTGTACCCGTGGATTACTTCCAACTCAAGAAGAGGAGCATAAAAAAATCGCGCTTAGACGTGAAAAATTTTAAATAATAAAGCAAAAAAATAAAAAATAATAAAAAAGTACGACGCCAAACGTTTTGCGCCTATTTCGCACCTAGGCTCTTTTTAGAATACTTATTATAGTAAATTTGAGTATTTCGTATATGGAATCATTGGATTCACATAATTATTGAAATAGAACTTGGGTATTTTTGAAATCGGAATGAAATCCCATGTTCTGATTTAGTGCTTGTTTGATAGGAATTTTGATAATTGATTTTTTGATCGTTAAAGATGAAGTGAGTTTTACCTGTGAGAGAGGAATTCAAAAATAATGGCTGAAATAATAAAATAACGGTCGAAATAGTGATTTTAATTCGCTTAATAGCTGTATCAAACAAGCTCTCAATATTCACTCCTAGTCTCTTATTCATTGGATAGAGACGACTATCAAGATTTCATGACTTGAACTCATTCCAATCTCAAGAGTTCAGATGTTAATGGTCAAATTAGGTCTAAAAAAATTAAAGTAAATCAATAAAACAAAAATTAGGGTGTATTGGTCACTTTTAACGGTTTTGTTATTTTGATTTCTACTTACAGTCCAACCAATTCACAATTTTTTCTGGTTGAACTAGCTGCTTCAATTTGTTTTTAAAAACATTCCCTATTGCGAAGGAATATACTATTTGTACATAATGCGGTATTTATAACGGCGCCCACCCTCCATTTTCTCTTATTTTCTGAAATTCTAAATTTCGATATCACACGGAATTGGCATCGAGCCGTTAGGTCCATCGCATGCACATCAATGACTCGCTCCTTGTGATGATTTAGTGGTCGAATCAGTATAGGTATGATAACTTTTTCTAATACAGTCGATACTCATGATTTTTTCAATATGACAATGTTTACATGTACGGTTCTATTTGAATAATGGATACATCACTCCAATATTAAATGCCTTATCTTGAAGAGCAAATTGTGATACTAAATTCCATTAAGCTGAACTCCCGTTAACAAATTCTATATTATTTTGATAGATCAAAATAATCTCTTTATATAAAATTTTTTTGTTTGTTGAAATTCATGCCCCATTTATTCTTGAGCTATAGTTTAATGAATTGTCTATTTTGAATTCTCAAATGTACATCTTAGTCAATATTGTTTATTAACGTTAGATGACTTTTTAATATAGTTTTAGGTTACCTAATATTTTGTTTATTATTTTAAAAGTTCAAAAGTCAAATTGCCAGATAACATGCCTTTTGGGATCAATAAAAAAACCCAATCAACAACCCTCCAGGCTTCTTTAGAGCCTGTATATAATGTACTGTATATATTATTAAAGCAAAAGAAAAAAATTAAGCAAAATTTGAGAAACGGAGATAGCATGGCCTTGCTCTCAAAGACATTTGCCGAAGAGTTGACTCAACAACACTGGGCAAGAACAAGTAGATAAAATCTTATTTATTATATTGTCTATTCGAATCACGTTGAGTCCAATAAAGCACAATACTTCATATCCAATGTTGACATTGTGGGTAGGCGGCAAAATCACAGCTTCAACGAAGCAAAAACTCATAAATTGTCCAAATTCTGCTGAAAACTTGTCAAGTCAATAAGTTTATAGAGTTCAAAGAGTTGAGAGTAGCCCACAGGCTATACCTTTTATACAGTTGATGTATAGACAAATTAAAAAAAGGGTTTCGCTTGGTGTACATAATTTTTTTTGTATATCAAGGTATCCTCACACTCACATGGGGTGGGGTCCATCTAATATTTTATTCAAATGGACCACACCCCATGTGAGTGTATGAATACCTTAATATACAAAAAATTATGTACAAATATGTTTATCCTTAAAAAAGATCCTTCTTGATCATACGAAATTTGCCAGACATATGTAAATAGAGTTTATGTAAAGAAAGGCAAAAAGGGGGGTCCATGCTTTTTATTTTTTATTGGGCATGAGCTCTTTCCTTATGTGAGTGGCGTGTATACCGGCGTGTCAACGTAGGTTTACAAATAGCAAAATTAAAAAATAAACTACCCCGCGATTGTGATTCACGAAAGTAAGTGTGGCTTATGAATGTAATTTCCATATACGCCTAGTCAAGTTTGGCTTGAGCTCTTGGCTATCACCTCCACAGAAAAGGAGCTCCATGTTTCTTTGAATTATTAGTCCAGCCAAACTCTCTCGAACCGTTTTACGACTATCATGAATGCTCCTCGGAATGCCTTGCCATGTCACCTTTCTTCCATTTCCGCCAACTTTTAAGCTATAATTGAACTTTTCACATCACACTGCTCACCCAAGAAATTAATGAATGCCATATAAACCCGAACCCTTCCTAGATCGAATGCCTCAAAGTGCAAGCAGAAACGGTAATAAAAATTGTTGAATAGTTGCACTTTATGAAAATCATCGAGTATGTTTTAGCATAAAAATTTTCACTTATGTAACACCCCATAAATCTTAGAGTGTTACTGGAAGTTTTCTTTTCTTTTTATTAAAGGCGGAATGATCAAAATAAATTTCTTCAAGAATAAAATAATTGAAATATCATAAATCTAAACTAAACATGGAAATTGTATCTTTAAAAAAATTAACATGTTCAACTAACCAATTAAATAACATGACTTTGAACTTTAAACCAACTAATAAATTTAATGACGGAAAAAACTTAATATATATTTTTTTTCTTTTCTTTGATTTATTTGGTAGCCCGCATCACCATTTCACCATAGTTCCAATCGACCCACACAAGTCCACCATTCCTAATGGCCCAAATAACTCAATCCTCTAATAATCCGGTTTAGGTTCGAACAGCATAAACTTCATCCCCAATTCCCATCCAAGACTCTATAGAACTCATTCCAAATCTACCGATCACTGTGAGTCTGCCAGTCTCTTCAAGTCGTCGACGCCACTAGAAGCCTTCAAGTTCGACAGTGCCACTGGAATCGGCTCCCTTACGTCCCTGACTCTCTGCTCGCGCAATGATCCGTTGTTCTAACTTTCTAAGGTAAAAACCTAACCTTTTATTTTCGGCTATATGTTGTGATAACGGGTGTGGCGGCTATATGTTGCGACTAGTTGTAGTCTAGATATATGTTGCGATAAAGGGTGTGAAGCTGCACGAATTGTTGCTTGTTCATCACCACCTCCTTGGATTTAGCTCTATTAGTTTCTTGAATGTCAATCAATTTGTTGGATTCAAGAAGATTTTCTATGGGGTTCAAGGATTCAACAACCATGATGGCTTTTTTTTTTTTGGAGGCTTTGAAAATCAAAACTAGAGCTAGAGGCTTGTTCTCTAGCTTTCTCAAATGTTGCTTTTTCGCCCTCTTTTTTCTAGCTTCTATGGTTTGACTCTTGTCCAATAGTACTATTTCTTAATCTTTAGAATTGGAATCAGAGATAGGATCATCTTTCTATTCTTGTGTCTTCTCGAATGCTGCTTCTGAGCATTTTTATTGGTCAGCTTGATTGTGCACTTGCTGTGTAGATATTTTTTCCAATGCTATAGAAGGTGGCGCTTTAGTAATTGCATCATCTTCGTCCATTGTATTAGTTTTTTGGACAATGTATTGACTATTTTGTGGCATGTCTTGATATATTGACTATTTACTCATTGTTTGACGACTCTCACCATTCAGTTGTTACCTTTTGGTTTGAGTATGGCTGCATCTGGAATTTTTATTTTTTTTTGACTTCTTCAGGTACTACAAGTAATGCTAGAGCTATCTTAGTCTTGGGTAGAGATCTAATGGTGGTTCCAAAACTAATTCATCCATTGTCACCGGCAATTTCATCTCCTCAGACCTCACCTAAACACCAAATAGACGACACATGGATGCAAGTACAAATGACATCTTTACTCTTGGTTTCCAATATGATCATGTTCTTAATCACGTGGGATTGCACCTTTGGCCCACAATATTTCATTATAGATGCTTAATTAGTCCCCAGTAATAGAAACCGTCCAAATCTATGTACAATTTGGATGACCCCCCACATGCCCAACTTAATGAAGCTAAATTTTTCTTCCCAACTTGGGCTGATGCCCAAGAATTTGAAGTGTTTCCATCAGGGCCACTTAACGATTTAAAAGATTTGGAAGCCTTTATCATTTTTATATTTTATCGGGACCAAAAATATTGCTCAACTATAATGCAAGGATGGGGACCAACTTAATGCTGGGACATTACTTAGGCCAATGATGAAATTTCCTTTCAATCAACTATGTGTCCTCTCGTGCTGATGTTGATCTTTGTTTGTATTGTGAAATTAGGATCTCAATGTTAACAGACCACCTACACCAACTAGGGGTCTTCCTCAAGTGACTAATGATAGAGATTCTCTTGCTTGGATTTAGATTTTGTCTCCTAAATTGCTTTATCGTACTCCGGGTTGATGCTTTCACTCCAAAATTTTCATGATCTGTACGTAGCGTTGACCTCGAGAATTGGACCCTCCACGTGGCCAACGGGTAGCTACTCCATGTAATCCTCTCTGCGCACAACAACGCATGGTCAGAAGCATACGGTCGAAACTAGGGGTGGTGGTGACGACCACATACACTCGGACGGTCAAGTCAGCATTGGGTGATCGGAACAGTGCTCCAGTTATACAAGAGAGTGGGGATGATAATATATATTTCTTAGTATAGAGAGTTAAGTTATAAGAGTTTCATTATCTTTGTCTCTTGCTAGACCTTGGTATTTATAAAGGTAGAACACCGCTGGATGTGGGACACATGTATGCATCTGACGGTGTGAGGCATCTGCTCATAGGCATCAATCAGCCACGTCTAGAGTGGGCGGACAATTAGTTCTTCTGAGTTTGGTTAACATAAGGTTGATAAGTCACATCAACTAGACTTATGGAGACGTCACATCAATTGATCTTTGGAGGCAGAGGGGATCTTGACAGATATCTTTTTGACAGTGGCGGCGAAGGGATCTGTTAAGGGAGTGTCTCGAAGTGCTCAATGCTTCGGAGTTGAGGGATACTTCAGTTGCTTCAGTGGATATACTCTTCACCCTGCAATGCGCCATGTTGAGGTCGTTAGGAGTGGGCATCACTTCGGAACCACTTCGGGTGAACATGTGGAACTTCGGGGAGTGGTGTCTGTTGTTCTGAAGTGGTTTAGTTAGGGGTGTAACACATAGCTTGATTCCATGTCGAGGATTCTGCAGAGATAAGTTATTCACTCTTAGAAATATAAAGGCTCTTTGCTTTCACTGGAGTGCGTTCAGAAGATAAAGAGGAAGAGTTTGAACATGTTGCAGGCGGCTAGTTGTAGTCTACATTTATTGTGCTGAAAGCAATTCAAGATTTCCCAAAAGCTCTACATGATCCATAACAGGTGGAAGTTACTGTGTCATTTCTTCCTTTGTGTGGGCAGGCTTCGTTTTTTCCATCTTTGTATATTTTTCATCCATTGGGTAGGTGCGTTATTGTTATTTTGCTGTCACTTGTGAGAGGACTTGAAGTTCGTATAGAGGTTGGTGAGATATAATCCCAAATTAAACCCAAATTATGGTAAAACTAAACAATATATCATAATCATTTGAAGATTACCCTTTTTAACAGATAATTACGCAGAAAATGCCATCAATTGGTTTCAAACATAAAAGGGAGCAGTTTCTCCAAAATTTTCAAGAGGAAGAAAGAAATAAAATAAAGTGAACTGAACATTATTTAAGCCAGTCTAATTATGGTAAAAGTCTGGTCCATTATAGGCAACGTTGAACTTGTTTATAATAATTGTCGACTGACCATTTGAATCAATAAGGCTTTAGCTATTGTTGGATTTGAGCCTCTTAGGAAAGCATCAGTTTCCATTTATTGCTTATTTCATGATGTCGTAGTGTAATTTTATTGTTTATAAACCTTTTATGTGGAGACCACATCTCTTAATTGATTACGTGAGCTTGATTTTTTTTTTTTTTTTGTGTGATTTTAATTTTGAGTGATCGTTGATAACCAAAAGGGGAAAAAAAGGAAGAAATAAATTGAAAATTCAGAGCAAAAATCTGGTGGATTTGATTTTCTGTAAATCTTGAAAGTTTATAATGAGTTGTGCGTAGATGACTATACAAGGGTTACCTCAGATAATGCACTCTATGAGGATCCGAATTTGATTGATTGTGGACTTACTAATTGAGAATTTTTTGACTCTTCAATTGAACTAGACTATAGATCTTTAGTCAGTTTCTACGGTTCTCGACCTTGCAATATGATAAAGTGTTACAAGAAACGCCATTGGAAGAGATGCTGGCCAACGTGGATGAACTTATGTTCTTGAATAATTTATGACGTTTGGCCAAAGAGCAGTATTAGACTTATTCGATGAAGGTATGTTTTGTAGACTATATATATATATATGAATTTATTTCCATTTTCTAAATCAATACTAGTTCTATTTACACATGAGCTTTGAATCAAATTTTGCTATCATTTCATAGAGTTCTCAATAGCATGCAATTATTGGTAGTTTTTTAGGATGTACTCTTCTGCTTGATACTACTTTCTCTATCAAACGGATTTCAATGTTTGGCTCTATTAATCAGGTTGATATACTTGGGGAAACAAGACATGATTATATCTCATTTTCCTCGTAAGTAAAACCAAGCAGAGCTCCTACATTTGTACAGGGCAGAGCGAAGATAAAAATAGTCGAAATAATTAAAAAATAGAGAAAAAAAGTTGTAAATTAATTAGGGAAAAACAACACTAAAAAAAGTTGCAAATAAGGTAAAGGTCGTTTAAAAAATGTTGCAAATAGGTTAGGGCAACGTTTTATAAACGTTGCAAATAATTTTTAGCAACATTTTATGACTGTTGCTAAAAACCTATTTAGCAACATTGTTAAAAACCTATTTGCAATGTTTGATAAGCGTAGCAAATACGTTGCAAAAATAGTATTAGCAACACTTGAAAAACGTCGCAAATTGGTTTTTAGCAATAATTAAAAATCGTTGCTAAAAGTTATTTCAACAAAAGTAGTCCTAGTAACACTCGAAAAACATTGCTGTATCCTTCCACTCTATGAAGTTTACAACATACGTCCAAACGTTACAAAAGATTTTTGGCAACGTTTTTTGAACGTTGCAAAAAGCAAATGTTGCAAAAAGCTTTTTTTGTTGTAGTGATAGGGACCATATAATAAATTACTTTCCATTCATATTATCATATGGGAATCAAGAGGGTGAGGATAAAATGATGCTAAATAATTTTCATATTTCTAAGAACTATGATGCTAGGTGAAAGCCAACTTACATCAAATTTGTGAAAGAAGTGACTTGTTCAAACAAAAATAAAACTTTTGTTACCTTAAAAAATGGAGGTTTAAATTACTCAATCCACTTTGTCAATTAAACTAACTCCTGAGGCAAAATATTTAATACTAGTATACGTTTTATATAGAATCTATATCCACTATAATATACTGAAGACTATTTGTTCTACCTCTTCAGGCATTTATTTGATAACATATTGATGATGCTAGTGGAACTAGAAATTCATATGGCAGTTAAGACTAAAAGGAAACTTATCAAAATATGAAGACAGATTCTTGGAGAAGTAAAAGTTACCTAGATGGACAACCAAGAGGATTTTTCAAGAATTGCAGAGAAATGTGTTGGAAATTTAACTTGATTCATGAATGTTGGAAATTAAATTTGATACATGAATTAGTTTATTTAATATTCATGTATCCACATGGTTCTTTATAGCCTACTATTCATAGTATGTGGGAGAAGTTATTAATTAGTTTCTTAAGTTTATACAATGTATTCGGGACCCTTTGTACCTATAAAAGGCCTCGTGCTTGAGACATTTCATAGAGAAAAGTCATAGAATACAAATATCTTTTGAGAAATTTCCGTAATTTTCTTTCTGGCCTTTCTTCCCATAATTATTTATTTCCAACAAAATGAAGGGTAAGTTATACAATGATCTTGTAGCTAAGACTGGGAAATTTATTTACAAGATATCTTGTGAAAAGGAAATTAGATAAACACGATATAAATCAAGTCATGTGTATAGGGATCAAAATCATGGACTTCTACTTCATAACTAAGAAAGATGAGGAATTATTTAATGTGGGGGAGTATANTTTGATATTAAATAATTTGTTCACAATCAATGTATAAGGGTTGACACCTTGTACTGGACGATTGTAGTGTTGATTGATAGATTGTGATTTGTCTTTATCACAGAAATAGTTAAAGGTGACACTAGTACACTTGGAGTGTATTGAACGGATCGCGTGTCAAATTTAATTCTATAGCACGATCGTGCAGAGAATTAAATTCTACTACGCCGCTGTGAATTTCATCTAAATCCATTCACATGATTATATATATCTTTTCATGATTTTAATGGTTCTTTTATTCATAAATGGGTGAAATAATTTGATTGGTCAAATATCTCAATAAGTTGGGAACTCAAGAATGAGCGGAATGGAGAACATGAATTCGTGTCGGGAATCGTCACCCTAAAAAATGGGTAGAGTAACTACTTAGTATGTTCTATTGAACAGTTAAAATCTGAGTTCAGTGTTGGACAACGGTTAAACTTCGACAACTGTGATTAGTTCACAAAATCGTTGAAGAAAATGAAACTTAATTTAGTGAAAATAATTAGGAGGGCAAAATAGTCATTTATGCTCGCACCTAATTATCAAATATGAGAAAGGGATAAAATACATATATGGCAAGTCAAAAGAAATTATTACAGATTTATTGACTTCTGTGATATTATATGTTCCAATAGTTTAGTTTTTTGCCTTTAGTGGAAAACGTAAAGACTAATAATTAGATTGAGTGATCTAAAGTCGACTAGACATGATTTTATTATTGGAACTTGGATAATATATGTCTAATCAGGTCCTTATGGTAGCTCCATAAAGTATTGAAATTTAATTACGGTAATTATAATAGTTTTGGCTTAATTGAATTATAATAAAGTTTTGTACTTAGTTGTAATTACTACGAAAGTTGTAAACTTAATTATAATTGTAATTGAAGTTCCATGACCACATATATAATTATATATAAACTAATTGGATTTAGAGTTTAATTAAAACTCCTACTTGGATTTTAATTAGAACTGCTATTTGAATGTGGAATTATTATTATATAAGAATTGGAGCTCTTCTATTTCTATAAATGGAGATTAGATGGAATTTAGACATCCTAAGAAATTGTACAATAATAATAATACGTAATTCCATGGTGTTAAAATCTGGATAGAAAGAAAATTATTTTTCTTGATTTTTTCAATTGTTCAGTTTAAGAATTAGTTTTTTTATTTAATTAAAAGAATGTGCTCATCCATCGGTGTAGTTTTGACTTTGAAGAATACCATAGAATATTTAGAGGTTTGAATCATCAAATTCTTGAAATTAAAAGCTAGAAGTTTGTGATTCATAATTCATTCAAGAATTGACCATTGAATTTAGGTAAAAATTTGAATCCTTTGTTTTTTAATATAACACACATGTGAACATCTAAATGATTTTATTTATTTAATTAAAGATTTTTTATTTTTATTTTTATTTTTTTTAAAACTTTTGGACAGTTCCACTTCCGCATTCCAACAAAAAGTACCCAAGAAACAAAAAAATTTCACTTACAAGAGATCCTATTAGGTGAATTGGAGGATACGTTTTGTTCATACAAACGGGGCACTCAAGCAGTTCACCTACAACAATTTTTGACAGCTTTCCATGCTTCACACCCATACAAGTCGAACTGTCAGGTGCAATAATGCCCTCATTGGTGCTATCTCTAAGAGCCATTGTTTTTCCAAAATGGCAATTCATTAAATTCCTGTAAACGTTAGCATGCAAAGTTAATTAATTGTGAATACTTGTGAGAATTAGTATTAAGAAGTGAATTAATAGACAACGTTGATGCTACAATAAAAACACTGGCAGAATTAGAATGCTTAGATAGCAAATAATGTCGAAAAAGTTCAATTACCCATGCGTTATACAAAACATGATTGAAATCAAATATTGGAAACTCATTATTCAAAAACTTAAATTGGAAAGTAACAAGTGAGCTGGAAAAGAAAAATCAATAAACTAGCAAAGTTTGTATATCGCTGTTAAAGGGAAAATATAATCAGCCTAATATTCATAAAGTATTCTTCAACATGTAATGCTCTCCTGAGTATTTTGTAATAAAAAGCAAAAATAAGAAAACAAGATGTCATTTAAGAAAATCTATGTTTTGATCAA
This sequence comes from Olea europaea var. sylvestris, assembly GCF_002742605.1. Taxonomy (NCBI): domain Eukaryota; kingdom Viridiplantae; phylum Streptophyta; class Magnoliopsida; order Lamiales; family Oleaceae; genus Olea; species Olea europaea. The sequence continues at coordinate 16,129,800 of NC_036240.1, read as the reverse complement.
GTAAAAAAAGAGGAACTATTTTTGGCTCCTGAGCTCACCAATTATTGGAAATCCAAGGCTGAATACTCCTTAAGCCTGAAATATATACGAGCCAAAGGACTAAATCAACAAATTTATTGTAACATTACAAAATTTTCTAGTAAAGATTTTTAATATTTTAGGGAGATTGTTTTTAATTTTAGAGACTTAATTTAATGATAAAATAAATGTTATAAGGGATTGTAATTAAAAATAATATTATGGGGATTGAAAATACAATTTTATAATTGCATATTTGCCCAATGGTTAAAGGTGTAATTTTATAAACAAAGAAATAATAGAACATATGGTCCAAGGTCTAAATATGTAATTTTAAAATCCAATTAAATGATTGCACATTATCATAGGGGTTATATATGCAATTTCATAAATTGCACACTTAATCCCTACCATCAATTATAAATAGAGGATAGTTGTGAAATGTGACATACCATTTTTCCCATCATTTTCACTCCTTAAGGTATGTCTTTTCTTTAGTTAATTATTTTAAATTTTTCTTTAGTTAATTATTTATTTAGATAATTATTTTAAGTACTTATTTGGTTTATAAATAGGAATTAAAAATTGTTCCTTTAGGGTTTTTTAGTAATTGATAAAAGATAATATTATAATTAAGTTTAATTAATAAAATCAAGGAAGATAAACTATAATTTTTCCATTTCAAAATCTTAACTTTGGAAATTTTAAAATTTATAAACTAGTTGAAGATATATTGAGTTTTAGTTTACTTAGCTTACATTATTAAGGATTGTATAAAGTAGTTTTGGGGAAAATATAGAGAGCAAGGAAGAAGTGAGTAGGGATAGAAAATAACTTGGTATAATAATTGTTAATATCATCATGATAATGAGTATGAAAATTGGGCCACTACTATAATTATATAAGTGGTAAATTCAAATTGGAAGAAAGATAACAATTAGCACTTGAGGCTTAAACTTAAATTACTTTGAGCTAGTTATGTGATAAGATGTGGAGAAAATTTGTTATAATGCATAGTATCAATGGTAAGATATGATGGAAATGTGGTAAAGAAGAATATGGATTGAATAAGAAATTTACTAATGGGTATGGATGCATATATATACTTGTGTTAATTGAAATGAAAAGTGGATCAAGCATGAAATGGGAAAGTAATATGGTAGTGTATTGACCAACTTAAATTGTACATGTAATAATTTTATGGAATTTAGTTAATGACGATAACGTTAATTTCATTTATATTATTAATGTTATTATTATTACTACTAGTTGACAATAAGCTAGTATCATTATTTTTATTAGAGATATGCTATTAAATAACCTATATTATCTTATAAGTTTAGTCTAGATGTGATAATCGGAAAATAATAAGATAAGATATGATTAATGTAGAGATTATTGTGTTAATGCAGATATTGATCAAGGAAATCGCAAAAAAGGTATATATTGATGTTTTTCCAACCACAGTACAAAATACATTAATATGTGTAAATATGTGTTTATATGTGGTTGTTTCTTTTGCTGTGTGACATGGTAGTATGTTACATGTGCATTGAGTTTATTTGGAAAACGTAGGAATAATTACGTTTTTAAGATCATGCATACTTGTGTTGTTGTGCTGATTGAGTTGCAGTTGAAAATTTTGAATGTAAATCCCATTATAGATGTACCGTACTATTGTGTCCAAATAATTATACCACTTTGAGGCTCCTGACGGTCATTAAGGGTAGCCAATGATAGGGTATTGGGAGTTCGACACCTATATACAGACAGTGTCAGGAGGTCCTTTGGTGGTCTTGGAACTGCGAATAGGCACCTTGAGTGCTGTATATATGTAGGCCAAGCCTTAAATTTGTATGTATGATATACTGATGTGGCATCCTGAGTTTCAGTGGGCAACAATGGATGCGTTGATATTGGTTTGCACGCAGGAAAAATGCTATATTATTCCGACTCATACGGTATACTATAATAAGGATTTGGGCCCATGTGTGTTTGACATGCATCATTGCAGAATCATATATTTATTGAACTTTATGGTTCACGTTTTTTTATCTTGTACTGTAGATGTCATTGCGAGAGACTGAAATTGTTCGAACCACTAGACATGCTGAAATTACTGAGGACCTCAGTGCTATACATGTTATATATAGACGTACCCACTATACACGTTTTTACACGGTGATCAACGAGGAAGAAGAGATCGAAACTTTTGAAGATGGGGAGGATTTTGTAATGGTAATGATTGATGTTTACGACTTGATCACTTGTCGTTATGTAAATACTATAATGTATGTGGGGGTAAATAACATGTGGCATTGTGTAAAATAAAAAAATGATGCCGAGTAAGAGAGCGTAGTAAAAATGAAAGAATTTAACAAACTTTGATATACCGTCATATCAGCTTGCTGTAGAATAGATCTATAGAAAACTTTTGAAAAACCTATAGGCATTTCTTTTGATAAAAATTTTTTGATAGTCATATGACTAAGGTGTAATGAGGTGTATTTTGTAAAACAAAATTCTCTTTTGGTATAATATAAACTTGCTGGTTCTATTAACTCTTTATATTCTGAAATTTGATTTCTTTGATATGTTTTGATTTTACTGTAAAATATTTAATATGATTTTAATCTAAGGATAAAAATAAATAAATTAGAGAAATTAAGAGAAGTGCGTCACATTTACAGTTATCCCCACCATCGAAATACATTGTAAAATTCTTGTGGGCCATTGAAGGGCACTAGGATATCTTACAGTTGCAGCAAACAATCGTGAGGATGCATATCTAGCAAAACCCAAGTAAGCACATACATAGGGCCGGCCCTGAAAATATGGAGGCCCTAAGCGACAAATTATGTTGAGGCCCTATACTTTGAGTCCTATGAGTAATCATTCCTGTCAATGTTTAACCCTATTTCTAGTAATTAGTCAGGTATGAAAAATGTTATACACAAGAACAAACAAGAAATTTGAGTCCCAGCTTCAACTTAGATTTCAATATATTCCTCATCATAAATCCTTCTAGTCAAAGACTTCACTGATTCAATCAACATAGAAAAAACTTCCTAAGTCATCAAATTGAAAGCAGAATGTGAATTTTGTTTGGGAATCCATTATGCCTTAATTGGGTCTAGTAAAAGGAATTCAATAGGAATTTTTTCTAAAATAACCAAAATCAGCGTATCCAATAATCATGTAGTTGGCCTATATACCAAGGAAACCTTCTAAACAAATAGTCAAGTAGTGAAGGAGGCAAGAAGCCATCTTCACCAAATCCAAATGGGCAACTCCCAAATTTTCTTAATACCTTTCTATCCAATTTAACAAAGATAAGAACAACAATTCAAGTCAAATGTCAATTATGGCAAAAGCTACTGTGACGTCGAATAGGGTATCAATTATTCGATGTGCAATGTGCCCATTCTGATAAGTCTAGCCGCATTCCAACTGCAATTCCAGTTGGTTTTTTAATCTATTTCTTTCTTTTGAAGTCATTGAAAATTAGCCACAATTTGTTACCAATTTCTTAATGAGCAAGTCTTTCCCATGCAAAAGACAAATTGAAGGCAGCCACCCATTTTGACTCTTCAACAATGAACTATGTGGCAGGTTTTTTCGTCAGAATTTTATGACGGTTTGTAGCAAAAAATTTCTATAAATATATGCTACCATAAAGAGAATTTTTATGTCCCATGAGAGAAAGAAAGCAGTGTGTAAAAGAGAGGAAAAAAATAGAGAGATTGGAGAGAGTTCTTGAGAGGTTTTTTTTTTTAAAGAGTGTAATACTCTATTGTAAATTCTATTCAGGATAGAAATATAATTATTTTTCCTCTTTTATCTTCTCCTTTCGTGATCAGAGAATCACAAAAAGTGGTATCAGAGCGAGGTTTATTGATTGGTCCTTGTAGTTTTTTGATACAACTTCGTTTTTGATAAAGCGTCTACAAGTCAAGATGTCAATGGAGAAATTTTCATCAGGAGCTATGATCAAGCTCACTGCCACCAATTACACACTATGGAGGCCTCGGATGGAAGACCTCCTTAGTTGTAAGGATTTGTATGACCCCTTGGAAGCCAAAGGTATAAACCCTGATCCTACAAAGGAGATGGAGTGGAAGAAGCTAAATAGAAAAACTATCGGTCAAATTCAACAATGAATTGACCATAATATTTTTCACCATGTGGCACAGGAGACAAATGCATATGCCCTCTGGAAGATTCTGGAGGACATGTACCAAGCTAAGATCGCTCGAAACAAAGCCCTGTTGATGAGGCGTTTGGTGAATCTGAAATTAAAGAGTGGAACTTCAGTTGCTGAGCACACTAGTGAATTTCAGAGTTTGGTAAACCAATTGTCATCAGTGGAGATGTCTCTTGGGGATGAAATACAAGCATTACTACTTTTAAGTTCTCTTTCTGATAGTTGGGAGACATTAGTAGTATCTTTTAGCAACTCAGCCCCCGATGGAAAACTTACCATGTCTATGGTCAAGGATGCCCTATTTAATGAAGAGGTTAGGAGAAAAGACGTAGACACGGATCAATCACATGCCCTTGTCACAGTGAACTGAGGAATACAGCAAGGATGCGTTTGAGGCAGGGGGAGAGGTAGAAGCAAAAGTAGGGGTAGATCCATAGATAGAAGGAAGCCTACTTACAAGTTCTGTTATTGTGGTATGGAGGGCCACTTGAAGAAAAATTGCAGAAAATCGCTATGAGATCATGGCCAGAACAATTTGCAGTCGAAAAATAAAGAAGGAGAGACACTAGTCACTATTTCTGGGGAGGTGGCTATCTGCTCTATCCATGAGGAGACATGTTTTCATGTCTCAAACCAAGATATTGAGTGGGTAATAGACTGTAGTATCTTACCAAGCCACTCCATGCAGAGATTTCTTCACAACATACAAAGTTAGCGACTTTGGTGAAGTGGAGATGGGAAATACCAGTTCTTTTAAGATCGTGAAAATTGGTGATGTTCAGATACAAATGACCCTCGGGTGTAAAATAACCCTGAAGGATGTTTGACATGTACCTGATCTTCGGCTAAATCTACTTTCAGGGATAGCCCTTGACAAATAGGGCTATGTCAATCAATTTAATAATGACACATGGAAAATGATGAAAGCCTCCATGGTTGTTGCTCGAGGACATATATGTGGCACTTTATACAAGGCTCATGTGAAAATGAATGTGGATAACCTCAACATAGTAGAATGTGAAGCTTCTCAAAATTTATGGCATTAGAGACTTGGCTACATGAGTGAGAAGGGATTGTCTACTTTGACCAAGAAGGAGCTAATCACGGTTGCCAAGGAAGCTGTGCTAGATCCTTGTAATCATTGTCTATTTGGTAAGTAACTTAGAGTTTCCTTCAATTTCTATTTGACGAGACGATTAGAGTTGCTCAATTTGGTACACTCTGATATTTGTGGTCCCTTGAAGGTTGAATCACTAGGCGGTAACAAGTATTTTTTGACATTCATTGATGATGCTTCTCGAAAGGTGTGGGTATATTTCTTAAAGACGAAGGACCAAGTATTGGATTACTTCAAATCGTTTCATGCTATGGTAGAGCGTGAAATAGGAAAAAAACTGAAGTGTCTCTACACTTCCAAAGAGTTCGATGCCTATTGCAGAAGATATGACATTCGACATGAGAAGACGGTCCTACGCACCCCACATCATAATGGAGTCGCTGAGAGGATGAATCGGACGATCATGGAAAAGGTCAGAAGCATGATAAGTATGGCTAAGCTGCGAAAGCCATTTTGGGAAGAAGCTGTTTGAACCGCCTACTGCCTGATCAATAGATCACCATCAGTACCATTGAATTTTGAGATTCCAAAAAAAGTATGGTCCGGTAAATATCCCTCCTACTCTCCCCTAAGAGTATTTGGCTGTTTAGCATTTGCACATGTATCCAAGGAGTTAAGATAAAAGCTAGATACAAGGACCACTCCATGCATCTTTACAGGCTATGGAGATGAAGAATTTGGATATAGATTATGGGATCTAAAGACAGAAGGTCATCAGAAGTAGGGACGTAGTGTTCCATGAAAATCAAACATTAGAAGACATTGAAAATCCCACAATATGTCCTAATTCAAATTTTGGTGCCCAAAATATTGCTCCAGATCCAGCACCAGCACAATTCACCATAGATAATGACGATGTGCATGAGGAAATGCCGGAAGCAGAACAAGAGGATGAACAATGGGATATTGATCACGAGGAGTCATAATCTTCTTCACCAAAAGTTGTTGGACCATCACATCAGTCAGATGATGATGCACCTCTTGAAAAGAACAACCAACAGGTAAGAAGATTTGAATGAGGACGGATTCCATCAACAAGATATCCAAAATCAGAATACATTCTACTAACTGATGAAGGAGAGCTTACAGGAAGTACAAACTCACATGGACAAAAACAATGCAGGATGAGATGGAGTCATTGCAGAAAAATAGATGTACGAGTTGGTTAAGCTTCCGAAGGGAAATAATGCATTAAGGAATAAATGGGTTTTCAAGCTCAAGAAAGATGGCAGTGGAAATGTGGTAAAACATAAAGCCCGTTTGGTAGTTAAAGGATTTCTTCAGAAGAAAGGAATTGACTTTGACGAGATTTTTTCACCTATTGTAAAGATGGCCTCAATTCGAGTTATCCTTGGATTAGTAGCCAGTTTGAATCTAGAACTTGAATAGATGGATGTCAAGACAACATTTCTTCATGGTGATTTATATGAAGAAATTTTCATGAAGCAGCCAGAAGGTTTTGAAGTTTCAGGCAAAGAGAACTTCGTTTGCAAATTGAAAAAAAGCTTGTATGACCTTAAACAAGCACCAAGACAGTGGTACAAAAAGTTTAACTCATTCATGGTGAACCAAGGCTACAAAAGAACCGCTGTAGATCAATGTGTTTACATTAATAGGTTTCTAGATGGCAATTTCGTTGCTCTTATATTGTATGTAGATGACATGTTGATCGTTGGACAAGATGCACCAAAAATCAGCCAGCTAAAAAAGGAACTCTCTAAGTCCTTTGACATGAAGGACTTAGGCCCCGCTCAAGAAATTTTGGGAATGCACATAACTCGAGATAGGAAGAATAAAAAGTTGTGGCTATCTCAAAAAAAGTATGTTGAACGAGTGATCAAAAGATTCAACATGCATAATGCCAAACCTGTCAGCATTCCATTGGCCAACCACTTCAAGTTGAGCAAAAATTCAAGCCTCTCGTCCAAGAAAGAGATATATGAGAAGCCATTGATACCTTATTCTTCAACAGTTGGAGGCCTGATGTATGCCATGGTATGTACAGGGCCAGATATTGCCCATGCAGTAGGCATGTTGAGTTGTTTTCTCTCTAATCCTAGAAAGGAACATTGGGAAACAGTTAAGTGGATACTCAGGTACCTTAAAGGTACATCAAAGATATGTCTGTGCTATGGGGATCTGATCCAATCTTGAAAGGTTATACTGATTTAGATATGGCGGGGATCTTGATAATAGAAAATCTAATTTAGGATTTATTTACACTTTTGCAGGGGAAGCTATTTCATGGCAGTCAAGACTACAAAAGTGTGTTGCTTTATCTACAACAGAAGCAGAATATATTGCAACGACGGAAGCAGGTAAAGAAATGTTGTGGTTAAAGCGATTTCTCCAAGAATTAGGGATCGAGCAAAAGGATTATAAAATACACTGTAACAGTCAAAGTGCTCTTGATTTAAGTAAGAATTTAATGTACCATTCTCGGACAAAGCACATCGACATCCGCTATCATAGGATAAGAGAAGTGATGGATCAACAACTGTTGAAACTAGTGAAGATTCACACAAATGAGAATCCAGCAAATATGTTAACAAAGGTGGTTCTAAGAGAAAAGTTAAAGCCATGCAGAGACATAGCTGTGATGGTTGTCAAATAACAATTGATTTAAATGCGACTGGAGGGGGAGAATTGATAAGTCCAGCCACATTCCAGCTGGTTTTTTAATCAATTTCTTCCTTTTGAAGTCATTGAAAATTAGCCACAATTTGTTACCAATTTCTTAATGAGCAAGTCTTTCCCATGCAAAAGACAAATTGAAGGCAGCCACCCATTTTAACTCTTCAACAATGAACTATGTGGTAGGTTTTTTTGGCCAGAATTTTATGACGATTTGTAGCAAAAAAATTTCGATAAATATATGCTACCATAAAGAGAATTTTTATGTCCCACGAGAGGAAGAAAGTAGTGTGTAAAAGAGAAAAAAAATAGAGAGGTTGGAGAGAGTTCTTGAGAGGTTTTTTTTAGAGAGTGTAATACTCTATTGTAAATTCTATTCAAGATAGAAATAGAATTATTTTTCCTCTTTTATCTTCTCCTTTCGTGATCGGAGAATCCCAACACATTCAAAATTTCAATTTCCAAATTACCATGTTAGATCAGCAAACTAGAAACCTCACAAAAACAGCATTATAGAAAAATGAAAACATTGCTTACCAAAAAATAGTGGTTAAGGCCTGTACGACGGAATTTCGTGTATTAAAATACAGAAATCGTTACAAATTGTATTTAGATAAATACAAGTGATGTTGACCTTCTTGTAGTTGCAAAATTGCAAAATCCTCTGATTAATGATCTGAATATTTGAAGACGAGGGGCCACGTGGCTTAAATCCTGATCTTCAATAATTTGTTGAAATTTGATTTGTCGATATTTGACTTGTTTAGAACTTGAATCTTGAGGCTTGGACTTGGACTTGAATTTAATTTAATTTGAAGAACACTTTGATCTTCTTGAATTTGGTGTGAACCTGTTTGATTCGAAGAAGATTTTTATTTTCTTGGGGTTTACCGAGTTAAGGCTTGACAGAATTTCTTCTCTTCTTTCAGCCTTGAGATTTCTTCAGCACTTCGTGGTGTTCTTTGCTTTCTTTTCTTGCTTGCTTTCTCTATCCCTCGTCTTATGAATCATTGGTCTTATTTATAGGGGAGGATTCAGGCTAATTTTGGGTAATTACTCAATTATATTTAATTAAAAGAGATAATTGAGTAATTATGGTTTTATTTATTTTGTTTGTTTATTTTATTTGTTTCTTTATTTATTTAAAATTTGGTATGGGCCTTTGGGTTTTATGGACTTTAGTAGATTTTAATTTAATTGGGCTAATGATTTAAATCGATCCGATCCAATCCATTTCATTTTATTTTATTTTATGTCTACAAATGCCCCCTTAAGATTTATTTATTTATTATGAAATAAATAAATTAATAAATCTTGATTTCTTGTGAATTGTTTGATTTTGATTTTTTTTTTTATATTTGATCTCAAATTCATTAGTAAATTAAACAGATGAAATATTTGAGAATAAAATGTAAATTTGATAAAATTCTTATCCTTCAACTTCGAGAATAATATTTTTTTATTTTTTTTATTTGTTGAATTTTGATTATTTATTTATTTATTTTATACGACCCATAACAAATTTGATTTGAACAGGCTTTTTACATTTCATGGTAAATTGGGCTTAGGTAAAGTCCATTACCCGTATATTTATATGAATGAATTATGAGATTTTAGAACAAATCTGTTAAATCTTGCAAATAGAGGTAAACAAATTTTTTTATCTCTCTCGTTTTCTTCTCTCAATTTTTTATTTATTTATTCCTTTCTTGGTTTCCGCCCATATGCTGGAAACCAAAAAAAAATCAAGGAATTCGTTTTAATTGGTTCCGTGGCCGACAAATCCAACAGAAGCAAAATGAACTTGGTTTTAATTTCCTTTGGTTTTTTTTGAAAACCATGCTAAAACCAAAGCCAATTGTTGATTTTGGTTTCTGCCATTGGCAGAAACGATATTGGATTTTTTTTTATATAATATATATTTTTTTCTCTTTTGTTTCTGTCGCAACAGAAACGTGAAAACCAAGAAACATATACCAATTTTAATTGTTTCTACACATGGCAGAACATTCCAAAGTGTTTTTTTTTTCCAATAATTAATCTTCTTGATTCCCTGTTGGCACTGTCGGAATCAAAGACTTTGGGACTTTGGTTTCTGGCAGAAGCAAAAACTTTTAAATAAGTTTATCTTTTCTTTTATCTTTATTATTATTATTTTTTTTAAATTTCTTTTAATACATATTTTACTTTAGACGAGGCCAATTGGATCCAATTGGTCTCGGTTTCTGCGTTTCATCTTTGATTTTATTTTATATATATATATATATATGTTTGGCCAGGAGGTGGAAAACCAAAGAAAACTTTAGTTTCACGGGAACCAAAGTCAAGTCCGCCACGCTATTTATTTTTTTATTCGTTTCTTCTTCCTTTTTTTTTTTTTTTTTTTTTTTTTTTCGTTTCCCTTTTTTTTTTTTTTTTTTTTTTTTTTTCTTTTTTTTTTTTTTTTTTTTTTTTATCTTTAGTTCTTTCATTTTTTTTGCTTGTCTTTTTATTTCGATTCCCTTTTTTTTTGTTGATTATTGTTATTATTATTATTATTATTTTTTTTGTATTTTTTTTAACAAAGTTGAAACTGACATTTTTTTGTGTGTGTGTGTGTGCAGGGATTCAACCTTTTGGAGCGAATCAAGAATTTTGAGGTTCAAAATTTTCTTTGTGGAGATGTTTTTTAATTTTTTATTTTTTGGCAAATATTTTATGAGTTCAGAAATTACATACTTTTGAATAAACTCAAAATTGCAAACCTTCGTACACGTTGAGGATCAAGGACTATCACTTTTTACCATCCAATGCACTTTTTGTTAAGGACCAAGGACCTGCTCCTTCCATCGTCCAAGACACTTTGTGTTGAGGACCAATGACCTGTTCTTTCCATCGTCCAAGACACTTTGTGTTGGAGACCAAGGACTGGCTCCTTCAATCGTTCAAGACACTTTGTGTTAAGAACCAAGGACTGGTTCCTTCCATCGTCCAAGACACTTTGTGTTGAAGACCAAGGACTAGCTCTTTCAACCGTTCAAGACACTTTGTGTTGAGGACCAAGGAGTGACTCCTTCAACTGTCCAAGGCACTTCATGCTTGGGGATCAAGGACCTGTTCCTTTGACCATCCAAGGCATTTTTTGTAGAGACTACTTACATATTTTGGAAACTTGAGATTTTAGACAATAAACCAATTTGAAAGATTTACTGTTCCTTTTTCTTTTTAGGCTGAACTTTATTTATTTATTTATTTATTTATTTTTTTTTTTGCAGACATGGCTGGAACAAGTTCTAATGATAAAGTGTGTTCTGACATGCACGAAATTGTTGAGTTTAAAAATCAAGGCAAAAGTTATCTGCGTTTCAAAGATACTGATGTGAAGTTCCATGCCCAGACCGGCGTACGAGGTGAACTTAAAGTTAGTGTCCATAAGCCAACGACAGATTCTTTCCTCGACCTTCTGGAGCCATTGTCGGAGTTGCATATGTCCACCATTAGTGATTGTCACAAGAGTTTGGATACTAGCAAGTCCAATCGCTCTAGCAGTCATCTTCCATTTTTGTGTCTTCCACATCATCATTCCCAGAGCATGGAGTACATTTCAAGGGCTGTGATTTGTGAGAGAATTGATAATAGAGAGATACGATGGGGAAGTGCACTGGTCAATCGAGGAGAGATTTCTTTTCTTCCAAAATTTTGGGAGTGGTCTTTGTGGGTCCAGAAACTTCTACTCAAGAGGAATCTCCGAGAGTTAGCTTTTGCAGTCAGTTTTGCTGCAAAAGATTACCATCGTCCAAACTCCATTTACAGAGCTCTTTGTGAGGTTTGGTGTCCAAAAACCAACACCTTTGTGACTGTGGTGAAATTGGCATTTCTCTTTGGGACATCCGTGAGATAAGTGGACTTTCGATGATGGGTCATTATTATGAGGAAGTAGTCCCAAGCCTTTCAGAGTTGACGGATCATCTTCCTAAGTCTTGTTTGTATCTCTTTAATGTTTTCGCATTGATTGCCGATGCGAATGAATCTGACAGAGTTACTCACGAACAGTGGATTAATTTTTGGTTTCATGAGAATGGTTGTGTCCCGAACCCTCGACAACACAAAAATTATAAGAATGCTATGAATTTAAATCCATTCAAAAAGCGCCATCAAAGAACATCGAACGAAATACTGAGGCCAGTGGTGGCAGACAAGCCGAGAGACATTACTCGTAAGGATAGACGTCATTGGGGCAATTTTCCAGCATCTCTGTCTATGGAAGAAGAAGAGGAATTAGAGATAGCAGCCTAACTCTCCCTATGGCTTTGTCGCTTCGTTCTTCCGTCTGGGGATGAAAGTCTAAGAGTTGGGATTTTTAAAGTATCTTCTAGGATGGCAGGCGGGTACACTTATAGTCTAGTTCCACCCATATTGGCGAGCATTTATAGTGGACTTACACGAACATCTAACTATAAGGCAAATCTAGACCTTGGCTCAATTTCACATTCATTTTCTGGACATTTTCTTTATGCTTGGGCAGCAACTTATTTTGTCCGAGGTGTTTATGCTCATGTAGACAAGAGTTATTCTCGCCCTATAATTCGAAGATATGCTGGAACTCTGAATGCTTTTCAATCTTGGGAGAAAAATGTCGTTGATTGTCGGAAATTTATCCGTGGAGCGATGAACACCGATAACTTTTGCTGGAATCCATTACCTTCATCGTCTCATCCTGATGTACGTGTGGACGACCAACCGAGGTTTGCAGATACTTCAGAATTCATGATGAGTATCCGATCTGGATTTGTCTCTTATCGTCGAGGAAATTTACCTTTCATTCTTGAGGCGTATAATCCTCATAGGTTTGCGAGACAGTTTCGCTTTAGACAGAAACTTCCCGATTCACCAAGAAAGTTGAATATTGCCCCCAGTGTAGGCGACATGTATCGGGTTTGGTTATCCCTAACTCGGATAAAAAGTGGGTCTGTATTTCATATTCCAGAGTATGTGAGGGATATACATCAAAACATTGATGTTGAATACCAGGCTTGGTGGAATAGCAAAGTGTTACCACTCTTGACCAAGGTCCAGGTGCATGTCTTATTTTCTAGTGAGAGCTGTGACTTTGTTCTTGGCTCCACTCCGAACGGGGTTTTAGCTAGAGGGTTAAACCCTCCAAATTCTGCTCTTGAAGAGGCTTCTCGAAAGAGAGATCTAAACCAACAAAATGAAAAAGGTATTAAGAGAATCAAAATTATAGTTCCCTCGGCAAATGTTGCTGCCACCTCTGAACCTGCTGATAAGGTGCCAGAAGCAATTTTGATTCCAGATCACAGTAGTCCTGGAGATCGAGCATCACAAGCACCAGGAAAGATTGTGACTCCCGAAGATGAAAGTTCTGGAGATCAGGTATAGTTCTCCTTTTATTTTTTTTTATTTTTTATTTTATGTACTGTTTGTATCTGATTTTCTGTCACAATCTTCAATTTCAGGCTCCTCTTTCTCGAATATACAAAATCAAACGACCAATAGAACTGAGGCTGCTTCGAGCTATTCCCAATCTTTCAAAAGGTGAAGTTGGAGCTTCTCACATTAACCTCAGCCTCCCGAACACATCATCAAATGATGGATTTTTAGACATGTCGCCCAGGACACGAAATGCAGGTATGTGTCCTGTTGTTGTTTACTGTACTTTTTTCCCTCTTTTTTTTTGAAACCATGTTCTATTTCTTGTAGGTTTTCCGAGCATCCTTGAAGAACTAAATTTCTCCATGAATCCAAACTTTTTGCAAAATCAGACTGGCGAGAATGACGGGCGGATCGATGCACTTAAAGGAATAGATGGTATTAATGATTCTTATGACCTTCTTTGCAAATATCCAGGCACCATCAATGAAGGTACTTTGGTGCATATCATGGGCAATTTTAATGCTGAAGATGAAGTAAATTCAGGGACTGTGAGAGCTAATATTTCAGAGGTCAATCAAGGAGTTCCTGTCGTTCTATCTTCATTGGCTTTAGTCAGTATTCTGACTTCACAAACAAATAATCATCGGGTTGCACCAATCTGTTCTTTCATGTCTGGTCCTCCACCTGGAATTACCCAAGAGTCTCCTTATTTGAAGGCTGCTCTGCAAGAAGCTATGAATAATTACCTCCAGTAATGTTTTAAGGATGTCTTAAAGTATGGATTCTCCAATATTTGATCTTGCTGGGATGAAAATAATTTAATTCTTCAGAATGTGATTTCCAACTCATTCCACGCAGACCCAGGCCCTTTGATGAAACGCATGGATGTGTTTCTAAAAAAAATTGACTCTTACTTGTCTGAAAGAAAGCAATACTTGGATGGTCCAATCGTTGAAAAGGCGGAGGAGTTGAAACTTTTGAACATTCAACTGGAAGTAAAGGATTCCACATATTCTTCGTTGAGAGGCAAAATTAGTGAGCTAATCTTTGAGCTAGATAGACTTCGTGATGAACTTCAAGCCCAAGAGGAAGAAACAAGTATGATTGGAACCAAGAAGGCAGCATTGGAAGAAGCATAGGCAAGAGATGTAGCTAGCATCGCATCCATTGACCAGAAAAGGAAGATCCTTGAGGATAGTTTCCTGCGAGTGATCCTGACAAAGTCATGAATTTCTGATCTCTTTTTTTTTTTTAAGACCATATTGTTTGAATTTTGACTTACTATTCTTATTTGGATGAACTTTTCTTTTTCATGTTTTTTGTGTTTTTTTTACAGCAATTGATAAACAAATTGAATGAATTTATTAGTTGTGACTGAACTTGAATTTATAATTTATTCAAGCTGCCTACGTACCCAAACGGGATCAAGTCAAACGTAGTTCATTACAAGAACACAATTTTTTTTTGTACAATGAAAAATTTAAAAATAAAAAACTTCAGGCGTAAAAACGCTTTAAAAATTTTCCATTGATAGGTCCGATTTGCAGTCCATCTTTGTCGACGATTTTATACGCTCCGTTAGTAAATGCATGGGTAACAAGAAATGGACCATCCCATTTAGGTTGGAACTTGCCCCCTGTTTTTCTTTTGATTATGATTGGCCTGCGCACAGAAAGTACCAGATTTCCAACTTGAAATGATCTTGGTCGCTCCTTTTTGTTGAAAGACTTGGCCATTCGAGCTTGATAGCACTCTAGATGCATTTGTGCTTCTAACCTCTTCTCATCCAAAGCTTCCAGCTCTTCCAATCGAAGGCGGGCATTTTCTTCAGTTGTCAAACTTTCCTGAATAGCAATTCGAAGTGACGGAATTTGACACTCCAGGGGAAGGACAACTTCTACCCCATATACTAAGGCATAAGGAGTGGCTTGTGTTGGAGTCCGATAAGTAGTTCGATAAGCCCATAAGACTTCGTCGATTTTCTCATGCCAATCTCTTTTTGATTTGGAGACAACCTTTTTCAGCAGACTGCATAGTGTTTTGTTGAATCCTCTGCCAATCCGTTAGCTGCCGCATTGTACATAGACGAGTTGTACTGTTTGAATCCAAGCTTTGCACATAAATTGTTTATGTGGCTATTGCAAAATGGCTTGCCATTATCAGTTATGATATGTCGTGGGACACCATATCGATAAATGATTTGGATATGAATGAAATCTGTGACATTTTCTTTCTTTACTTCCTTCAATGGTATGGCTTCTGCCCACTTAGAGAAGTAGTTTGTCCCGGTGAGGATGTATGCATGCCCTGCTGAAGACTTTGGAGTCATAGGCCCAATGACATCAAGACCCCATGCATCAAACGGCCATGAAGCTATTGTCGGATGTAATGGTTCCGGAGGTTGATGGATGAAATTTGCATGAATTTGGCAAGCTTCACATTTTCTTGCATAATCCATGGAGTCTTATACCATAGTTGGCCAGTAATATCCCATCATCTTTATTTGAAAATGGAGTTTAGGTCCAGATTGGGGGGCACCACAAATTCCAGAGTGGGCTTCTTGCACGACCTGCATTGCTTCATCATTACTTAGGCATCGAAGGAAAACTCCATCAAATGATCGTCGATAAAGTGTTTCCTTATAAAAGATAAAGCGAGAGGCACGCCTCTTGATTTCTGTTTTCCCCTTGGATTATCTGGTAGCTTTTGATGTTGAAGGAAATCGATTATTGGCTGTCTCCAATCTTCTCTTTCCTCATCTTCGACTACTTCGATACTATTGTTTTCTTCTAAATTACTGGGTAGCAATGACGGAAGCACCCATCTTTGAGCAATTGATATGGAGTGGGAAAACTCTTCATCTGATCTAGCTGAAACAGTAGCCAAATTAGCTAAGGCATCGGCTTCCTTATTTTCACTTCTCAGGACGAATTTGATTTTTATCGAATCAATTGAATCAAATCGTCTCATAAGCATTGCTGCATGTTCATGATATGGCTTCAAGTCTGAATTACGGACTTCATATTCAGCTAAAAGTTGGTTGATTATCAATTTAGAGTCTCCAAAGACTTCCAGCTGGTGAATATCCATATCTAAAGCTGTCTTTAGGCCGATGATAAGAGCTTGATATTCTGCCACATTATTCAAACATTTCTTTGTTAAGGCAAATGAGTAGGGCATGACGAGATCATGAGGAGTGATGAAGACCACTCCTGCTCCGGCACCATAACTTCAGGCTGCCCCATCGAAGTATAGTCTCCATGATGGTATGATTTCGGTGAATAGAACTTCTTCATCGGGAAGGTCTTCCTGAAGTTCCCATTCCGTTGGAATTGGGTGGTCAGCAAGGAAATCCGCCAAAGCTTGTCCTTTAATGGCCTTTTGTGGAATGAATTTGATGTCGAACTCAGACAACAGTAATGCCCATTTTCTAATCCTTCCAGAAAGAATCGGTCTGGACATTATGTACTTCAACAGATCAATCTTTGAAACAAGATTGATCGTGTGTGATAGCATATAATGCCTCAACTTTTTAGCTGCGAAGATTAACACGAGGCACATTTTTTCAATAGGCGAATACTTCATTTCAGCGCCTACCAGCATCCGGCTCAAGTAATAGAGTGCATTCTCTTTTCCTTCTTCGTTAACTTGGGCAAGAAGTGTCCCCAGAGAATATTCTTGTGCTGCAACATAAAGAGTCAGCAACTTCCCTGGAACTGGAGCTGTGAGTACTGGTGGACGAGACAAATATTGTTTAATGCTTTGGAAAGCATTTTGACAAGCGTCATCCCATTCGAATGGTACATCTTTCTTCACCAATTTGTTGAATGGATGAGAACGTCCGACTAGATTAGAGATAAATCTTCGAATGTATGCAAGTTTTCCTTGAAAACTTTTCAACTCACGTACATTTCTTGGCTCTGGCATGTTGATTATAGCTTCAATTTTTGATCGATCTATTTCAATGCCCTGATGTCGAACAACGAAGCCTAGAAATTTTCCAGAAGTGACGCCAAATGCACATTTCAATGGATTCATCTTTAACTGATGTCTTCGAAGTTTTTTTGAAAACATCACGTAAAACTTGTAAATGATCGTCGCGTCTTTTTATTTTAACAACAAGATCATCCACATAACATTCAACGTTCTTATGTAGAATATCATCGAAAATCTTTTGCATTGCCCGCTAGTAGGTTGCCCCCGCATTTTTTAATCCAAAAGGCATAACTTTGTAACAATATATGCCTTTTAGGGTACGAAATGATGTGAGTTCCTCGTCTTTTGGGTTCATCCGTATCTGATTGTATCCAGAAAATCCGTCCATGAAAGATAAGACTTCATATCCGGTAGTTGCATCCACCATCAACTCTGTTATTGGAAGTGGAAAATCATCTTTCGGACATGCTTGATTCAGATCCCGAAAGTCAACGCAAATTCGCAATTGCCCGTTCTTCTTTTTGACAGGAACAATAGTTGTGATCCATGTTGGATATTTCACTTCGCGTATAAATCCAGCTTCAATAAGTTTGTTGACTTCCATTTCAATTTGAGGAATCAGTTCTGGTCGAAATCTTCTTTGAGGTTGTTTGACGGGTCGAACTCCATGTCTTACTGCAAGATGATGCACTGCAACTTTAGGATTTAACCCCGGCATTTCTTTGTAAGACCATGCAAACACGTCTTTGTATTTGTGAAGCAAACTAATGTACTCAGATTCTTCCTTTTGATTGAGAAGGGCACTTACAAATACTGGTCTCGGGTCCTCTTCGGTCCCCAAGTTCAATTGTTTCAAGTTATCCACAGTAGCTTGTCCACCTTCCTCAAAAGTATGTGGGGCTGGTTCAGGTTCATCAGTTGCGACAGAACTTTCGGACTGGGAGTCTGAATCAGGAGCTTCTTCAAAGGCTATGTGATTGACAGAGACTTCTTCTTTTTCTTCACTCTCTTTTTGGGACGGATGAAGTTTTTGCTGTCTTCGTCTTCTTCTTGATCGTTGTGGCTTTAGGCTTGGATCAGAAGTTTTAATCCCAAGTCGAGAAAATGCGGATTGTCTTTGGGATAACGTTTGGGAAGCTTGTGCATTCTTATCAATTTGGGTAGAAAAAGAAAAATCTTCGCTTAAACTTTGGAAGACGGAAACTTTATCTTTTACATCAACTATTGGGGAGGATTCTCCTTTTAACCTTTTAAACACTGAAACTCTGGTATTCTTATTTTCAATTCGATCGAACACTGAAGGTTTCGGCTGTTTAGATTTCTCTTCCGCAACTTCATAAATTTGAATCATGATGGGGTTTGAGGAAACCTTCTTGACCTTAATCTTTCTTGGTGGATTGGGATCATATCCCAAACCATACTTAGGTCAAGACACCAAGGCTTCATCAGAATTAAAAGGGGGATGCCCTCCTGAGAGGACAGCATCAAGATCACCTAATTTACGAGGCTCTCCTTTTCCAAACCCAGCATTTTCAAACAACTTTTTAACTTGAGGATTGTAACATCTTTTGAAAGTTTATTTTGATTCAGCAGCTCCTTCTTATTTGGATGAGCTGGAAATACAGAGTTTTGATATGTCCGGAAGAGATGTTGAAGCCTCTGATGTAGATTTATGTCCTTTCGAGCCCGCCATAAGTTGGTGGGGTAAAAGTAATGGAAGAGTTAACTCTTTTCTCAATACCTCAACATCGATTGATTCTACTTGAGGTTCTTTGCCTTTAGAGAACTTTTCGGATGTAAATTTTGACTTATCTTTGATAAGTTGATGAGACTGAGCAGCACTAGATGTATCATGATCGTTTGTATCTTCTTTGATTTTGAATCCAGACATGGTCAACCCTGAAGAATTACATTCTTCACCTTCCATGTAAAACTCGGCATCGGCAAAATGAGATTCTTCTTCGAGAAAAGGTTTGGACTCAGCTACCACACATTTGACCTCTGCGTCTCGGCTATATTTGAAGCATTGGTGCCAAGTCGAAGGTACCACTCCAGTTTCGTGTAGCCAAACACGTCCAAGGAGTAACTCGTATGATGTTTTAGCATCAATGACATGGAAAAGAGCCGAGGAGATTAACTCTTCTATTTGCAACTTTAGGCGAATCATGCCAATGGCTCGCTGACCTTTTTGATTGAATCCTTGAATCGTGATTTTGCTTCTGGATAGATTACCAACACTGATTCCAATTTTCTTCATTGTTTTGACCGACATAATATTTACATAAGATCCACAATTGATCATCATGCGATTTATCTTGCACTTTCGAATATAACCACTGACATACAGTGGTCTATTATGTGGACGTGATCCCAGCTGTAAATCTCCATCGTCGAATGTTATGGCGGCCATATAGTCTTGAGGAGATGTGGCTCCAATATGTTCTAAAACTTTGCCTTCATATTCTTTCGGATCGATTAATGCTACCACCGAGGCCATTCGATCATCGAAGGGAAGGGCAAGAGACTCTACTAGACTTGTATTGGCAGGAATATTATTGAGTTGTGAAATCGTTTTCTTCTGTTTTGAAGTCTGCTTTGATACGTTCTTCATTTCATCTTTCTCCTTCACATTGATTACGTTGGAGGTTAGACATTCTTTATCAAAGAAACCCTTAGGAAAATAATCACCCAAGGTCGGTAGTCTAGGAAGAACGCGTGGAGCTGCTCCCTCTCCGATTGATTTAGTAGATACTCTTGGCTTGACTTCAGGTCTCCTTCTTTGATTGTTCCTTGGTCTTGATTTCTTGTCACAAAAGTTAGAATTTGGGAGTCGTGGAGCCTTCCGACGACGTCTTTTCACTAAGGTCCATGCCCCATGATCTTCTTCTAGCGTTTCTTCTTCATTGGGTTGAATTTTCATACCCAATTCCTCCAACTTTGTTCCTACAAGAGACGTAGAAGGTAATATTTTACCTATTTTGTTTGGCATTATGTATTTCTCTTTCTTCTTTATGAAGGTAGACCAACCGTCACCAATCTCGTCTTCAAGTTCTGAGTCAGAATCCCAAACATCTAAGTCACCTGTCATAATTTCATAAAAGGTTGGACGATTGGGTGCGCTTGGTCCATTCATCCCTGGATAGATATAACTGATGGTGATTTCTCCGTCTACCTCAAATTTCACTGGGATGGCTCTTTCCGGTAGTTGAGGTCCAAATTCCTCAACGGAGGATTTACAGGCATCGTGTACATAAGAGAATGTTTGTTTCTTTCCTGGAATGGGAATTGGATCAAATGATCCAAATGAAACCATCGAGCATGTGGCTGTTGGATTCTCTCCAGTCTCAAGTTTGATCTTATTTTCTTTGTCCAAGCGAACAATAAGATCTTTCAAAACAAAGCATTTTTCCACTGGATGGCTAATGATCCTATGAAATTTACAGTATTTAGGATGATCGATCTTACCAGCCTCCTCAGGTGTTTTTTGGTACTGGAAGTTCGATTATTTTCTGTTCAAGGAGCTGATCTACAATTCCAGAAACTTCTGAATCTGAGAATGGGTACTCCCTTCCTTCAAGTTCCTTTAGAGTCACATGACTTCTGCTTTGGACTTGTCCTTTGTTAGGTCTGAACTCTAGCTTCGGTTTTGAGTTCGAGCCCGACCCTTGGAAGGCTATCTTTGCAGGAGCCGTAGAAATTGCCATAGCCTCTTTGGATTTACTTATCTTGACGTCCTTCTTTATATCCTTCTTAGGATCTTTCTTATCACTTGGTAAATAACTCCCATGCCTTGCAATTTGGAGCTCCAGGTCATGAGCACGTGTCGCCAATTCTTCGAATGAGTGAGGCATGTTTGCTTGGAGATTATAGAGTAATCCCCAATGCATGCCTTGTACACACATGTCGATGGAAGATGCTTCACTTATTAGTTCTTTACAATTAAGCACAAGGTTTCTCCAGCGTTCAATGTACTCTACTACAGGCTCTTCCTTGCTCTGCTTTGTTCGAGCAAGTTCTGGAAGGCTGACAGTTCGTTGGGTGCTGTAGAAGCGTGTTAAGAACTCTCGCTCGAGTTGATCCCAACTATCAATTGACCCTGTCGGTAAGTCTGTGTACCATTCAAATGCAGAACCTTTCAGGGAGCGTATGAACTGCTTCACCATTGTGTCATTGTAAGTACCTGCATTGTTACATATCTCAATAAAATGAGCAACATGTTGCTTTGGGTTGCCCTTTCCGTCAAAACATTGAAACTTCGGAGGTTGGTAACCAAGTGGCATCCTTATTTCGTCTATTCAACGACTATAGGGTTTGGCATACACCAATGAAGATTGCAACGAACCACCATATTGGGCACGAATGGTGTCCGCAATCATATGTTGAAGTTGTTGGACGGATAGAGAGCCAACGGAGAGTTGAGTGGCGTCACGCAGCACATTTTGAACAATTGTTCGATCATGTATATCTTGCTTTTGCTGATATACTTGGACTTCTATCTCTTTAGCCTTGGAAGATCCTAAATTTTCCTGATCTTTTTTAAGAGGTGGATTTTGCGACTCTAGTTTATGCATGAGTGCGGTAATTTGGGCATCTTTTTCTTCTAACGACTTTGTTAATTTTTCAGTAGCTAAAGCCATTTGTTGGATTCGATCATCTGAGCCCGATGCCGCTTCTGTGACCATCACTGGCTCAAGTGATTCTTCAGATGAAGTATCATTTTCCCACTTTTGCTGAGAAGTAGCACGAGGGGATCCAGATAAGCATCTACCACTGGAGATGGATACCGAACGAGAGTTTTTCGTCGAACTCATGGTTTTTTGTGTCGAATGAGTGTTTAGCTTTCTGAAGGCAATTTTCATTCTGTTTTTGTTGGAGAATTTCTTTAGTGGTGTGACCAGTTGAGTTTTCCCAGTTTTTGTTTGGGCCCTGGTCGCGTGGAAGAGTTCAGCAAGTGTCTCTTCGAGATGAGTCATAGTTTGTTTCGCCTTTTCGCCTGCCATTGCTGATATAGTATTTGAAATTTGAAGATTTTGAGATTAAAAGATGAGAGGACAAGAAGGTCCCACCAGGCGTGCCAAGAAATTTGTACGACGGAATTTCGTGTATTAAAATACAGAAATCGTTACAAATTGTATTTAGATAAATACAAGTGATGTTGACATTCTTGTAGTTGCAAAATTGCAAAATCCTTTGATTAATGATCTGAATATTTGAAGACGAGGGGTTACGTGGCTTAAATCCTGATCTTCAATAATTTGTTGAAAATTTGATTTGTCGATATTTGACTTGTTTAGAACTTGAATCTTGAGACTTGGACTTGAACTTGAATTTGATTTAATTTGAAGAACACTTTGATCTTCTTGAATTTGGTGTGAACCTGTTTGATTCGAAGAAGATTTTTATTTTCTTGGGGTTCACCGAGTTAAGGCTTGACAGAATTTCTTCTCTTCTTTCAGCCTTGAGATTTCTTCAGCACTTCGTGGTGTTCTTTGCTTTCTTTTCTTGCTTGCTTTCTCTGTCCCTCGTCTTATGAACCATTGGTCTTATTTATAGGGGAGGATTCGGGCTAATTTTGGGTAATTACTCAATTATATTTAATTAAAAGAAATAATTGAGTAATTATGGTTTTATTTATTTTGTTTGTTTATTTTATTTGTTTATTTATTTATTTAAAATTTGGTATGGGCCTTTGGGTTTTATGGACTTTAGTAGATTTTAATTTAATTGGGCTAATGATTTAAATCGATCCAATCCATTTTATTTTATTTTATTTTTATGTCTACAAGGCCTTTGGGAACACCAAACACGTACATACATAATCTTTGTTTTCGGTGACTTTTGATGGCTCTTCTTTGGAGGAAAATCAAGAAATCTGAAGATGGATATTGGAGCAAGTTGCAAGCATTTTCTAAATTCACAATGGAGGAAGTGGGCTCAAATCAAAATTCAAAGGAATAGAATTGAATTGGAGAGAAGATTGGATTCAAGAAACCGCTTCAATTTTTCTTCTTCACATGGTTTGTGTCAATTGTAAAAATATTGCTATAAATTAAGCCTCTTTTTTTCGGAGTTAGTATTTTGAGGCCTTGGGCCCAAGTCAAATTTTTTAGGCCCTAGGCCCTTGCCTAGGTGGCTTGGTCCTAGGGCTACATGTGGTTAATAGACAAATCATCTTACATCTGACATAGAACAAACAAAAAGCCCTGAATTTTGCTGTTTTACAGAGGTAGGGGTTCTAAACCCCTACTGATACTCATAATAGTGACCCCCCTGTGTGAAAAACTACCCAAAAACCGCACCCACTCCCTTGTGTTGTGAGTATTCGGTAGGGGTTTTGTGAACCCCCTACCTTGTACGTGAAGCTTCTCTCAAAAACTCTATGCTTCAAGAGCACAATTTTTCCGCATTGATTTTGCCGAGAAAAACAAATGTGCTCCTTGATCTAAATGAATCCAACTTAATGCGTTTGACAAACAATAAATAGAAAATATTAATTCGAGTCAAGGAATTCTAAATATCATACAACAATTAATAAGAACCGATATTTTTATGCAAAATAATAGTTGTTCCAAGAAATAAAAAAGGATCTAAATTTTATCAGTAATACATATGCTTTCTCCCTAGCCTTGAATCCTTTACCAGAACATATAATTCTGGGGAATCAAAGATTCAATTTTAGAAGAAAGCATAAGCAAAAAATAAAAATAAGTAAATAAATAAATAATCACAGAAAGCGGCTTGCTCAAGTAATAGAAGCAATAAAGAAGAAAACAATCTAAAGACATTCTTTACTTTGCAGAGCGGGTAGATACAATGCTTTTAGACTGAATGAGTAAATCTCAGATTAAATTTTTCAATAAAGAATCCTCTAAAGGAAGATTTTCAACAAGTCCAAATTAGAAAATATGGCAGTAGTTGTGTCCGGGTTCCACCAATCGAAGCCCCTGCCACTTTCCCCAAGACTGGTGCCTATCCCATGAGGAGGACGTAGAAAATTCGGGAAAAAGTTTAATATCTACACGCTAAACAAGCAGCAAAAGAAACATACCAAGAAAATGGAAAAACCACTTTACAGAGGCGAAATGCAATACATCTGAATTGTATACAACCCATGTGTAAATTTGTAATAGAGAATTGGATTCTAAGAATGCATAATAAATTCACTCTATACAGGACAAAATCCAAGTGAGTTTCGATTGAGGTGGAGCTCAATCCTTATATATGGTCTTTATGGTTGAGTTAGGATACCAAGTTGTTGAGTTTAAACCTCAAAAGAAAATAATTATATTGATATAAAATTACTTTCACAATTTAATACTCTCAAACCACTAATAATACTCAATGGAGTATTAATAACTCTCACTTGTCGTTGCACACTTTCTCTCATAACTCACATAACCATAATGCACACAGCTTCCTTATATTTATAGGTGTTAATGGATGGTTCTAATATGACGGTGATAAAGTTAATCCTAATTCTAGATACATCCATAAATGATGGTGGTGATAATAATTGGATTCATCTAGCATCTTCTAGGCATGCTTAGGGATTAAGGAATTTGATTAGCAAGGAATCATCACCAATTTTCTAGAGAATTCTTGGAGCTTCCTCATTGTCGGTGATGACCTTCATTTGTCTCCTATATTTATGTGCATAAGTTTTGGATTTATTTACCTCACCTCACTAAAAATACACACATATACGCATGAATCTGTATGAATATGTTTATGGGTTTCTTCTCCAAATCAAAATTTGTAATGAAAGTAGTCAGAGTCAAAGATTTGGGCATTATGGTAGTTTAAAATTGACATCTACAGTTTAGATAATTTCACTTTTGTGTATACATGCACATTGTGCCTGTGTGCTTATATTGTGATCTTATTCTCTCTCTCCTACCGAGAGTTAGATATGTAAATTCTTGCGATTATGCAAATATGGAATGGTTATTCTCTGTCTATTTAGATTGAAAATCTATTCTTATCTAAACTATTTGGTATGAAACATAGAAATAAAGTAGTTTAATTTTTCAATACAATGTGTACTATCGATAATTTATATTGTTTTTAGATGTTCTCTAATGCTTTGATTGACGAGTAAGTGCGATGTCAATTCTTGTACAATAGGTTTGATGTCACGTGAATTAAGTGTTTGATCTCCAAGATGAACACTTAGTTTAGTCAGTATGAAAGGTGAGACATGCAACAATCGAATTGATGGATAATTTGTCGTATTTGTGAGTTCATGTAATTATTGTTGTTGTCAAATTAATGTATAATTGTAGTTACTTAGAACTTGCGTCATTGTCACAGACTTTTAGTTCTTATTGATCGACACTGGACGCATGTTAGAGCTACAGGACTTCATTTAAAAACTAAATACTAGAAACTATCTTGAGACAATTTTTAATTTGTTGGTTGTTTAATCTTGTGCATAATCTCAGATCTCGAATAATAGAAGTAATGTCAAAAGGAAAATTGTCAGGCCTCCAATAATACTTGTCGAATAAATACTTTGCCTTTCTTTTGAGCTGGTAGTTGACATCGTACTAATGCATGATTAATTTGAACATCAACTGTACGTGGTACAAAGAAAAGTAATTGTATTATCCCCATTTCAACCATTACTATTTAGCTCGAGCTTTGCAATATGTATGGATACAAACTCATTATTCTTAATAAAGTAATTTAGTCATAACACAGTGTTAAATCCAAGTAATTGACATATGTTCTTAATAAAGATTATTTCATGTAATGTATGAAGCAAGATCAAACCTTCAATTTTTCATCCCACTTTTCTTCTCTTTCCCAACCCCATCCCCAGCCCCCACCTGATCCGATCCGACCCCATTCCCAAGTAATGATTGTTTTTGTCAGTAGTCCTATTTAGCATAAGTGATGTTTAGTTCTGATGAGCCAGTCTTCATGTACAGAAGAAGCAAATACAAAACATTCACAGCACACACACATGCAGTTGGGCGGTGGATTGCTTTTTTGAATATAAAACTCACATGGGCCCACCTCATGTGAGATTTTTGTTTTTTTTTTTTTGGCAATGAATAGTTCTGTACAAGCAGAATTATTCAATTCTGATAGATGGTAATGGACCCAATATCACATTATTTTTAAGTGGTGCTTAGTCCAAATTTAGGTGATAATGGATCCAATATAATTTGATGCTGGATCAACTAATCTGATACTAAACACTACTTTTAATATATAGCATTTTCTTTGTTTAAATGCTAATGTGTAATAATGACCGGTAAAGAATAGGTACAACTAAGCAAATTTAAAGGTTGGTGTTGAAGGTTGATTTCGGATTATATTCAATGAATGATTATGGGCTGTGACAAATGTGTGAACTCATAGTTGTAGAAAGAAAGTTCAAAAAATTTGGTGGAAAGATTAAACAGGAAAAAAAAGAAAAAAAAAAAAGAATACAACGTTTTGGGTAAGGGCTGGCAGTGGATGATGCCATGGCCGAAGTTTTTAAGAAATCAAACGAAATCTGTTCTTATTGAAATTGTGAAAATAGAACTATTAGTTTCGTGATCAAAGCAAGAACCTAATCTAGAAGCAATCAATTCTCTGTCTCTCTCTCTCTCTCTCGTTTGGATATGATTTTTCCTTTATAAATAAATTGTGAAGACGGACAATTAATGATGAGCAAAATATTTTGTCCCAGTTCCATGCTTTCCTTTATGTGACAAAAATGTTGAATATTTTGAACACATGTCAATTTATGTAAATAAAAATTCTGAGGTAGATCATTTCATCCACATGTCACAAGTTAATTGGTCTAGAGAGATTGAAAAGGATTGTGCTAGTTTAGAAATATTGTGGACACTAGACAGCCCAGAACCGACAAAAGAGTTATGCCGATAAAAGGAGGAAAGATTTGACATTTAGGGGGGTGTCCTCAAACTAGAGTTTAATGGATTTTAAAATTTTGTGTAAATTGAGGTGTCCTCAACTCATATTAAAATACAATTCACCAAAATTTAGGTGTCCTCAATTTAAATTTTTAGAAATACTAAAAAATTTAGGCGTCCTCAACTTAAATTTCAATATATTCTTAAGAAATTTAGGCATCCTCAATAACCACTTAATTTAGAAGAATTTCAATAATTTGATGAATTTGAATAGATTTTAAAAGATTTCAAGCCATAAATATAAATACCCAAACCCTGCTCAAAATTTCAAGGACTCTCTCGCCTTTCTCTGCTTCAAAGACTGTCATCTCATTCTCACGCCTTTCTCTACCATTAACAGGTTCGCCTCTCTCTCTATCTCTGCCTTTCTTTACCGTGAAAGTTTATGTGAACAAGCTTCTCTCTCTCTGGCATTTCCTTGCTGTGAAATATTACCTGTATATGTATGCTATTTTATTAATTGATGATGATTTTTCGAAGTTTTTGTTGAGTAACTACCCAAAATCTATAACACTATTTTTGTTGAATATTGGGTTTGATTAATTAGCTAGCGATATTTTATTTTTTTTCCTTCAATCGGGTTGATAGACAATCAAAACCTGGGCTTCTTTGCTTACTTTCTTGGCATATTTGCTATCATTATGTATTGGCTGGTCCAAAATATGAAGGCAACTGAAGAGTTCCTGATGAAGTGCACAAGGGATTAGAGTTCATGGCAAAATGAGACCATTACAAGGCAAAAGTTGGCAAAATGGGCAAATGATTTCATGATGACTTTGAGTTTGCTCGTTTTTGGCAAATCACTAGTCTAATTTGATTGGAGCCAAGCCAAGGAATAAAACTCAGCGCCTTTGGCCCTGACGCAAGACCAATTTCGGGCAAAATCCATCGTTTAGGCCCTCGTTTAATCGTTTTTGCTATTTATGGTAATTTTCATTTTTGCAATATCTCTTTCCATGAAATTCGGATTTAGATTCCGTTTGTTGGAGGATGATCCCGAAGATAAGTATTTTCCTTTTGAGTAATTATCTCATATTTTCCATTTTTGGAAAAAAATATCTTTATTTTATTTTATTTTTCGGATTTTCCTAGGTTTTTTCTATTTAATCAGTTGTAAGCCCTTAGAGGCAGGATCTCTTGAATTCAATAAAATCTTCCTTGAGAGTTTTCTCAATTTGTGATTGTTTATCTTCCCTATAATATTTTCGCTACGTCAGTTGGTATCAGAGCCGAAATCGTTCCTTCACCATGCTGCCAAGGAGACGTCCTGAAGCCCGTGATGCCCCGCTAGAGGAGGTACATAGACGTGATGAAGTCGCACAGCTACGTCAACAACTGGAATTGTTGACCCGGCAGATCACTGCGCTTATGCCGCAGCAGCCTGCGCCTACAGGCCAACAGCTTGAGGATTCCAATGATGAGAATCCGTTTGCACCGCTTGAACAACCATTGGATCTGCCAGTTCACCGGAGAAGGGGTGGTCAGGAGGACAACGACGTTGGGAATCAGGATTTAAGGTGGATATTCCAGAATTTCATGGTAGGTTGAGTCCAGAGGAATTCTTGGATTGGGTGACTGCAGTGGAGGAGGTCTTGGAGTTTAAAGACGTTCCTGCCGATAAATGTGTGCCTCTCGTTGCAACGAGGCTTCGTGGGCAAGCAGCGGCGTGGTGGCAGCAGACTAAGGTGACAAGATCCAGGCTGGGGAAACCTAAGCTTGCATCGTGGGACAAATTGAAGAAACATATAAAGAAACAATTTCTGGCTTACAATTGTGTGCGGACCATGTACCAACAACTGCAGAATCTGCGTCAAGGTGGGAAAACGGTTAGTGACTATACCACGAATTTTTATATGTTGATTACGAGGAACGAGATGATGGAGACGGAGGAGCAGTTGGTGTCACGGTACGTGGGTGGTCTTCGTCCCCAAATACAGGATACTCTCAACATGTTTGATCCTGTGACAGTTTCTGAAGCATATCAGAGGGCAATACAGATAGAAAAGCAACAGTCCAGGAAAACTACTAGTCCTTTCATTGCAGGGAGTTCTTCTAGTAACCCACAACAGCAGGTGGCACGTCCTGGTAATCCTGCCCAATCTGGTCCTCCTAGAACAAATCCTGCCCAACAACCAACACGTCCTGGGGCCGGTATTCGTTGTTTCGGATGCGGAGTTATAGGCCACAGGCAGTCTGAGTGCCCAAAGAATCCGCGCAGGGGACTCTTTGTTGATGAGGAAAATGACGGTTATGAAGGTCCGCTTGTATTTGACGGTGAGGGTGGAGAAGAAGTAACAGAAGAGGAAGAGTTTGTGGTTGGTGATGTGGGTCAGGCACTGGTGGTGAGGAGGAGTTTCTTGACTCCTTTGGAGAATAACACTGATTGGTTGCGTAATAATATCTTTCAATCAACATGTACTGTTGGAGGGAAGGTGTGCAAATTTGTTATTGATTCTGGTAGTTGCGAGAATGTGGTGGCTGAGGAGGTCGTTAAGAAGCTGGGTTTGCAGACTGAGAAACATCCCAAACATTACAAATTAGCCTGGCTGAAAAGAGGCAATGACATAGAAGTGTCTCAACGTGCTAGGATCAGCTTCTCCATCGGACCTACCTACAAGGATCAGGTCTTATGTGATGTAGTAGAGATGGATGCATGTCATTTACTACTAGGGAGGCCGTGGCAGTTTGACAGGCACTCACTTCATGATGGATATACCAACACGTACAGCTTTCTGTTTGGGGGAAAGAAAATTGTGTTACAACCGGATAAGGGTTCAGTACAGACAGTTGGGAACAATGCCAATTTACTGACCAGAAAGAAGTTCGAGACAGAGATGGAGGAGTCTGGAGTAGTGTATGTATTGATTGGAAAGTCGGTTGACAGTGAGCATGAAGTCCCTCTCGCAGTTCAGCCATTGCTAAAGGAGTTTCATGAAGTTTTCCCAGACGAGCTTCCTGATGGACTACCACCACTGCGGGATATTCAGCATCAGATTGACTTGGTGCCTGGAGCTATCCTACCTAATCGAGCGCATTACAGAATGAGCCCCACTGAGCATGAAGAGTTGCGCAGGCAAGTTGAGGAGCTTCTGGCAAAAGGACACATCAGGGAGAGTCTTAGTCCTTGTGCTGTTCCTGCTCTTCTTACACCGAAGAAGGATGGCACGTGGCGCATGTGCGTGGATAATAGGGCAATTAATAAGATTACGGTGCGTTACCGCTTTCCTATTCCCCGCCTAGATGACTTGTTGGATTAGCTTACCGGTGCTTGTGTGTTTAGCAAGCTTGATTTGAAGAGTGGGTACCATCAGATTCGGATCAGACGTGGGGATGAGTGGAAGACCGCATTTAAGATGAGGGAAGGATTGTATGAGTGGTTAGTCA
Source organism: Olea europaea var. sylvestris (assembly GCF_002742605.1). Lineage (NCBI taxonomy): Eukaryota > Viridiplantae > Streptophyta > Magnoliopsida > Lamiales > Oleaceae > Olea > Olea europaea. Next base: position 16,099,205 of record NC_036240.1, on the reverse strand, counting down.
TGCCCTTCGGCCTCTCAAATGCGCCCAGTACATTTATGCGGGTTATGAATCAGGCTCTTCGCCCATTCATCGATAAATTTGTTGTGGTCTACTTTGATGATATTTTAATTTATAGTGCTAATGATGATGAACATGTCCGGCACCTTCGGGAAGTTCTTTTAGTTCTTCGCAGGGATAAATTCTATGCTGCGGTGAAGAAGTGTTCATTTCTCACTGATAGTGTGGTGTTCCTGGGTTATGTGGTGTCGAAGGTGGGGTTAGAAGTTGATACGTCTAAAGTAGAGGCGATAAGTCAATGGCCACAGCCCAAAACTGTCACTGAGGTGCGGAGTTTTCATGGCCTTGCTTCCTTCTATCGCAGGTTCATACCGCATTTCAGTAGCATCATGGCACCAATTACAGATTGCATGAAGGATGGTAGGTTTCAGTGGACTCACGAGGCAGAGTCATCTTTCCAATTGATTAAGCAGAAGTTGACTACTGCTCCAGTTTTGGTGCTGCCTGACTTTACCCAACCATTTGAGCTGCATTGTGATGCTTCGAAAGTGGGTATTGGTGGTGTACTGAGTCAGAACAACCGCCCTGTTGCATATTTCAGTGAGAAGCTTTCTGGGTCGAAGTCTCGGTACAGTACTTATGATGTGGAGTTCTATGCAATAGTCCAGGCCGTTCGGCATTGGCGTCACTATTTGTTCCATAAGGAGTTCATTTTGTATACGAATCATGATGCCCTTGGTACTCAGGATAAGGTTTCTGCTCGACATGCCTCTTGGATTGCTTATCTACAGCAATTTACTTTTTTAATCAAGCACAAGGCAGGTGCCCTTAACAAAATTGCGGATGCGTTGAGTAGGCGCCAAACGCTCCTTACAGAAATGCGAGTGGAGGTTCTAGGTTTTGACAGGGTGTGTGACTTATATGCTACTGACCCATACTTTTCCCATGTTGTCCAGAAGTTGCAGGAGGGTGTGCAGTCGGAGTTTACATGGGTTGATGGTTTTCTTTTTCATGGAAATCAGTTGTGTGTTCCAGAGAGCAGTTTGAGGTTGAAGATCATTCAAGAGTTGCATAATGAGGGCCATGTGGGTCGTGACCGAACATTGCAGCTTGTTGCTGCTTCTTACTTTTGGCCATCATTGCGCAAGGATGTCAGCAAGTTTGTGGAGCGTTGTCGGGTTTGTCACTTGGCCAAGGGCAAGGCGACCAATGCGGGCTTGTATATGCCCCTACCTATCCCAACCCAGCCTTGGACAGATGTGAGTATGGATTTCGTTGTGGGACTTCCCAGGACCCAGTGTGGTTTTGATTCAATCTTCGTAGTGGTTGATCGGTTTTCAAAAATGGTACATTTCATCCCCTGCAAGAAGACTACAAATGCTGTCAATGTAGCCTTATTGTACTTTCGTGAAGTTTATCGCCTTCATGGACTGCCTACATCTATTGTGTCCGATCGGGATACTCGTTTCCTCAGCCACTTTTGGCGCAGCCTATGGCGCTCTGTGAATACACGACTGGACTTCAGCAATGCATATCATCCTCAAACAGATGGTCAAACAGAGGTTGTTAACCGTTCCTTAGGTGATTTACTACGTTGTTTGGTTGGTGATCACATTAAGTCTTGGGATCAGAAGTTGTGTCAAGCAGAATTTGCTCACAATCATGCTGTTAACCGAAGTACAGGTTTTAGTCCGTTCCAGGTGGTGTATGGCCTTGTTCCTCGTGGTCCTCTTGATCTAGTTCCAGTTTCTACTTCTGTTAAAATGCATGGTAAGGCTGAAGACTTTATTCAACAACTGCACCAGGTTCACTTACAGACTCATGATCAGCTGCAGGCTGCTGTCGCTGAATATAAGCGTGCTGCGGATCTCAAGCGTAGACATGTTGAGTTTGAGGTAGGTGACTTTGTTTGGGCGGTGTTAACAAAGGATCGTGTTCCTGCTCATGAATACAACAAGCTTACCGCGAAGAAGATTGGTCCGTTGGAGGTCATTGAGAAAATCAATCCAAATGCTTACCGTTTAAAGCTGCCCAGCCATATTCGTACCTCCGACGTGTTCAATATCAAGCATTTGGTGCCATTTCATGGTGATAATTCTGGTGATGATGATGAAGCTCCTTTCCCGTCAAATTCGAGGGCGAATTTTTCCCATCCTAGGGAGAATGATAAAGTGCACAAGGGATTAGAGTTCATGGCAAAATGGGACCATCACAAGGCAAAAGTTGGCAAAAGGGGCAAATGATTTAATGATGACTTTGAGTTTGTTTTTGGCAAATCACTAGTCTAATTTGATTGGAGCCGAGCCAAGGAATAAAACTCAGCGCCTTTGGCCCTGACGTAAGACCAATTTCGGGCAAAATCCATCGTTTAGGCCCTCGTTTAATCGTTTTTGCTATTTATGGTAATTTTCATTTTTGCAATATCTCTTTCCATGAAATTCGGATTTAGATTCCGTTTGTTGGAGGATGATCCCGAAGATAAGTATTTTCCATTTTAGTAATTATCTCATATTTTCCATTTTTGGAAAAAAATATCTTTATTTTATTTTTCGAATTTTCCTAGATTTTTTCTATTTAAGCAGTTGTAAGCCCTTAGAGGCAGGATCTCTTGAATTCAATAAAATCTTTCTTGAGAGTTTTCTCAATTTGTGATTGTTTATCTTCCCTATAATATTTCCGCTACGTCAGTTCCGCTGGTATCAACCTATAGTATGAGTATTTTGTCGGTGTAATTATGTTTATGCAATTTGGAATGAATACTTTTCCTGTAGCAATAGCTTCTCTTAGACAATCAGATTTCTTGTTGGGAAACTCGTTTTAATGCAATTGGAGATTGGAACCTTTCCCCTTCTCAGTAAATAAGTAAAAAAACATAACATTCGGTTATCTAGAAGAGACGGTAGTTTCAATTTTGTGGCGTAAAGACATAGCTCGTGGTGGTGTTGTGGAAAGGTGGATCTTTTGATTGCACTGTCAAGCAGAGGTAGTGAATACTCGAAGGTAGAGGAAGAAATTAAATACAATGCAATAGACGTTTGAGTTTCAAAAAATTGTTTCAGGTGTTCATCTATATAAGAATTTCATTCTCTAAATTCAATTTCATGAGAAGGTAGGAATAGAGAATGAACACATACCCTTTCCCATGTTGAATGGAAGTGTTTCTTGAAGGGAGATATTTTTTTTTTTCGATGATGCATACATAATTCAGTTTACTTGTTACTCAGATGTTTGATATTACATTGAGTTGTGAAGAAATAATTTCAATGGTTGATTAACTAGTGACATAGAATTGCTTAGGTATATGCAGGACAAAAATTGAGTAAAGGGCATATTTTATTTGTCTAACATCTAAAGACGGTCAATTGATGTCTTGCAGTCAGATTCTTGATTTCTAGTCGATAAGGCTTTACTTTTTTACACAAAGTGGACGCATTAGCATGTCTAAATGAAAAGCTTGGATGTCAGAAGAACTATGCTATGTACCAAAGTCGATTGAGTTGGTTCAAGCAACAATATACAAATACTCTGAACTTATGCGGTATAGCTCTGGTTTTGGATGGGATCCAATCTTATGAAATCTGTTAAATTCTATTGAATCCCATAAAATCCATGAAAATTTATAAATATTTAGAAATCTATTAAAATTTGAGTTGAGGACACCCTCGTAAATTCAATAGTTGGATTTAGTCTTGTGGTCAATTCTCATTTTCTAGTCATGTAACATTCACTCTTGCTCGTAGTACAATATATATTTGAATTTGATTTCGATTTTGATTTCGAATATTTTGGCTTTATAATTACAAGACTCTTCACTTATTTTCATTTGGACTTGGCATAACAAAAGAGAGAAAGTATCGAGAGGTAACTAAGTGGGAGAAGTTCATATCTCCGACGAAATTCTTGGTGGCTTCCGACTGATCATTTTCTCGGTACGTCCATTACAATTCCCGTGGACGATGGTGTATGATCTTGTGTGGTACAAATCTGAGTTTAACATCATAAAACATTCCATTGGTGGTGTTGAATAAGCTTTATGTCGATTGGTTTGATTTTTTTCACTTTGAGAGTTCATGTTTCCGCATTGTAGTTGTAATAGTCATATATACACTACATTTTCAACTCTACAAAAATAAATTAAGTTTTGAATTTGCCCGTTGGGATCAATAAAAAACCCAATCAACAATCTGCAGGCTTCTTCAGAGCCCTTTATATGCACAAAGGAATAAAGAAAAATTATAGAACACCGGATCGGACGGCCTTGTTCTCAAAGACATTTTGCCAAAGAGTAGATTGACAATACTAGACATTGTTAAGAAGAGCAACATTATATTGTCTAGCCAAGTTGAGTACTCTGTATCGAACATTGGTCTTGTGGGCAGGGCAAAAAGTATAGCTTTTTACAATAGCAAAAACTCATAAATTGTCCAAATTCTGCTGAAAACCTTTTAAGTCAGTAAGTCCATAGAGTTCAAACTTTTTAGTAGCCCACGTTCAACCCCTTTTATTCAGTTCATTTACAGACAAATTAAAAAATATCCTCCCTGATCATGGGAAAATTGCCATACACTATTTAAATAGAGTTTCTGCCCAGAAAGGCAAAAAATTAAAGTACCCCACAACCGTGATTCACGAAATAACTCTGATTTACGACTGTATTTCCCATATACGCCCAGTCACGTTTAGCTTTAGCTCCTGGATATTACCTTCAGAGAAAAAGAGTGCCATGTTTCTATGAATGATTAATCCATCCAAGCTTTCTCGAACTGTAGCACGACTATCACGAATGCTCCTTGGGACTCCTTGCCATGTCAGCTTTCTATCATTTCCTCCAACTTCCAAGCTATAATTGAATTTTTTTGCATCATGCTCCTCACCCATGAAATGAATGAATGCCATATAAACGGGAGCCCTTTGCAGATTGAAAGCCTCAAAGTGCAAACAAAAATGGTAACCGAAACAGTTGAACAGCTGCACCATATGAAAACCATAGAGTATGTTTAAGCACAAAAAGTTCACCTATAAGTAAATGAGTTATTAATTATTTCAAAGTTGAAAGTAAGTCACTAAGGCGTGAATTACTTTCAAGTAACTTGTTTTATGCAAAAGTAAGAAAACAATAATTTATCCAAAAATGTTAAGAAAATAGAAGGTTACTTATTTCTAAGCTTAGCTAAACATGTGTTAAGGCTTGAGGTTCCATCTTAAAGGTCAAACTTATTAAAAAGATTAGTTCAAGACCTTATAAGTTGGTTTATGTTTTCATTTTTATTCGATGTGGGATTTTATCCCTTAATATGCCCCGCAAGATGTGGCTCGTTTGAGCAGACTAATCTTCAAATCCATATGCTCATTTATTAAGTTTTAATCGGATCGAATCACTCGTTGAAACTTAATGGGCTCTGATATTATGTTAAGGCTTAAGGTTCCATCTTAAAAGGTCAACCTTGTTAAGATAAGTAATCTAAGACCTTATAAGTTTGTCTATGTTTTCATCTTTATCCGATGTGGGATTATATCCCTTAATAACATGCTCCTAGATGAACAAAGATAATCCCCAATAAGATTTATCATGGAGAAACTGATGACGGAGAGTTCAAAATGAGACAGGATTATGTTGCATGATATAGTAATAAATAAAGAAACTGAGAAATATGACACGTACAATGAAAGAGGAGTGCATGGCACATTTCTTCCAGCATTTCGCTATGACAGCAATGGCATTGGCGAAAGCAGGAGTAGAAACCTCTTTTCTTTTTCTTTTTTGGTAAAAATATGACAGAAATAAACAACAAACACTACATGGACGTGTTCTGAAAACCAAACAAAATTTTGATTCTTGGAATTTACATCGTTTACCATATTCAGTGAAATGGCCTTTGATGGAAGTCAATGTATGGTATTAAGAAGACTGATAAAGCTGTTAAGTTGGCAATTAAGCAACTTCCACCTTTGTGGTTCTTTACGTTTTGAAGCAACAATGACAAATCTTAAAATTCGAAATTTTATTCAACCATGGAAAAATTCGAAATTATGCTAATGATAGAGTACTTACAGTCAACATCCATGTAGCATTTTCAACACCTTGAGCATCGGTCATGACGTACCGGTGGTTAAAAGTACTCCCGTCATGCATATCAACCTGATGATAATTCTTTAGATGTTGTACAAGAAATAGGATATTACCATCGATAGGGCATTCAACTCCAGCATAAGGGCAATTGTATGGACGAAATTGGCAACTCTTTTCATGCCTAAACCTGCTTTTGTATGGAAATATATCATGACAACCGAGAGACTCGTATCTGCACGGCACTTCTAGAGATTGTGCAACTCTCTCCAACGCGAGGCATCTTATGTTCCCAAGTTCTTGACGGCAAATTGGGCAAGAACGCACTTTGGACTTGCACTTAGAGCACAAAGTGTGGCCATTTGAACACTGAACATGTGAAAATGATAGTGCGACTTCAGCAATAAAATGGGCTTTGAAAGAGTGATTTTATTTTTATGCACCAAGGACTGACAGATAGGGACCATATATATTCATATTATCGTTTATGCATCAAGGGGATGAGAATAATATGATGCTAAATAATTTTCATATTTTTAAGAACTAAATTTTGTGGAAAACTTGTTCAAACAAAAATCAAAGTTTTGTCACATTAAGGAACAGAGTTGGAATTACTGGATCCATCCTGTCAGATTATATCTCATGCCTGAGGCAAAACCGTTAATAATAGAATATATGTTTCTACATAGAATCTGTATCAACCACATCAATAATTTATTCAATATGCCAAAGAATATTTATTCAACCACATCAATAATTTATTTGACAACATAATGATGATGCTAGTCGAACTAGAAGTTCATATAGCGGTTAAGGCTAAAAAGAAATGCTATGAAAATTATTGAAATATGAAGATGTAGAAGCTTTAGAAGTAAAAGTAACCTAAACTGAGAATCAAGAGGGGTTTTTCAAGAATGCATACGGAGAAATGAATGGTAAGTTATACAGTGATCTTCTAGGCTGGGAAATTTATTAACAAGATATCTTGTGAATGGAAAAGATAAACAAGATATAAATCAAGACTTGCAACATAATGATTCTAATGAAGATGACACGGAATACACAGTTCAGAACAAGGAAGAGACATAAAAGAGTATGTTTTGAAACCCTAATCACAATCACTTTAATTGCTTTATGCAAGTTAGAAGTACCCAAGAAACAAAAATTATCACTTACAAGAGATTGTACCTGGTGAATTGGAGGATACATTATGTTCATACAAATAGGGCACTCAAGCAGTTCGCGTACAACAGTTTTTGACAGCACTCCGTGATTTATGCCCATACGAGTCGAACTGTCGGGTGCAATAACGCCTTCATTGGTGCTACCTCTACGAGCCATTGTTTTTACGAAATGGCGATTTGTTGAATTCCTGTAAATGTTAGCATGCAAAGTTAATTGGGAAAAGAGTATACTTAAGACAATTAGTATTATGAAGTGAGCTATTGCAGCATTTATATTATGTAGAGACAAACTTGACACTACAATAACAATTGGCAAAATAATTAGAATGTTTAGATATCAAGAATGTTAACAAAGTTCAATTACAAAGTGCTATACTAAACATGATTGAAATTAAATCTTGGAAAATCATCATTAAATAACTAAAAATTGAAAGTAACTAGTGCGCACGAAAAGGAAAAGAAATAAACTGTCAAAGTGTATGTATCGTTGGTTAAAAGGAAAATATATGGAGAATATATAGAAATTAGAGTACACAGTCAATAAAATGGAACACTGTAATCATACTAATATTCATAAAGTATTCTTCAAATCAATGCTCTCCTGACTATTTTGCATTTTGTAAAGAAAAGCAAATCAGAAAACAAGTGGCCTTTGAAAAAAATCTATATTTTGGACAAATAAAGAGTTAACTCCTAAGAATATCATAAAAATACACAAGCCAAAGGACTAACCTACAAATTTAAAATTATTCCTACAACTGAAATGTATTGTAAGATTCTTGTAGACTATTGAAGGGCACTAAGAAATTGTTGAGTAGTAAACTTGATTTTTGGACTAAATAATATGGGCTTAAGGATTTTGTTTATAGGCCCAAATCAATTAAAAGGCCCAACATGCATAGCATTTCTAGAAGCATTATCTAGAAAAATCTATATAAATATCTATTAGAAAAATCTATATAAATATCTAAGTAAGATATGTAGTTTTATAAAGAATATCTAGAGAATTCTAGGAAAATATCTTGATATGTGGTCTAGGTATCTCTAGAAAATGTGTGGACTAGAATCTTCTTGTAAACACTATATAAAGGGGTAGTGCCCTCCATTTTGTAACAAGCCAAAAAGTGTGTAAAGTCTTGAATTTGAGAAATACAAGTTTCTTTTTTTTCACTTCCTTCTTCCTATTAGTGTTGTCCTCTTAAAAGCCTTAGTCAATCCAAGTTAGTAAACCCATCTTTCCTCCAACAAACTGGTATCAGAGCCCCAAGGTTCTTGTGAAAAATGGCAAGTGGGATGATTCCTTTTCAAGTCCCCCAACTCAACAAGGATAACTACGACAATTGGAGTATAAGGATGAAAGCATTGCTCGGGTCGCAAGATGCATGGGAGATCGTAGAGAAAGGCTACACGGAGCCACAAGACGAGGTTGCTCTATCCCAAGCACAAAGGGATAGTTTGAAGGATGCAAGGAAGAAGGACAAGAAGGCGCTCACCCTCATCTATCAAGCCTTAGATGAAGGCATGTTCGAGAAAGTAGCTTGTGCTACTACAAGTAAGGAAGCATGGGAGATCTTGCAAAACTCCCACAAAGG
>NC_036240.1:16087386-16089206 GCF_002742605.1 Olea europaea var. sylvestris | reverse complement strand
ATTATGTGAAGGATGCTTACTTGGAAAGCATTCGAGAAAAAGTTTTCCAAAAGAAGCATCTACAAGAGCTAAGAAGCCGCTAGAACTGGTACACTCCGATGTTTGTGGGCCAATTAACCCAAGCTCTCTCGGTAAGAGCAATTATTTTGTTCTTTTTATTGATGATTTCAGTAGAAAGACTTGGGTCTATTTTCTTAAACAAAAATTGGAAGTTTTTGAAACTTTTAAGAAGTTTAAAGCTCTTGTTGAAAAAGAAAGCGGATATAGTATAAAAGCCTTGAGATCGGATAGAGGAGGAGAGTTCACCTTTAAAAAGTTTGAGAAATATTGTGAGGAGAATGGAATTCGTCGTCCATTGACGGTTCCATACTCTCCACAACAAAATGGAGTAGCAGAAAGAAAGAATAGATCCATTCTTAACATGGCCCGCTGTATGCTCAAAAGTAAGAGATTGCCCAAAGAACTTTGGGCTGAAGCTGTTAATTGCGCCGTGTATCTATCTAACCGATCACCTTCTAGAAGTGTGTGGAATAAGACACCACAAGAAGCATGGAATGGAAGAAAGCCTAGCATCTCTCACTTATGAGTATTTGGGAGCATTGCATATGCTCATATATCAGATCAAAAGCGGTCCAAATTAGATGACAAAAGAAGTTAGATGACAAAAGTGAAAGGTATGTCTTCATCGGCTATGATTCTCGCTCTAAAGGCTACAAGTTGTATAATCCAAGCAATAAGAAGATCACCATAAGTAGAGATGTCGAGTTTGATGAAGAAGGAGCTTGGGATTGGGGTGTCCAAGAAGAAGACTATGACTTTTTACCATTCTTTTATGAAGAAGAACAAAAGAATGGAGAGCAGCAAGAGATTATCAGTCCACCTCTATCACCTACTTATGGAAATGCTTCTCCATCATCTTCACAAGGAGAAAGTTCAAGCGAAAGGACACCACGGATGAGGAGCCTACAAGAGCTATATGAGGTAACCGAAAATCAAAATGATCTCACACTTTTTTGTCTTTTTGTCGATTGTGAACCAATAGGGTATGAAGACGCGGTGCAAAATAAAAGATGGAGAGATGCTATGGATGAAGAGATTAAGGCTATAGAGAAAAATGACACGTGGGAGCTGACAACTCTTCCCAAAGGAAAGAGAGCAATCGGAGTTAAGTGGGTGTACAAGGCAAAAAAGAACGCTAAAGGAGACGTAGAAAGATACAAAGCAAGATTGGTTGCCAAAGGTTACAACCAACGGTCGGGAATTGATTATGAAGAGGTATTTGCTCCTGTTGCTCGTTTAGAAACCATAAGATTAATTATCTCTCTTGCAGCGCAAAATAAGTGGAAGATATTTCAAATGGACGTGAAATCAGCTTTTCTAAATGGTTATCTCGAAGAAGAAATCTATGTGGAGCAACCAATGGGTTATAAAGTAAAAGGACATGAAGGTAAAGTCTTGAAACTAAAAAAGACTTTATATGGGTTGAAATAAGCTCCAAGGGCATGGAATAGTAGAATTGACAAGTATTTTCTAGAAAATAACTTCACAAAATGCCCTCACGAGTATGCCCTTTATACAAAGGTAAATGAGAAAGGAGATATTTTACTTGTTTGTTTGTATGTAGATGATCTTATATTTACAGGAAATAATCAAAGTATGATTATTGAGTTTAAGAAGGTCATGGCTCAAGAATTTGAGATGACGGATATCGGCCACATGGCCTACTATCTTGGGATAGAGGTAAAGCAAATGGAGGACTGCATTTTCATCTCACAAGAAAGATATGCGAAAGAAATTCTAAAGAAATTCAATATGGAGGA
>NC_036240.1:16078803-16087124 GCF_002742605.1 Olea europaea var. sylvestris | reverse complement strand
ATATTGATACAAGATATCACTTCATAAGAGAAAGCATTGCAAAGAAAGAAGTGCAGCTGAAATATGTAACCTCCCAGGAGCAGATCGCCGACATTCTCACTAAGCCACTCAAGCATGATGTGTTCCGCAAGTTAAGAACTCTACTTGGAGTATCAAAATCAAGTTTAAGGGGGGATGTTGAGTAGTAAACTTGATTTTTGGACTAAATAATATGGGCTTAAGGATTTTGTTTATAGGCCCAAATCAATTAAAAGGCCCAACATGCATAGCATTTCTAGAAGCATTATCTAGAAAAATCTATATAAATATCTATTAGAAAAATCTATATAAATATCTAAGTAAGATATGTAGTTTTATAAAGAATATCTAGAGAATTCTAGGAAAATATCTTGATATGTGGTCTAGGTATCTCTAGAAAATGTGTGGACTAGAATCTTCTTGTAAACACTATATAAAGGGGTAGTGCCCTCCATTTTGTAACAAGCTAAAAAGTGTGTAAAGTCTTGAATTTGAGAAATACAAGTTTCTTTTTTTTCACTTCCTTCTTCCTATTAGTGTTGTCCTCTTAAAAGCCTTAGTCAATCCAAGTTAGTAAACCCATCTTTCCTCCAACAGAAATGTCACACTTGAAGCAAACGATCATGCAGTATGCATGTGTAACATATCCAGCAAAACCCTAGCAAGCATATAGATGACAAATATTCCTAAATCCGACGTAGATCAAACGAAAACCCTATACTTTGGGAGCACAACTTTTCCACTGTGACTTTGCCAATAAAAATGAATGTGCTTCTTTTAATGCGTATAACAAACAATGAGTAGAAATGTGAACTGGAGTCAGAGAATTATAAATACCACACAACAATTGATAAAAAGATCTGACATTTGTTATGCAAAACAACAGTTGATCCGACAAACTAAAAATGATCTAAAATTTTTACTAGTATTTATCCTTTCTCTCTAGCCTTGAATTCCTCTTACCAGAACATTTAATTCTGGGGAATCAAAGATCCAGTTTTATTAGAAAACATAAGGAAAAAAGAAAAAAGAAAAAAGAAAGAAAGAGGTATGATGATGTAATAGGAGCAATTTAAGAAAATGAGAAATTTATTGAAATCTCTTCAATTTCCATAACCAGTAGATACAATGCCTTTTTGACAGAACGAGTAAATATATTTTTCAATAAAGAATCCTTATGAGAAACATTTTCCACAAGTCCAATTTTGAAAATATGCCAAGAAACCCTCTATTTCACATCAAAGTAAAATCTTTAAAATTATGCCATAAATTTAAGAACTTTAACCATAGATATATGATGCAGATTATACATCCTAGATGTAAACAAATACCGGTGCAATATTCACTCAAGAATTCCAAACAATTAAATGGAAAATAAAATCAAAACTACTTTTTTCTGATCACACCATAAATTTATACCAGGAAAGACAAAAACAAAAACAAGAACCAGAACTCAAGCTTTTTTCCATTCTCAACACCATCGCCAGGTCCTCTAATTTGTGATTTCGCAAAGGATTCTAGTACTTTTCATCAAATAAATACTCCCCAAAAAAAAATGTAGAAAAAAAAGCAGGAAAATTCAGGGAAAAGTTGAATACCTACACGCTAAACAAGCAGGGAAAGAAACTTAAAAGAAAAAGCAAAAACCACTTTGCAGAGGTGAAATGCAATACGCCTGAACTGTATTCAACCAAATTATAAATTCGTAATAGAGAATTGGATTCACAGAATACACACTAAATTCACTCTATACAGGTGTGTTCTGATTGAGGTGGAACTCAATCCTTAAATGCGGTCTTTCTCTCCTATGTGTCTAAGTTTTGGATTTATTTACCTCACCTAACTAAAATACACACAGATATATTCATGAATCATAATACAGGTGTGTTTTGATTGAGGTGGAACTCAATCCTTAAATGGTCTTTGTCTCCTATGTGTCTAAGTTTTGGATTTATTCACCTCACCTAACTAAAAATACACACAGATATATTAATGAATCTGTATGTATAAATTTATGGGTGTCTTCTCCAAATCAAAATTTGTAATAAAAGTAGTAAGAGTCAAAGATTTGGGTGGTCATAGTCTGAATAACCATTATGGTAGATTAAAATTGACATCTGCAATTCAGATAATTTCCCTTTTTTTTTTTTTTTTTTTTTTTTTTTTTTTTTTTTTTTTTTTTTTCTTTTTTTTTTTTTTTTTTTTTTTTTGCACATTGTGCCAGTGTGTTGATATTATATTTTTATTTTCTTTCTCCTATCGAGAGTTAGATATATAGATTCTTGAGATATAAAAATATGAAATGATAATTCTTTGTCTATTTAGGATGAAAATCTAGTCTTATCTACACTATTTGGTTTGATATATGGAAATAAAATAGAATTATTTTTCAATAAAATATGTAATATCAATAATATATGTTGTGCTTAGATGTTTTATAATTCTTCGACTGAACAGCAAGCATCGTTGTCAAATCTTGCATGATAGAATTGATATCGTGGGAATTGAGTGTTTAGTAGTTATTGAAAAGGTAAGAGATGCACGATCGAATTAATGAATGATTTGTCATATTTATGTAAGTTATTGAAAAGGTAAGAGATGCATGATCGAATTAATGAATGATTTGTCGTACTTATGTAAGTTCAAGTAGTTATTGTCGTTATCAAACCAATGATTGATTTTACATTACTTGGAACTTGTGTCATTGTCAGAAACTTTTAGCTCTTATTGATCGATGTTGATATCATGCTAGAGCAACACGTGACGTCATTTTAGAACTAAGTAGAAACTATCTCATCACAACTTTTGATTTTTTGGTTGTTTAATCATGAGCATAATTTTGGATCTCGAATATCAAAAGTAATGTTAGCTGGAAATCGTCGTGCCTTCAACAACCTTTGTTGACATAAATACTTTGCCTTTCTTTTGGGCTGGTAGACCACATTAGACTAGAGCATGACTATAAACTGATCATCAACTGTATGAGATACAACGAGAAGTGATTGTATAGTCCCGTTTTTAACATTTTTCACTTGAATATTGCTATCACCGCCACAAGTACTAAAACAATGTTGAGTGATAGATTCAATACAATATATAATTAAGTGACTCATTCAATTGTACCTCTTATTTAATACCACATTAGTTCCACTTAATGTCACAGTGAAGCTAAATAGATACAAACTCGTTATTGTTAGTAAAATTTAGTCATAACATAATGATAATTCCATGTAATTTACCTATGTTCTTAATAAAGATGATTTTCTGTAACATTATGAAATTTTTTTTTAAACCTTCAATTTTTCATCCAACTTTTCTTTTCTTTCTCAACCCTAGCCCCACGTGACCTGACCTGACCTGACCTGACCTGACCTGACCTAACCCTATCCTACTCACTCCTAAGTGATTTGTTTTTACGAGTAATGCTATCTAGTAGAAGTGGTATAATACAAATTTAGGTTGTAAGGATTTCATTGTCACATTATTCATAAGTGGTGCTTAGTACTAGTCTAAGTATCAGTGACTTCGGATCCACCACCATGTAAACTGGTGCGAGCATTACCACCTAAATGGGGGGTCTACTACTTAGTACCAATTTAGATAGCCATCGCCACTGTCAAATCAAATTGATATAAGCACTACTTTTTCTATGAAGTACTTTTTTTTGTTTAAATGCTAACGTGTAAATATATTTTAAAAACCCACCCGAACGATAGGGATGGCAAAAAAACCACCAAACCTGATACCTGCGGGATCTCGCTGCGAATGGGGCATGGATTACCGACTTAGTCGAGTATTCCGCCCTTTTTTTTTTTGAGAATTCAATACTTTAAATTGAAAATTCCACGAAATTTCATTAATTCTAATAGAAAATGGCAATTAAAATTATCTAAGGAATATGATAAATAATAAAAATTTTAGTTTATCAAATATAATTTAACTTTTAAAAATAAAAAATTAATTAAAAAATATAATAACTATATTATAGTCTCACTTTATTGAATGAGAGCAATAAAATGAATTATTAAAAAATTTAAAAAAGGGCATATAAATGGGTAAAGACCCCGCCCGCCGATCGACCCGTCCCGACCGATCCCAGTCCACTTCGCCTTAAATAGGTAACGGGGCAGGTGTCTCAAATCCGCCCCATTGTCATTCCTACTAAATAATGATCTTAAAAAGGGGTACAGTCAATGTCGAATCAAAGTCTAACCAGGGTTGACCTAGTGATTTTTAAAAATTAAAAAAAAAAAAGAGTTAAAAACTCGCTCAGCCTGATTTTAAACTAGCCAATTCAAAATTACGATTTAATTTTTGTTGGTTCAAAAACTAAGTTATAATTCAAGTTTTAAATATTAATAATAATATTATAAAATTAAATTATTTTACATATCCATCCCACCATTATCTACCCTAGACAATTTCACTCCCAAAGAGTGGTTTTGTTTTTAATGTACCAAGGATGAGAGATATGGACTATTTAATAAATCACTTTCTGCGTGTATTATCATATATTCATCAACAATAAAGCTACTTGTACAAAGTTGGTTTATAAAAGTCGGATTACAAATTGTGTTGGCAAAAACCAAGCCATTGATTTAAAAATCTATTTTTGAAATGATTGGTGTATATGTTATTTTGTCAACCAACTTTGTAATCCACCTTTGTAAGTGTAGCATAGTTCATCAAGGGGATGAGAATAAAATGATGCTAAATAATATGCATATTTTCGAGAACTAATATGCTAGGTGAAAAAGCCAGCTTACACCAAATTAGAGAAAAAAGTGACTTTTTAATTCATTTTTTCTTATAAAGACTTGTTCAAACAATAAAACTTTTATTGCTCCAAAGAACATCGGTAGGAATTACTTGAGCCACACACTCAGTTAGTCTTACTCCTGAGCCAAAACATTAAGTGGAAATTACACAATACCATACTTTAAGTCTTCAACATTCTAAAATCATATGGGAACTTTAATATTTCAAAAATCAGAAATTTTTTTTTATATTAATTATTGAATTTATAAACTAACCCTAACCCGCTTCCACCCCAAAATAATGTCCTCCAAACCCATTCCCTCTCTACATCTCGTCGCTCTAGTCTCTCTCACCTGTGAAGAATGGGTAGAGTTAGAGTCTTTGTGGGTGGAGTTGGCGTCTCACCTCTGTTGGCGTCGCACTTTTGTTGTGGTTTCGAAAAGATGCTGGTGTTGGTGATGTAATGTAGTGGCATGGGCGGCGCTGTTAGGTTATGTGAAGATGTCGATGCTGTGGTGGTGTTTGTGTGGTGACGGTGTTGTGGGCAACGCTGTGATAGTGGTGTTTGTGTGGTGATGATTTTGTGGTGGCTGCTGTGGTGGTGATGGTGTTTGTGTGGTGATGGTGCTGTGGTGGTGGCAGTGTTTGAGTGGTGACGATGCTGTGGGCTGCGCTATGGTGGTGACTGTGCTGTGGGCGGCGCTGTGGTGGTGGTGGTGGTGTGGTAACGGTGCTGTGGGCGGCCTATGGTGGTGATGGTGTTTGTGTGGTGGATTTGGCGATTTGAGTGGGGTTTTGTGGAGGTGACTGTGAACTGTGTGTTAGTGTTGGTGGTTTTGTTTGGTGGTGATTTTGTGGAGGCGACTTTGAATCTGAGATGGTGTTGATGGTGGTGTGTAGTGGTGTTGATAGGTTATCATGAGGTGGTGGCGGCTGTGCTTTGTTGAGGTAGGGACAGTAATGGTGATAGTGATGGTTGTTGCGATGGTCGTCGGTGGGAAGAAATGGGGTTGTGACCAATTAATTTGGAAATCTGTGACATACAAATAAATTGTGACTTGATTTGTGACTGATGAAATTAACCATAACCAATTAATTTGATAATTAACAATGAATAAATGAGCCGTGACCAATAAAAGTTGATTTTGTGACCTACAAAAATTTATATTCATGACCCAAAAACAATATGTGACCTATGCAATTTTTTATTTGTGACCCAAAAAAAGTTGTGACCAATAAATTGATAAGTTGTGATTAAAAATTAATTCGTGACTAATTAATTTTTTTGATTTGTGACCGATGAACAAACTGTGACCTACAAAATTTTTGAATTATAATCGTAAAATAATTTCTGACATAAAATTTTTGATTTGTGATAAAAAAAATAATAAATGACTAATTAAATCATTAATTTGTGACTAACTTGTACAGATTTGTGACCTAAATATATTTAATTAGTAAAGTAATTAATTAATTAAATAAATCATAAATAAATTTTAATAAAAATCTGATTTTTGAAGTTTGAAACTTGTTTTCATAATTTTAAAATATGCCATACTTAATCTCTTATGAAATTTTCCCAAACATTAATTCTAGAATAGACTCTAATTCAGATAGTGATGCGCATAACATTGAGATGAAAAAAAGAAACGCAAGAATAATACGTGTAAGCAACCCCAGCTTCGAGCTAACAACCCTGACAAGTGAGACATTATTCGTAGAGCCACAGAAGACTAAAAAGTTGTGAAATCCTAAATCATAATCACGTTAATTGCTGATGTGTTCAAGTCTATAACCCAAGAAACAAAATTTATCACAAGAGATCCTACCTGGGGAATTGGAGGATTGATTATGTTCATACAAATGTTGCCCTCAAGCTGTTCGCACGCTGCAGTTTTTGACAGTACTCCATGCTTCACGCCCATAAGAGTCGAATCTTTCCCAGAAGGCCTTGTTTGGGATTCAGCACTGTTAGGTGCCTCATGGATGCTACCTCCACGAGCTATTGTTTTTCTGAAATGTTATGTTAAATTCTGGTAAAGGTTAGCATGCAAAGTTAATTGGGAAAAGAGTTCAACTAAGAAAAGGAAAAGTAATAAACTAGCAACATATATATATCGCTTCCTGAAAGGAAAATATATGGGTAATTCATTAGCTTAGAATTTGCAATCAGTAAAATGGAACACTATAATCAGAGTAATAATCTTAAAAGTATTCTTCAAATTGTAATGCTCTCCTGACGTGTTTTGATCAAATAAAAAGTTAACTTCCAACAATAAGACTGAAATTTTACGAGCCGGAGTATATGAATTTGTAATCAATGATTGGATTGTGAGAAAACACACAATTTATTGGGCCTAACTATACTGTGCAATTGTAGTGCTGCCATCGTGTTGTGCAACAGTTGTGCTACAACAGAACATTACTCCTATTTTAATATCAATATTTTATCATAAGACTTTTGTTAGTATCAGAGCTTTATCTTGTGCTAAAAACATGAAAGCAATTCTCGTCAGAGCTTGTTTGTATGGACAAAATCCACAACTCTTTCCAGGCCTAAGCTCGCTTTGGTAGAGAAATATATCCTTACAACGAGGAATTTGGTGTCTACGTGGCACTTCTATAGATTCTTCAACTCTCTCCAATGCTAGGCATCTTATGTTCCCAAGTTCCTGAGCAAGAACACACTTTGGACTTGCACTTAGAGCACAAAGTGTGGCCATTTGGACACTGAACAAGAGAAAATGATCAAGAGACTGTCAGCTTAACATGGGCTTTAAAAAAGTGATCAATTTATTTATTTATTTCCAACACCAAGGATTGAGAGATACATCCATATATTAATTTACTTTCTTATGCATATTATTATATATGCATCAAGGGGATGAGAATAAATGATGCTAAATTATTTCCATATTTTCTAGAACTTGTATGCAAGGTGAAAAAGCCAGCTTACGCCAAATTAATGAAAAAATTGACTTTTTAATTCCCTTTTTCTTAGAAAGATTGAAACAAAATATAACTTTTCTTACTCCAAAGTACAGAAGTGGGAATTTCTCGATCCAAAATGTCAGTTAATACTAGAATATATGTCTTAATAGAATCTGCATCCACTAAAACCGTAGTCATTTATTTGATAACATAGTGATGGTGCTAGTGGAACAAGAAGTTCATTTGACGGTTAATGCTTAAAAAATGCTACGAAACATCAAAATATGAAAATGTAGATGTTTCAAGAAGTAAAAATTGCCTAAAAGGAGAACCAAGAGGGATCTCAAGAATAACAGAGAAATGAATTAAAAGTATATATCGATCTTGTAGCTGAGGCAGGGAAATTTATTTACAAGATATATAATGTGAATGGGAAAGATAAACATGATATAAATCATGTGAATAAGGATCAAAATTAGGGAGTTCTATTTCATAAAAAATAGATCACAGAAAGATGAAGTATTTAATGTAGAGCAGAATATATCTAAAGGATATGTCAAACATTTTAGCTAAAATGCACACACAAAAAAAAAAAAAAAAAGAAAAAAAAAAAA
>NC_036240.1:16068420-16078213 GCF_002742605.1 Olea europaea var. sylvestris | reverse complement strand
AATAATAATAATAATAATAATAATAATAATAATAATAATAATAATAATAATAATAATAATAATAATCAAACGGGTCAACAACCCCACCTTTGAGCTATTAACTCTGACATAATAATAATAATAATAATAATAATAATAATAATAATAATAATCAAACAGGTCAACAACCCCACCTTTGAGCTATTAACTCTGACAAGTGATACACTATTCGTCGAGCCATATAAGACTCACAATCACTTTATTGGTGACTTTTGTAAGTCTAGAAGTACCCAAAAAAAACAAAAAACTATCACTTACAAGAGATCCTACTTGGTGAACTAGAGGATACATTATGTTCATACAAACATAGAACTCAAGCGGTTCACGCATAGTAGTTTTTGACAGCACTCCATTATTCATGCCCATAAGAGTCGAAGCTTTTCTAGAAGGCCTTGTTTGGGATTCAACATAGGTGCAATAACGCCCTCATAGTTGCTACCTCCACAAGCCATTATTTTTTTTAAATGGCGATATGTTAAATTTCTATAAAACATACCATGCAAAGTTAATTGGGAAAATAGTTCACTTGAGAAAAGGAAAAGCAATAAACTAGCAATATTTATACATCGCCGCCTGAAAGGAAAATATATGAAAAACTCATAGGCATTAGAGTAGAGAATCAGTAAAATGAAATACTATAATAAGACTAATATTCGTAAATTATTCTTCAAAATGCATGCTATCCTGACTGTATATTTTAATAAAAAGCAACGATAAGAAAACAAGTGGTCATTGAATAAAATCTATGTTATACCAGTAAACTCCTAACAATAAGCCCGAAATACACATGAGCCGAGGTATAACCAATAATGGGTTTGCGAGAATATACACAATTCAATGGTCCTATAATTTAATTAAACTATATTGTGCAATTGTTGTGCTTCTATTGTGTTGTGCAATAGTGATGCTACAAATTAGCATTACTCCAATTTTCGTATCAATATTTTTTCGAAAGGTTTTTGGCAATATCTTGAACTTTTTCATGTGCTAAAAACATAAAAGTGGTTCTTGTTAGAACTTGGTCAACTCCAATCAGTATCTTCGGATGAGAAATGTTAAGCATTTTTCATAAACAACAATTACAAATATGATATTAAATCTTAAATTCTACTTAAAATGCTAAAAGGTTGTAGTATATCTATTTTAGCTAAATTTGTGTCTATTTCTCTTTTTAAAACAATAATTTTGCACTTTAATCGATATAAGACTGGGAATTAAGGACTTGTTTATCAAGAAATAGTAATTAAAAAGTTTGAATACTTATTTAAGTATAAATTGTGGACTATAAATTCAATTTCTATATTTCTTTTTCCGACGTGGTAACATGGTGATGTTTCAAGTCTAATCCAAGTTACTCATTATTCCATTATAATTGTGTTTTTTGAAAAGCACACTCCCAGCATTTTGCCTCTTGTTCCATCCCAAAAAACCCTCCTTACAGTAATCCTTGACACCATCTTCTCGCAGTAGGTACTAGCACACAGAGAGAAGGAAAGTGATGTTCATGAATTTGTGGCTACAAAACATCATAAAGGGTGATAGATTAATTGGGGTTTTCTCAACAGATGGAAAATGAAATATATGTATTCGTGATAATCGTAAAAGGAAGTCATTTTATAGGATGAATTTGGGGAATATAGTGAATTATGACATTTTATTAAGAATTAGAACTTGCGTTCAGAGGGTAAACTCTTAGATGAGGATGTGCATGAATTTAAAAAAGGGGTGGGGGGTGAAGAAGAGACTAATAATGATTCACATTCTACCTTTAGGATAAAGCTCTTGAGTGTTCTAATAAAACCATATGATAGAAATGCAATAGGCTTTAGCAAGACGTTGTAGTCCGTGAGCCAAAAATTTGCCACTGAGACTTGCATGATGAAAGAAAAAGAGTGTACTTGATATATAAATCTGGAAAAACTTATCTCGATCAGTATGTGGATCTTGAGGTGAAGTTCTTAATGTTCCAAGAAAACAACCAAAATGCTGAACCTCTTGCGTGGATTCTTCTTTTGGCTTCAACATCTGCCGATGGAAGGAGAAAAGGAACAGTGGAAGGACCCCTAAAGCCTCACTATGGAGCAAGAATGTTGTTCCTCCTGATGTAGTGACAAAGGAGTTGGATTACTGTGCAAGGCTTGATCACCCAAAGACAAACTAGTTGGAAGCGAACACAGATTTAATGTAAATTTATATGATATTTTGATTTAAAAGATTATCAAAAAATTAGAACCTCCTAAATCTCAATTTTGTAGCTAGAATCAAGAACCAGAACAGAACCATTCAAATCTCTATTCTAAGACCCAAAATAATAACAATTTTAATTCAAACTTACAGAATCATCCAATTAAATCCGATTAATTAAGTTCGAGCAGTTATAGATAAAAGTACCTATTTCTGATAAATAGGACTATATGTCCTATTTGTTCTACAGTAAAAAAAAAAAAAATTCCTTCCCACAGCCTGTGCAAATCTGTGCAAACATTGTGCATGATTTGTGGCTGATAAATTATGGGCTATCTGCTTATTAGAGAGTTCAAAATTGTGCATTTAGCTTCAGCTCCAGGCTATTACTTCCAGAGCAAAAGTGTTCCATGTTTCTTTGAATAATTAGTCCATCCAAACTCTCACAAATGTTTTACGACGCTCCTTGGAGCTCCTTGCAATGTCAGCCTTCTGCTATTTGCCCCAACTTTTAAGCTATGTCTTTCGTGTCATGCTTCCCACCCATGAAATGAATGAATGCCATATAAATGGGAGCCCTTCCCTGATCGAAAGGCTCAATGTGCAAGCAGAAATGGTAACTGAAACGGTTGAATAGCTGCACCATATGAAAATCATAGAATATGTTTCAGCTTAAAAAATTTATTTATAGGTAAACAAATAAGTTATAAATTTTTTTACTGGTCAAAGTTGAAAATGAGTAAGTTACATCAATTATAAGGTGCGAATTACGTTCAAGTAGCTTATTTTACTCAAAAGTAAGAAAATAGTAGTTTCTATCCCTCATTGCCCAGGTGCCATGTTGCTGAATTTTTCCCAGAAAGTCAGCGCTCATGCGTACGGTAGCAGTGCCTAAGTGCTGCATCGCATACAGTTAGGGTTTTCCTAGTTTATTTCATCTTTTGAAAGCCTAATTTCAATCAAATTCTTTCAATGACTTAAAAGAAGAAATAAATACCAATCTATGGGCCACTTTTGGGGGAGAACTCAATGAGGCAAGAGGAGTTCCACACAAATTTGGGGAGAGAAAAACATATAATCATAAGATCAAAGAGCAAAAGCTAAGGTTTGAAGAATTTTGAAGTTGAAAAAGATTCCTGTGCAAGATTCATTTCTTTCCATGATTAAGATTTCAAAACCCGGTTATGAACTCTATACTTTTTTTTTCATTATTACAAATAGTTATATTCATAGCTATGGCGAACAATGTAATCTGTGTGTCTCTTTATTTCTTTAATTCATGATTAGAGTTCTTTAGATACATATGTGTTGGTTTTAATTATGTACTTAATGCGTGGAATTTTTTGGCCAATTATTAAATGATTTTGTAAATCTATTATGAATGGAGAGGTGATTTATAGATTTAGACCACATATTAAAATTCGATAATTTAGTATAACGTGTAGAGATACCTATACTAATTTTACGATTGTTAGATGAATTCTTAGAACTAATTTTTCGTTTAACTAAAATTGATTCGCATATAGATATGTGATTGAATTAGTTAAATAGGCTTAATGAAAACTCAAAATAGGTGAATTGAACACTTCTGAAGAATTCAACCGAACACTACAATTATATTGAATCTTGATTGGCAAATTAAAGGGGATCCATAGGTAAAATTGCAAGTCCTGGCATCCATATTCATACTTTTAAAATCCAAATTCGATAAGTTGTGTACATTAGATAATTTAATTTAATTAGAATAATTTAGACATCAATCATAAAACTTATTAACCATAGACATATAATGCAAATTTTACACTCAAGATGTAATCAAACAGACAGAAATTAATAGATACGGGTGCAACAATGGGTGTCTTTTCACACAATTTGAAACAATTAATTGAAAAAAAAACCACAATTATTATCAAACATTCAAATATCAAAATTTTCGGGTTAAACCACCTATTTATACCAGAAAAAGAAAGAAAAATAAAAAACCAACACTCAAATCATTTTCCATTTAGAACACCTTCACCGTTTCCTATAATTCACTAAGGATTTAAATAAAGCTACCCAGACAAAGTAGGTGAAAACAAAAGGCAATACATTCCTGAAAAATTTTCAAATCTTCATGCTAAACAAGTAGGGCAAAGAAACAGAACAAGAAAAGAAAAAACCCAGATAATTAATATTTTACAGGGGAGAAAGACAAAACGCCTGAAATTGAACTCTACCCATAAATGAATTTGTACAATAATTGGATTGTGAGAATAAACACAATTTATTAGACCTTCCATTTAATAAAACTATATTGTGTAATTGTGGTTCTGCCATCTTTTTGTGCAATCGTAATGCTGCAACATAGCATTACTCCTATTTTAGTATCAATCCTTTTTCGTAAGACTTTTGGTGGTATCTTGAGCTTTTTTGTGTGCTAAAAACGTAAAAGTTGTTTTCGTGAGAAATCTCTTTACTCCGATTAAGATTTTTGGATGAGTAATGTTGGGTTTTTGAAACCCAATAATTTTGGGCTATAATGTTAACGTGGGATAATATATTTCGTAGGCCTAGACCGATGAAGGAAATAAGTTCAACAACTAAGTCCATAGGCTCTACTCGGTCCAATTATATTCCCTCTTTGATGGCTTGAATTTTGGTTCGTTTAACTCTTTTATAGGTCCAACTAAAACCCTAATCTAGCCTACTTATAAGGATATAACCCTAGCTATTTTCTAGAGTGTGATTTGTGTGTGAAAGTGAAGAAACTTGGCTGGCCCTTATGAAGAGAAGAAATCGTCTCCTTTGTGTCCAAAAATCAGTTGATAACTTTGTGGTCTCTTTATAACTTACCTTTGTGGTGTTTTCTTTTTGCCTTGTGGCTACAAATTATCACAGTTATCTTGTCCTTTGTGGATGAGATTGTCTAGTAACCGAGGTGAATATATTGGTTTTGGATCAGAGCCGGTTGGTTTGGTTGTTTGATAGAGAAATGTAACGTTGAATTGAGCCCCAAAAACATCGTTTTAAAGATTTTTGGAACAAGCTTCCATGACAATTGGTATCAAAGCTTCAAGATGATGGATTTGGTTTGTGAAATATACTAGAAATTGTCTTAAAAATCGGTAGAAATGAGGCAAAAAACAGATAGAAAAACGATCCCGAAAGCTGCCCAAAAATCGAGGCTATTTTCGTGATTTCCTGACAATCTAGAAAGAATTCAGTGAAACAGAGACCACTAGTGTGACATGTAGGTGGAGGCAATCTCGATGGTCAGGCGCGTATCATCGATGACACGTGAAGGCGCGGGGCTGAATATTGAGGAGGTGTCTTCAGTCAGTTTGTTCTTAACGTTATTCTTGTGGTTGGTTGACTGCTACAGTTACTAGAGACTTAACGTCGAATAATGATGGTCTTAAAATGATGAACTCGCATCTCTCGTAATTTACAGATCTTCAAATGTGGTTCACTCGGTATCGTGTTCTTTACCTTTTTATTATTGGGGTAAAAATTATTGTATGAAATAATTATTTATTTTGTGCATTAGAAGTTAGCGTGTGGGTGACGTTAGGTTTGTGGTTACCATGAAGGGGTAACCATTACATGTTGGTAGACCTAGGAATTATTTACCTTAAATTTTTTGTGAATTTGTTGCCAATTTTTTTACACTGTTAGAATTACGTATGACCTTATGGAAGTTTATTTGATCATTCTATGTGAATTATGTTTATACTTTGCTTGTAGTCATTATTTGGTATTGATGGTATGTGTAGGTCCAAGGCGAGTGTGAAAAGTAAAATATGCTTTAACTGTGGTAAAATTGGACGTGGTGAAATAGATTGTCGTAGGAATGATAATAAAAAGGAAGGGTAAGAGAGAGGTGAGGCGAATTTGGCTTTAAGGTCAAGTGATGACCCTAGTGGGGTTTATTGAGCGTAAACCTAGTTATTGCATATGTATTTGTGTGTGATCCTTTTTACATGTGCGTTATTATCTAATTTTTTTTGCATGATTATATGCCGCATTTCAATGTGTTTGATATGTGCGTTTGCATGAATTTAAGGCAATATGATTAATTGATGTAATTATTTGCATGCATAGTGGGTTAGGACGTATTAGCAGTACGCTGTATGCCTTTTGGTGAGGTGAAGTATAGATACCTAAGGGTATATTGTGGTTTGTACTAGGGATGTGGAGTGTGATAAAATTTCTAGAATCCCTCATCTGTAAAGAGACCTTGATCACATGGAGTGTGAGATAGGCATTTCTATTAGGTGGAAGCCCATTATCCACATATGTTGGAAGAAGTGATTTGGTGATAGAGGATTATCCAGATGACTTAGGATCTATTGTAACTTATCGATTAGACAAGAATTCAGTGATCAGTCTAGTGAACATGGTGGTCGATGAGAGGAGATATGTGTTCTCGAGGTGTGAGGAACACGGAATGGGATCGGATAAGTATGGTGAGATCCTTTCATAGGGTCATTTATGTATTTGTTGCATATGTATTTGACCGCGTATTTGATTAACTTGGTGTTAATTTGTAGTTCTATGTGAACGTATTTTTTGAAAAAATCTGTGTCGGTTATCCTATAATATATCGTCATCGGATCTTTATTTGCTCTTGATTGTTCATTGTGAATATTTGCTTCTACTTGAGTGTTATTGACCTTAGTTCGAGTAAGTACATGGAGCAAGTACGGTATGTTTTTTCAGGTTGAAAGCACAAGGTAAGGTCTGTGGTTAACTTGATTATGCAAGTATTGATTGTGTGTTTTAATTGCTTGTAGATTTTTTTGGCATCAAGGTGAAGATTTGTTGGGTTTTTACTACCTAATAAATCTCGAGCTATGATGTTA
Organism: Olea europaea var. sylvestris; assembly: GCF_002742605.1. NCBI lineage: Eukaryota > Viridiplantae > Streptophyta > Magnoliopsida > Lamiales > Oleaceae > Olea > Olea europaea. The sequence goes on along the minus strand of NC_036240.1, from coordinate 16,071,146 downwards.
ATGTGGGATAATATATTTCATAAGCCTAGGTCATTGAATGAAATAAGTTCAACAACCAAGTCCACAGGCTCTACCTGGTCCAATTGTATTCCTTCTTGGATGGTTTGAATTTTGGCCAGTTTAACTCTTTTATAGGTCCAACTAAAAGCCTAACCTAGCCTACTTATAAGGATATAACCCTAGCTATTTTCTAGGGTGTGATTTGTGTGTGAAAGTAAAGAAATTAGCTCCTTTGTGTCCAAAAACCAGTTGATAACTTTGTGTACTTTGTGGTCTCTTTATAGCCTATTTTTGTGGTCACAAATCATCACCATTATCTTGTACTTTATGGGTGAGATTCTAAAGCAATCGAGGGGAATATATTGGCTATGGATCGGAGTTGGTTGGTTTGGTTGTTTGGTAAAGAAAGATAATATTGGACTGAGCCTGAAAAACACTATTTTGAAGATCCTTGGAGCAAGCTTCCGCAACAAGTAATATTAATTTTCATTATCAAAATTTATAACAATGATATAAATTAAAACACAAATTCTTCTTTAGAGCAGTGTTGATCTTGGGCCAAAGTTACCCAGGTAATGGCTTAGGGCATCAAAAAAAAAAAGAAGAGAAATGCCTTTAGTATCATTTCTTTTCCTCCATCCACGGCTCCACAATGATGGATACTTTTTTCACCTTCTTGTTGTCCCTCTACACCGCCTTAGTAAGCTCCAGTATCTGGTTCAAAGTTTTCCAGTGCATATAGCACGCTAATATCGCCACAAACGATGCTCTGAACAGCGCCACCACCGCTAGATGAAGCGCGGAAGAATCCATTACATTCTCCGTATATAAATACAACACTGTATATATATATATATATATATATATATATATATATATGTGTGTGTGTGTGTGTGTGTGTGTGTGTGTGTGTGTGTGTGTGTGTGTATCTATTTATGCAGCTAAAGAGAGATTTTTGTTTGAGAGAGAAGAGGGAGAAGGGTAAGCTACGGGCACTAACGAATGGTAGAGCAAAAGAAGCACATTATATTTGTTCGTGTTGGTTTGTTCGGACCTCTCTCTTCTTCTTTTTTCTCTTTTTTTTTTCCAATAAATTAACTTCACACTAGGTGACTCAATTTATTAACCAAAGAAAATATTACTAAGAGACAATGGGCTTGATTTCTAAAAGTATTTTGAAAAAAAAAATAAGAAGAAGAAGATGACTTTATAAAAGTACGCAGAGCTTACGATTGATAAATCTATCTTGTGTGGGAGATTTTTTATTTTGCTATTCTATCTTTTAGTTTGTACAAAGTTTTTTAAATAAGAAAAAGTTATAAACATATAAGCATTGCTATGCTTGTAAAAAATTTAGTTCATAATCTTCACACGAAAAAAGAAAGGCAAAACTAAACAAGGAAAGCAAAACGCCTGAAATTGAACTCAACTCATATATGAATTTGTAAGCAAAAATTGGATTGCGAGAATATGCACACAATTTACTGGACCTACAATTTAATTAAACCATATTGTGCAATTATGGTGCTGCCATCTTGTTGTGGAGTCGTGGGGCTACAACATAGCATTACTCCTATTTTAGTATCAATACTTTTCCCAGAATATGCAAAAAATTTCTTTGGACCTACAATTTTATTAAACCATATTGTGCAATTATGGTGCTGCCATCTGATGAGTTTGTTTCACTCATGGTTTTCGCACATTTTTAGCTTGATTAAATACTAGATATTATGAGTGTAGAACGTTTTTGATGTGTTTGTTAGTGTTGTTTTGAAGATAAGGAGAAGCAATGAGAAAAGAAGTATTAAAGTGGATGAAGAGGCCAAAAGCACGGAATTGGGGCAGAAAGATGGCGCTTAGGTGCTACACTTATAGCGCCTAAGCGCTACGAAACGAAGAAAACATGAAAATTGGACCCGAGAGGCAGCGCCTAGGCGCTACAACCATAGCGCCCAGGCGCTATAGCCAGCACCTAGGCGCTGAAGACACAGCGCCTAGGCGCTGCGATTGGCGATTTAGGGCGCGTTTTTTGGGCCATTTTTAAAGCCATAGAAACCCTACTTCAACACAAAAACGTGGAGGCACCTATAAATACATCCTCCTCATACTTTTGAAGGGTTCTTGACATATTGGAGAGAAAAACAACAAGAAGGGAGATTCAAGGGAGAAATTTAAGAAGATTAACACCAAGAATTGAAGATTGGAAGCACTCATTGGAAGAGGAAGGAGATCTTGGTGCAAGAATTCCATTTTTTCTTCCACATCTTTATTTCAAACTCGGTGATGTATTCTAAGACAATCTCCTATTTTTCTTCCATTATTATGAGTAGTTAAATTTCATGTTAGGGCGAACAATGTAATCTTTTGGAACCCTTTATTTCATGCAATTGAGATTCTAGTACTTTTTTATTTCATGTGTTGATTTTAATATTGTTCTTAATACATTTAATTACTTGATCACTAATTAGATGATTTGTGAACAATGATTGCGTAGAGATGCGGACTATTTGTTTAGACCACATGTTAAAATCCGGTAAATTGATATAATGTGTAGAGATACCTATATTGATTGCTGCGGTCGAGTGTGAATTCTTAGAACCAATGTTTCATTTAATTAAACTTAATTTGCATAGAGATATGGAATTAAACTAATTAAGTAGGCTCAATGAGAACTCGAGAGGGGTAAGTTGAATACAATAGAAGAATTCGACCGAACACTACCTTAG
>NC_036240.1:16058352-16068102 GCF_002742605.1 Olea europaea var. sylvestris | reverse complement strand
GTTGTATGCTCCGTGCCCAAGGCGACGATCTTGAACCATTTGATTCGGAGATAGAATGTACCTTCAGACGAAGACGCAAGGAACACAAACAAAAACAGCAACATCAAATGGCTGACAATCAACAAATCCATATCCCTATTCAGCCGATTGGGCAAATGGCCGCAAGAGTGGTGGCACCACTGGAACAACAGCATGAACGAAGGGAAATAAATGAAGGGGATTTGCCAGTATCAATATTCCTGACACCTATAGCAGCACCCATGCGCTCCAGTATCGTGTATCCAGATTTTGGGGTGAATAACTTTCAGATAAGGCCAGATTGGATTAACTTGATGAGCAACACCTTGCAATTCTACGGGCTACCTCAAGAGAATCCAAACACGCATATTTCTAGATTTCTCAGAAACTGTCAGAACTTTCATGCTCCGGGAGTCAATGAAGATGCTATTAAACTACGACTATTCCCATTTACATTGAGAGATGCTGCATTGGAGTGGTTAGATGCTGAGCCTCACGCTAGCATTACTACATGGGAAGAACTAATCAGGAAGTTCTGTAATAAATTTTTCCCACCAGCGAGGGTAGCCAAAATCAGATTAGAAATTCAGACTTTTCAACAGAAAGAGGGAGAAAGCTATCACGAAGCATGGAATAGGTTTAATGAGTTGATGAGAAAATGCCCAAAGCATGGAATTACTATAGGTAATCAAGTGCAGTACTTCTACACTGGACTTACACCACTGTCAAAATCTCAAGTCGATGCCTCAGCTGGAGGATCAATTATAGGAAAATCTGTGCAGCAAACCATGGAACTGTTTGAGTTGATTGCCACTACACATTCCATGTTCTCATCGGAAAGAGCGGCGCCACCGAAGACAGGAGGAATGTATGAGTTAGACAGCGCAGTAGCTACCAACGCCCAAATAGTGGCATTGGCAAAACAAGTGGAGTTATTGGTGAAATCACAAACGAAAGGAGCACATGCAGTGACAGCTGGTCCATCATGCGAGAACTGCGGGGCTAATCATCTGACAGAAAACTGCACATCTATAGGCTATCCCGACGAGCAGGTCAATTTCATTCAGAATGGGTCTCGAAATCTTAATCCATTTACTCAAACATACAACCCAGGATGGAGACAGCACCCAAATTTCAGATGGTCAGATAATCAACAAGGGAACAGTTCAAATAATGCCCAACAAGAGAAAAAATAAAGTTTGGGGGAGATGTTCAACCAGTATAGGCAGAAGACTGACAAGGTTTTTCAGCAGATTGACACTAATTTTCAGAATCAGCAAGCATCAATCAAGAAGTTGGAAACACAAATTGGTCAAATAGCTCAACAGCTTGCAGAACGCCCACAAGGGACATTGCTAAGAAATACAATGGTCAATCCAAAAGAGCAAGTGCAAGCTATAACTACCAGGAGTGGGGTGCAACTTCCAGAAATTCATGTGAAGAGACCTGAGCGAAAAGAAAAGGAAAAAATGGGTGAAGAGGCTGGGAAAGAAATAGAGTTTTAACAACCAACTGACAAGGAAAACGAAAGGAAGGAAACACCTACAGTGAGAGCACCCAGCCCCGTGAAGGCTTATGTGCCACCAATTCCATTCCCTCAAAGGTTACAAAGAAAGAAGTTGGATAATCAGTTTGCCAAGTTTGTGGAGATTTTCAAAAAACTGCACATCAATATTCCTTTTGCAGACGCAATTGTCCAAATGCCCAGCTATGCAAAATTCTTGAATGAGATCCTATCTAACAAAAGGAAGCTGGAAGAACATGAGACAGTATGCTTGAACGAGGAGTGCAGTGCAATACTATTGAGAAAGCTACCTCCTAAGCTAAAAGACCCAGGGAGTTTCACTATACCTTGCACAATTGGTTCTAATTTCTTTGAACATTCTTTATGTGATTTAGGTGCCAGTGTTAATTTGATGCCTCTCTCTGTTCACAGGTCTCTTGGATTAGGAGAAGCAAAACCTACAACAATCTCGTTGCAACTGGCAGACAGATCGATCAAACGACCAAAGGGAATTATTGAAGATGTGCTGGTTAAAGTCGACAAATTTATTTTTCCGGCTGATTTCATCATTTTGGACATGGAAGAGGACTCAAATATTCCTCTGATCTTGGGAAGATCGTTCTTGGCTACTGGGAGAGCATTGATTGATGTGTATGATGGAAAAATGATTCTTAGAGTGGATAATGAGCAAATCATATTCAACGTGTTCAAGGCAATAATGATATGACAAGGGAAGATGAGAATAATTGTTGGAGGTACTCAGGCAACACAAAACGGAAATTGGATGGACAATAGCAGATATAAGAGGGATTAGTCCAACTCTTTGCATGCACAAGATTCTAATGGAGGACGGGTCGAGGGCATCAGTGGAAGGACAACGCCGATTGAATCCAACCTTAAAAGAAGTAGTGCGAAAAGAAGTGCTTAAATTATTGGATGCAGGAATAATTTATCCCATATCTGATAGTTCGTGGGTGAGTCCTGTACATGTTGTACCTAAAAAGGGTGGAATCACAGTGGAGAAGAACGAGAACAATGAGCTGATACCAACACGGTTAGTGACAGGGTGGATAGTATGCATAGATTATAGAAAGCTGAATAATGCAATATAGAAAGCTAAATAATGCAACCAGAAAAGACCATTTTCCATTGCCATTCATAGATCAGATGTTGGAAAGGTTGGCAGGACATTCTCATTATTGCTTTCTGGACGGATATTCAGGGTATAATCAGATAGTAATTGCTCCAGCAGACCAAGAGAAGACAACCTTCACATGCCCTTATGGAACGTTTGCATTTAGAAGAATGCCTTTTGGCTTATGCAATGCACCGGCAACCTTTCAACGATGCATGATGGCTATCTTTTCTGACATGGTAGAAAAGTACATTGAAGTTTTTATGGATGATTTTTCTGTGTTTGGAGATTCCTTTGACGATTGCTTGGAGCGGTTGGCTCTTGTATTGCAAAGATGTGAGGAGAAGAACCTTGTACTTAATTGGGAAAAATGTCATTTCATGGTAAAGGAAGGAATAGTACTGGGACATAGAATTTCTGCATAGGGGATTGAAGTGGACAAAGCCAAAATATAGGTGATTGAGAAATTGCAGCCACCTAATTCAGTAAAGGGGATCAGGAGTTTTCTGGGACATGCAGGTTTTTATAGAAGATTCATTCAAGACTTTGCAAAAATTACAAAATCGTTGTGCAACTTGCTAGAGAAAGATATACCCTTTCAATTTTCTGAGGAGTGTTTGAAAGCCTTCAACATTTTGAAAGAAAAATTGACATCGGCACCTGTGATAGTGGCTCCAGATTGGGAATTGCCTTTTGAGCTCATGTGTAACGCTAGTGATTTTGCAGTGGGAGTAGTGCTTGGACAACGCAACGGAAAAGTATTTCATGTTGTCTACTATGCTAGCAAAACATTGAATGATGCTCAGATCAACTATGCAACAACTGAAAAGGAATTGCTTGCAATTGTTTTCGCTTTTGACAAATTCCGTTCTTATCTGATTGGGTCCAAGGTGATAGTTTATACAGACCATGCAGCTCTGAAATATTTGTTTGAGAAGAAGGATGCGAAACCAAGGCTAATTCGCTGGGTGCTGTTACTACAAGAATTTGACATCGAGATTCATGATAAAAAAGGAACAGAAAATCAGGTAGCAGATCACTTGTCAAGGATAGAGCAACATCAGAATTCAGATAATATGAATATCAATGAGATCTTCCCAGATGAACAGTTACTGCTGGTAGAAAAAGCTCCGTGGTATGCAGACATTGTTAATTACTTAGCCAGTGGCTATATGGATCCGGATCTCACCTATCAGCAAAAGAAGAAGCTCAGTCATGAAGCGAAATTCTATTACTGGGATGATCCAAATTTGTATAGGAGAGGGGCGGACCAGATCATTAGAAGATGTGTGTCTGAGGATGAAATGAAACCGATCCTCTCACGAGTGCATGCTTCGGCTTATGGAGGGCACTTTGGCCCCACTAAAACAGCAGCAAAGGTACTCCAATGTGGTTTCTTTTGGCCCACATTGTTCAAGGATTGCCACAGTTTCTGTAGGTCATGTGATAAGTGTCAAAGAACTGGTAACATATCAGCGCGTGACGAGATGCCACTTAACAACATTTTGGAAGTGGAAATATTTGATGTCTGGGGGGTTGATTTTATGGGTCCGTTTCCATCCTCTTACAACAATCGGTACATCCTGGTCGCAGTGGATTATGTTTCAAAATGGGTAGAAGCTAAAGCACTGCCTACTAATGACGTAAGGGTGGTGGTCGACTTCATAAAGAAAAACATATTTAACCGATATGGATCACCTAGGGCAATTATAAGTGATGGTGGAACGCACTTCCGCAATCGGTTATTCCAAGCAGTTTTGCATAAGTACGGAGTACAACATCGAATTGCCACTCCTTATCACCCTCAGACTAGTGGACAAGTGGAAACATCAAACAGACAATTGAAAAGAATTTTGGAGGTCACTGTGAATGCATCTCGCAAGGATTGGTCAAAAAAATTGGACGATGCTTTATGGGCATATCGCACAGCATACAAGACGCCTATAGGAATGTCCCCATACCGACTAGTCTTTGGGAAAGCATGCCACCTACCAGTGGAATTTGAGCACAGAGCGTATTGGGCATTGAAGTAGTTAAACATGGACCTCGATAAGGCTGGAGAAACAAGAATACTACAGCTAAATGAGTTGGAGGAATTCAGAAGAGAGGCATATGAGAATGCATCCATCTACAAGGAAAGGACAAAGCAGTGGCACGACAAGAACATCAGGCAACGAATTTTTCGAGTAGGGGATCAAGTGCTATTATACAATTCCCGGCTTAAACTTTTCCCAAGAAAATTGAAGTCTCAATGGTCCGGCCCTTTTACGGTCTCTCAGGTGTTTCCCTACGGGACAGTTGAATTACACCATCCAACTAAAGGAAATTTCAAAGTAAATGGTCAACGCATCAAGCATTATGTGGAAGATTTTCCCACCGCTAAAGAGAGTCTTGATCTAGCTGTTCCCGAATAACTGCGGCACTACGTCCAGCTAATGACTTAAAAGAAGCGCTTCTTGGGAGGCAACCCAAGCTCTATTATTTATTTGATTATTGGTTTATGCTTTGATTTTGTTTTCTTCCTTTAAAAATTTATACTATCGTAGTAACTCTTTCTCTTGCTTTTGTAGGAGAATCCATGAAGGTTACACATCGCGAAATTTGAGCTCTACAATGAAAATGAATGAGTGTGAAAAAGGGTGAGGTAAAAAAAAAAAAATTTACAAAATGAAGGCAGAAACTCAGCGCCTAGGTGCTGAGTTCGCAGCGCCCAGGAGCTGGTTCTGCCAATTTTGGCAGAGGCGCTGCGCCTATATGTTTCGGGCAGAAACGCAGCGCCCAGGCGCTGCGCTTATGCGTTTCGGGCAGAAACGCAGCGCCTAGGCACTGCGAACATGACCATCCCCTCCCCTCATTTTTTTTATTTTTTTCTTTCTTTCTTGTCTATTTCTTATACCCTAAGCCCCCATCCCTCATACGATTTTCCCCAACTCTCTTCCCCTCTCATCTCTCCCCTCTCCCCTCTCATCTTCTCCCCCTAACCTTTACCTTTACTTTTTTTTTTCTTCTCCCCTCAACCCCTCCAAGGTAAACTCTTCCCCTCTCTTTCTTTCCTTTTTTTTTAGTTCTGTTTTTGGTTAATTTATATTATCACCTCACCCACATCACATTTTTTTTTCAAATCCAAAATTTTTTCGCCCCCCTACCACTCCCCTTTGTTGTTTTTCCACATCTCTTTGTTGATAAGTGTGCATTCATCCATCTCAATTAGTTTCCACAACACCATTCCAGGTATGGCTTTTGTATTTGCTCCTCTTACATTATAGTTGTTGCGTTTATGTGCCTATTTTTGTTAATTATGTTATGAGGAGGTCTTGCCTTGTAGTAGTGTCAAGAACTTTGTGTGTTGTGTGAATATTGTGGCATGAACTACTCCCAACTTTTAGGCAATTTTTTGGTGAAAAATTGGTGCATTCAATGTGTTTGATGAATTGTCTAGGTGAACTTAGTTGGGTAGAAGGAGCTATTTTGGCTATTGTGCTATTTGAATTATGTGGGAATTGCCATGTAGATGATTATGAGTTGACAATTGGGTTTAGAGTACATCACTTGCACGTTCGACCATAATTTCCTCGTATGGCTAGATTTTTAGCCTTGCCTTATTGTCCTTTATTACTGTTTGTTGCTCATGGTTTGCTATTTTACCCTTGTACAGGTCCAATGCCGCCTAAAAAGAGAACTAAAGCCACAGCCTCCTCGTCTAGCTCATTTGACAGGAGCAAATTCATTAGTGCCGAGGCCGCTGAACGTTATAATAGCTTGGTGGTACACAAGACCTGTATTCCTGAACGTGGTTTTGACAATTATATGACAGAGCAAATAGGTCGACGAAATTGGGAGGTGTTTGCTCGGCAGCCACGACCGGCGCTAATTCCGGTTGTTAGAGAGTTCTACGCCAATGCGAAGGAGCATCGTGATTTTCGAGTGTTTGTGCGGGGTAAATGGATACCATTTGACAGAACCTCCATCAACAAGTTTTATCATTTGCAAGATATTGAAAATGACGAGTACTCTAGACTTCGTGACGAGGGTGTTGATCCTGATGAGGTTATTCAAGCCTTAACTACAACTGGCACAACATGGAAACGTTCGGAGACTGATGTAATTAACTTCCCTGCTTCTGGTATGACTTCGGGTTGTAAGGCTTGGCACCACTTCATTTCTGGTAAACTTATTCCCAGTAGCAACTTAAGTGAAGTAACAAAGGAACATGCGACCCTCAATTATGCCATTCGGTGCCGCCTATCCATAGATGTTGGTAAAGTTATTCACAACAACATCCTACATACTTTGAGAGGATCGACTACCGGTGGTCTAGGGCACCCTTCATTGATCTATGAGCTTTGCTTAGCGGGTGGTGTCGTCACATACCCGACTGAGGAGGTTGTGCACCCCCAAACCGGCTATCACACGAGCGCGTACTTGGAAGTTCTTACGCCGCTCCGAATCCACCAGTGCTCCACCCCCTCCTCGGAGCGACCAGCCACCCCGTTCACGCCGACAGACACCAGCTAGTGATCCCACTTCTGCCCTTGCCGCTTAGCTTCATGACATCCAATTGCAAATGAATTTGATGCAAAATACCTTGTGCGAGCAATTCCATTATCAGCATGAGTTTAATGCGGCTTTGGCTTCGATGTACCCTGATCGAACATTTCCTCAGCCGCCTCTCCTACCTGATCACGCTGCAAATCCTATTCCAAATACCCAAGATGACGATGTCGAGGACGACGATTAGTCGTCGTCCGTCAGGTACGTCCCCTCCCCATTTTGTTTCTATTTCACATTGAGGACAATGTTTTCGTTAAGTTTGGGGGAGTGTGAATAATTTTGCTTACATTGTTGATTTCCTCGAATGCTTTGTATGATTTGCTTGTTTGAAAAAAAAAATTCGTTTCTTTTTGCATGCTTGTGTGTGTTAGATAACCTTGCCGGTATTGATATGTGTAATTGAGAACATGCGTTGATTTATGAATTGTGGACGAGTTATGTGTTTGAGTTAGATTTTTGCTTATTCATGTGAAATGGAAATCAATTTTTGCACGTGAGTTGATTGTAGCGTTGTACATGAGGAGGTTGATTCACGCTTATAGGTTGAATTAGAGAACTTAGATGCTAAACCCAAACAACCATTAAATATCACAATACCCTTAACCAAATTTAGGATGTTTGGATGATTGCTCTGTTGTAGGAAAACTTGAAGATAAATGTGGATTTCGTGTGTGTTAATGTTTGTGTGGACTGTCTGAGACTAATAGGATGAAAATTGGGTGAAAACCTTAAGTTAGAGGTCGATTTTCTAGGATAGCCGTTTAATAAGGGGCATTGCACTAATCACCACAAAAAAAAAAAAGATCCCAATGAGGACAACTTTAATAATCTCATTGTAAATCGTCTCTTCGTAGCCTTTATGACTCGAGTGATTAAGCCTATAAAGGTTTAAAACCTGGTGCCCTAAAGTCATCTGATTTGGGAGTCATCGGCCTAAAACTCGCTACAGGGGTCATTTAGAAAGCTTAAGGGAGAGACGTCGGCACAAAGAGTGATTAAAGAATAAAAATATATATGAAAAAAAAAAAGAGAAGTTGATTAAGCCCCGAACACTTGTTTTAGAGGATTAGACCTTTGATAAGGGGTAGGTAACTTGGTTGATTCCTAGAGGTTGAAGCAGTCAAAAATAAAGAGAATCCTCATTTGTTGACATGTGGAACTACAATCAGTAAAATCTAACCAAACTTCAGTGGTGTAAGAAACTAGTATTGAAAATTTAACCTTAGGTTACACCCTTGGAAAGAGAAAAGAAAATAAGTTTGGGGGTGTGTGAACCCCACGAGCAAGGTAAGGAAAAAATTGACTTCTAAGGTTGGGAATTGGGTCAACTTATTATTGTACAGCGTTGCACTTGACTCTCCACACACACACCCGTTTTGCATTGAATAAGTGAGAATTTAACTTTTGCATTATAGCTTTGAAGTGGTTCATGGAATCGAAGTTATGTTTTTAATTCTAAGACATGAAGGCAAGTTATCTAGCGAAATTTATTTTTAGTGATTTCGTTTGTCTTGATTGTGCTTGTGTGTCCGTTAATTATTCTTATGTGTTTTAGTGTTTGCTCGAGGACTAGCAAATGGTTAAGTTTGGGGGTATTTGATGAGTTTGTTTCACTCATGGTTTTCGCACATTTTTAGCTTGATTAAATACTAGATTTTATGAGTGTAGAACGTTTTTGATGTGTTTGTTAGTGTTGTTTTGAAGATAAGGAGAAGCAATGAGAAAAGAAGTATTAAAGTGGATGAAGAGGCCAAAAACACGGAATTGGGGCAGAAAGATGGCGCTTAGGCGCTACACTTATAGTGCCTAGGCGCTACGAAACGAAGAAAAGATGAAAATGGGACCCGAGAGGCAGCGCCTAGGCGCTACAATCATAGCGCCCAGGCACTATCACCAGCGCCTAGGCGCTGAAGACACAGCGCTTAGGCGCTGCGATTGGCGATTTAGGGCGCGTTTTTTGGGCCGTTTTTAAAGCCATAGAAACCCTACTTCAACACAAAAACGTGGAGGCACCTATAAATACATCCTCCTCATACTTTTGAAGGGTTCTTGACATATTGGAGAGAAAAACAACAAGAAGGGAGATTCAAGGGAGAAATTTAAGAAGATTAACACCAAGAATTGAAGATTGGAAGCACTCATTGGAAGAGGAAGGAGATCTTAGTGCAAGAATTCCATTTTTTCTTCCACATCTTTATTTCAAACTCGGTGATGTATTCTAAGACAATCTCCTATTTTTCTTCCATTATTATGAGTAGTTAAATTTCATGTTAGGGCGAACAATGTAATCTTTTGGAACCCTTTATTTCATGCAATTGAGATTCTAGTACTTTTTTATTTCATGTGTTGATTTTAATATTGTTCTTAATACATTTAATTACTTGATCACTAATTAGATGATTTGTGAACAATGATTGCGTAGAGATGCGGATTATTTGTTTAGACCACATGTTAAAATCCGGTAAATTGATATAATGTGTAGAGATACCTATATTGATTGCTGCGGTCGGGTGTGAATTCTTAGAACCAATGTTTCGTTTAA
>NC_036240.1:16054579-16058051 GCF_002742605.1 Olea europaea var. sylvestris | reverse complement strand
AAGTTTTTGGCGCCGTTGTCGGGGACTATTTCTTTTTTCTTAATTTATTTTTTTTTATTTTGGCTATTATTTGATTAGTTTATTTTTCTTTTATTTACAGAAAAGTGTGTTCGTTGTATGCTCCGTGCCCAAGGCGACGATCTTGAACCATTTGATTCGGAGATAGAACGTACCTTCAGACGAAGACGCAAGGAACACAAACAAAAACAGCAACATCAAATGGCTGACAATCAACAAATCCATATCCCTATTCAGCCGATTGGGCAAATGGCCGCAAGAGTGGTGGCACCACTGGAACAACAGCATGAACGAAGGGAAATAAATGAAGAGGATTTGCCAGTATCAATGTTCCTGACACCTATAGCAGCACCCATGCGCTCCAGTATCGTGTATCCAGATTTTGGGGTGAATAACTTTCAGATAAGGCCAGATTGGATTAACTTGATGAGCAACACCTTGCAATTCTACGGGCTACCTCAAGAGAATCCAATCTTAGGTCCACTATTGCTTGTTACGGATCGTACACTTGCGAAACAAAATTTTACAACACCATCTTTTTGTGCAGTTGTGGTGCTACAACATAGCATTACTCCTATTTTAGTATCAATACTTTTCCTAAGACTTTTGATAGTATCTTGAGCTTTTTCATGTATTAAAAGCATAAAAATGGTTCTCGTCAGAACTTGCTTGTTATAGCACTATTTTGGACTTTAATACTATAAAAATTATAAATTAAGGACTTGTTTCTCAAGAAATAGTAATTAAAAGCTTACATACTCATTTGAGTATAAATATGAGGACTACAAATTCAATTTCTCTATTTTTTCCCGACATGTTGAGATGGCAAGTTATAAATACTTACTTCTCCACTCTTGACTTAATTGCCAAAATCACACTCATAGCTTTTTGCATCTTTTCCATATTTTAAAATAAATAAATAAATAATTCTTATTGTTAACACCAACACGATCTTCTCGCAAAAAAGGCATGGGTACAAAGAGGAAAAGGAAATGTGATGTTCTTGAATTTCTGACCTTTGTGAAATCATGAATCAAGAGATACTGATGTTTAAGAGTTAAGAATAAATCTAAAAGGGTGATAGATTAATTGTTTTTTATGAATAGGTTGATGGGAAAAAAATTCTTTTGATATTCATAAAAGAAAGTTTTTTCATAGGATGAGTTTGGGAAACCTAGTAAATCATGACATTTATTATGATTTAGAACTTGCATCGAAGGTTAAAGTTTAGACGAGAATAAGGATGAACATAAAAAAATGTTTTTGAATGAAAAATATGCAGTGCGGATATAGGGACCTTCTATTGTAAGCTCTAATGAAGGATCAAACATTTTTTATCAGGTAAGGGGAAGGAGAAAACTTCAACAACATACATTCTCCCTTTAAGAAAATGCTCTAGAATATTCTTTGGAAACCATATGATACAAAGTCCTATAGGCTTCAACAAGACGTCGAAGTCCTTTAGCCCGTAGTTCGCTACTCAGACTTGCATCATGGTAAAAATAGCGTAATCGATAAATAAAGCTGAAAAATCTCATATTGGTCACTATCTTTATTTCAAGGCAAAACTCTTTTAACATACCAAGATGACCAACCAACATGCTCGAACCCCTTGCATTGATTCTTCTTTTGGCTTCAACATCTACCCATGGAAAGAGAATTTGAAATAGAGAAAGGACCCCCAAAGTATTACTCTATAGAAAGAACAACATCCCTCGCAATGAAGCGACGAAAGCATATGATTATTGTGCGAAGTGCAGAGGCGGACCTGGGGAGGTCCTATAGGGTCAATTGACCCTATAGTTTCTGCCATTTTTTTTTTGCTATTATTATTATTATTATTTAAGAATGTCGAAGTTTAAAACCTACACTATAAATATATTATACAACCAACAGCTCTAAAACTCAACTTTGTGCCTTTGTCTCTGTCTCTCTCCTAATGTGTCGATTACGAACTGTCATTATCATTTATTGTTTACCCATCGTTTGAAAGTTTGATTGTGACCTCTCAACCCAAATTGTCTGGGTCCACCCCTGAGTGCAGTAAACCAAAGTACTATCCCTATGACCCCCACATCTTCCCCCATCTCTTTCATGCTCTGCATTTTAAATGACGCAAGTTTTGATTATTCTGCAAATATATTAATTCCTGTAAATTTATATAAATTATATTATCTAAAAGATTATTACAAAAAATAAAAATAAAAATTGAATGTGCTAAATTCAGTTTTGCAATAAAATTGATACCTCAACCAAAACCGTCACGTTCTCGATTCTAAAATCCAAATAAACAGGACTATATTTTCTATTTGTTCAGTTTGTGGTTACAGTGAAAAACATCTCTCCCACGACCTGTGCAAACATTTTGCATGATCTGTGGGCGATGCCATGATCAGCCCATTAGGGAGTTCAAAATCCGAGGATTGATTTTCTTTTGTTGCGCAATTTGTTCAAAATCTGTGTGAAAATTTAAATGACGGTTTCGTGAAACAGACTTCAATTAATTTGGAAACATTAAATACACAATAAAAATTTTTATTGCAGGAATGCCGGGACAGGATCAAAATATTACAGCAGATTATTATCTCAAACTCGGTCAGGGTAGAATTTCGAGTGGCAGAAGTTGGATAAGAATCAGATTCTATGTTACTGTTATCAACTGTGTCCCACTTCAACCAGCGTATTGTAATGCTTCGTATTACTTCAATCCACCGAGTAGATTGACAAATCCTAAAGGTGATGCAACAAAAATAACCAATGCTAGTTTTCGAGAGAATTTCTTTTACGAATCCATACATTACTACCTTCGTCCGGCACAATAGAGCCTAAACAAGATCTTCAATATTCGCTCATTTTTACATTTGTCCTCAATTTTTATTTTTATGCTTAACTCATAAGTAGTACATCTTGCCTATAATGATAGCTCAATACAAATATTTAGTCAAAGTGCATCGAAAAAGTGGTAAAACTAAACAATATATCGTAATCATTTGAAGATTACCCTTTCAACAGATAATTATGCTGAAAATGCCATCAATTGGTGTCAAACAAAAAAGGGAACAATTTCTCCAAAATTTCAAGAGGAAGAAAGAAATAAAATAAAGTGAACTGAACATTATTTAAGCCAGTCTAATTATGGTAAAAGTCTGGTCCATTATAGGCAATGTTGAACTTGTTTATAATAATTGTCGACTGACCATTTGAATCAATAAGGCTTTAGCTATTGTTTGATTTGAGGCTCTCAGGAAAGCATCAGTTTCCATTTTTTGCTTATTTCATGATGTCGTAGTGTAGTTTTATTGTTTATTAATCTTTATGTGTTGAACATATCTCTTAATTGATTACGTGGGCTTGAATTTATTATTTATTATTTATTATTATTATTATTATTATTATTTTTATTATTATTATTATTATTATTATTATTATTATTATTATTATTATTATTATTATT
>NC_036240.1:16040456-16054479 GCF_002742605.1 Olea europaea var. sylvestris | reverse complement strand
AACGATTTGTCGTATTTATGTAAGTTCTAGTAGTTATTGTCATTATCAAACCAATGATTGATTTTACATTACTTGGAACTTGCATCATTGTGAGAAACTTTTAGCTCTTATTGATCCATACTGACATCATGCAAAATGCATGATCGAATTAATGAACGATTTGTCGTATTTATGTAAGTTCTAGTAGTTATTGTCATTATCAAACCAATGATTGATTTTACATTACTTGGAACTTGCGTCATTGTTAGAAACTTTTAGCTCTTATTGATCGACGCTGACATCATGCTAGAGCAACACATGACTTCATTTTAGAACTAAGAAACTATCTTATCACAACTTTTGATTTGTTGGTTGTTTAATCATGAGCATAATTTTGGATCTTGAATATCAAAAGTAATGTTAGCTGGAAATCGTCACGCCTTCAACAACCTTTGTTAACACAAATACTTTGCCTTTCTTTTGGGCTGGTAGACCACATTAGACTAGAGCATGACTATAAACTGATCATCAACTGTATGAGATACAATGAGAAGTAACTGTATAGTCCCCTTTTTAACATTTTTTACTTGAATATTGCTATCAGCGCCACTAGTACTAAAACATCGATCTAAGCAATGTTAAGTGATAGATTCAATATAATATATAATTAAGTGACTCATTTAATTGTATCTCTTATTTAATACCACATTAGTTCCACTTAATGTCCTAGTGAAGCTAAATAGATACAAACTCGTTATTCTTAGCAAAATTTAGTCATAACATAATGATAATTCCATGTAATTGATCTATGTTCTTAATAAAGATTATTTTCTGTAACATTATGAAAAAAATTTTAAACCTTCAATTTCTCATCCAACTTTTCTTTTCTTTCCCAACCCTAACCCCACGTGACGTGACGTGACGTGACGTGACATGACCTAACCTAACCCTATCCTACCCACTCCTAAGTGATTTGTATTTACGAGTAATGCTATCTAGGAGAAGTTGTATAATACAAATTTATGTTGTAATGATTTCGTTGTCACATTATTCATAAGAGGTGCTTAGTACTAGTCTAAGTATCAGTGACTTTGGATCCACCCTCACATAAACTGGTACAAGCATTACCACCTAAATGGGGGTCTACTACTTAGTATCAATTTAGATAGCCGCGCGCCCACTGTCAAATCAAATCGATAAAAGCACTACTTTTTCTATATAGTACTTTTCTTTGTTTAAATGCTAATGTATAAAAATATTTTAAAAACCCACCCGAACGATAGGGATGGCAAAAAAAAAAAAAAACCACCAAACCCGATACCCACAAGATCTCGCTCCGAATGGGGCATGGATTACCCACTTAATCGAGTATATGGGGCGAGTACGCGTAACACATGCCCTTTTTTTTTTTAGAATTCAATACTTTAAATGGAAAATTTCATGAAATTTCATTAATTCTAATAGAAAATGGTAATTAAAATTATCTAAGGAATATGATAAATAATAAAAACCTTAGTTTATCAAATATATTGAATAATTTAACTTTCAAATAAATAAATTAATTAAAAAATTTAATCACTATATTATTGTCTCACTTTATTGAATGAGAGCAATAAAATGAATTATTAAAAAATAAAAAAAGGTATATAAATGGGTAAAGACCCCGCCCGTCGATCCGATCCGACCCGACCCATCCCAGCCCACTTCGCCTTAAATAGGTAATGAGGCAGGTGTCTCGAATCCGACCCAGTGCCATCCCTACTAAGGCCCTATTTGAGCCCCATTATTTCCTCATTAAAATGAAAAATATGACCATTATCCCTCACATCAAGCCATCATATTTGACTTTTTATCTTTTGTGTGGGCCATAACGGCTATATTTTTCATTCTTATTTTTTCAATAATGTGTCTCAAACGGGGGCTAAATAACGATCTTAAAAAGGGGTACACTCAATGTCGAATCAAGGTCTAACTAGGGTTGACCTAGTGATTTTAAAAATTTTTAAAAATAAATAAATTTACAAAAAATAAAAATTAAAAACTTGCTCAGCTTGATTTTAAACTCGCCAATTCAAAATTACGATTTAATTTTTGTTGGTTCAAAAATTAAGTTATAATTCAAGTTTTAAATATTAATAATAATATTATAAAATTAAATTATTTTACATATCCACCCCACCATTATCTACCCTAGACAATTTCACTCCCAAAGAGTGGTTTTGTTTTTTTTTGTACCAAGGATGAGAGATATGGACTATATAATAAATTACTTTCTGTGTGTATTATCATATATTCATCAGCAATAAATTTACTTGTACAAAGTTGGGTTATAAAAGTTGGATTACAAAGTGTGTTGGTAAAAACCAAGCGATTGATTTGAAATAATTTAAAAATCTATTTTTAAAATGATTGGTGTAGATGTTATTTTGTCAACCAACTTTGTAACCCACATTTGTAAGTGTAGCATTGTTCATGCATCAAGGGGATGAGAATAATAATTTGCATATTTTTGGGAACTAATATGCTAGGTGAAAAAGCCAGCTTACACCAAATTAGAGGAAAAGTGACTTTTTAATTCGTTTTTTCTTGTAAAGACTTTTATTACTCCAAAGAACATTGGTAGGAATTACTGGAGCCACACACTCAGTTAATCTTACTTCTAAGCCAAAACATTAAGTGGAAATTACACAATACCATACTTTAAGTATTCAACATTCTAAAATCATATGGAAACTTTAATATTTCAAAAATCTAAATTTTTTTTATATTAATTATTTAATTTATAAACTAACCCTAACCCCCTTCCTTCCCCAAATAATTTCTCCCAAACCCATTCCCTCTCTTCATCTAGTCACTCTAGTTTCTCTCACCTGTGAAGAATGGGCGGAGTTGGAGTCTCTATAGGTGGAGTTGGCGTCTCACCTTTGTTGGCATCGCACTTTTGCTATGGTTTCAGGAAGATGCTGGTGTTGGTGACGCAGCTGTAGTGGTATGGGGGCACTGTTATGTTCTGTGAAGACGTCGATGCTGTGGTGGTGTTTGCATGGTGATGGTGCTGTGGGCGGCACTGTGGTGGTGGTGATGATTTTGTGGTGACTGTGCTGTGGGCGAGGCTGCGGCGGTGGTGGTTTTTGTATGGTAACGGTGCTGTGGGCGGCCTGTGGTGGTTATGGTGTTTGTGTGGTGGATCTGGCGCTTTGAGTGGGGTTTTGTGGAGGTGACTGTGAACCTGTGATGGTGGTGATGGTGTTCTGTGTGGTGGTGGTGATGGTTTTGTTTGGTGGCAATTTTGTAGAGGCAACTTTGAATCTGAGATGGTGTTGATGGTGGTGTGTTGTAGTATTGATAGGTTGTCATGAGGTGGTGGTGGCTCTGTTGGTGGCTGTGCTCCGTTGAGGTGGTGGCGGTAATGGTGATAGTGATGGTTGTGGTGGTGGTCGTCGGTGAGAAGAAATGGGGTTGTGACTAATTAATTTGGAAATCTGTGATATACAAATAAACTGTGACTTGATTTGTGACTGATGAAATTAACCGTGACCAATTAAATTGATAATTTGTAATGAATAAATGAGCCTGACCAATAAAAGTTGATTTTGTGACCTATAAAATTTTATATTCGTGATCCAAAAATAATATGTGGCCTATGAAATTTTTTATTTCGGTCATATTTGTGACCGAAAAAAAAGTTGTGACTAATAAATTGATAAGTTGTGACTAAAAATTAATTCGTTACTAATTAATTTTTTAATTTGTGATCAATGAACAAATCGTGACCTACAAATTTTTTGAATTGTGATCCTAAAATAATTTGTGACATAAAATTTTAGATTTGTGACCAAAAAATAATAGGTGACTTATTAAATCGTTAATTTGTGACCAACTTGTACATATTTGTGACTAAATATATTTAATTAGTAAAATAATTAATTAATTAAATAAATCATAAATAAATTTTAATAAAAATCTGATTTTTGAAGTTTGTTTCTTAATTTTGAAATATGCCATACTTGATCTCATACTTATGAAATTTTTCCAAACATTAATCCTAGAATAGACTCTAATTCAGATAGTGATGAGCATAACATTGGGATGAAAAAAAGAAATGCAAGAATAATACGAGTAAGCAACCCCACCTTCGAGCTAACAACACTGACAAGTGAGACATTATTCGTAGAGCCACAGAAGACTAAGTTGTGAAATCCTAAATCACAATCACGTTAATTGCTGATTCAAGTCTATTACCCGAGAAACAAAATTTATCACAAGAGATCCTACCAGGGGAATTGGAGGATTGATTATGTTTATACAAATGTTGCCCTCAAGCTGTTCGCACTTTGTACACAGCAGTTTTTGACAGTACTCCATGTTTCACGCCCATAAGAGTCAAATCTTTCCTAGAAGGCCTTGTTTGGGATTCAGCACTGTCAGGTGCCTCATAGATGCTACCTCCACGAGCTATTGTTTTTCTGAAATGTTATGTTAAATTCTGGTAAAGGTTAGCATGCAAAGTTAAATGGGAAAAGAGTTAAACTAAGAAAAGGAAAAGTAATAAACTAGCAACATATATATATATATATATATATATAATTTTTTTTTAAACGTTGGTTTGTATAAAATGTATTGCTCTCCTGGCTATATTTTGTAATAAAAAGCAAGTGGTCTTTGAAGAAAATCTGTGTTTTGATCAAGTAAAAAGTTAACTCCCAACAATAGGACTGAAATATTACGAGCCGGAGTATATGAATTTGTAATCAATGATTGGATTGTGAGAATACACACAATTTATTGGGCCTAACTATACTGTGCAATTGTAGTGCTGCCATCGCGTTGTGCAAAAGTTGTGCTACAACAAAGCATTACTCCTATTTTAATATCAATATTTTATCATAAAACTTTTGGTAGCATCAGAGCTTTATCTTGTGCTAAAAACATGAAAGCAATTCTCGTCAGAGCTTGTTTGTATGGACAAAATCCACAACTCTTTCCATGCCTAAGCCTGCTCTGGTAGAGAAATATATCCTGACAACCAGGATTTGGTGTCTGCGTGGCACTTCTATAGATTCTACAACTCTCTCCAATGCTAGGCATCTTAGGTTTCCAAGTTCTTGACAGAAAATTGGGCGAGAAGACATTTTGGACTTGCACTTAGAGCACAAAGTGTGGCCATTTGATTTGGACACTGAACAAGAGAAAATGATCATGAGACTGTCAGCTTAATATGGGCTTTAAAAAAGTGATCAATTTATTTATTTTTTCCAACACCGAGGATTGAGAGATACATCCATATATTAATTTACTTTCTTATGCATATTATTGTATATGCATCAAGGGGATGGGAATAAAATGATGCTAAATTATTTCCATATTTCCTAGAAATTGTATGCATGGTGAAAAAGCCAGCTTACGCCAAATTAATGAAAAAAGTGACTTTTTAATTCCTTTTTTCTTAGAAAGATTCAAACAAAAAAAAAAAAAACTTTTGTTACTCCAAAGAACAGAAGCGGGAATTTCTCGATCCAAAATGTCAGTTAATACTAGAATATATGTCTTAATAGAATCTGCATCCACTATAATATGCAACCCTTCAGTCATTTATTTGATGACACAGTGATGGTGCTAGTGGAACAAGAAGTTCATATGACGGTTCTAAAAAAATGCTATGAAACATCAAAATATGAAAATGTAGATGTTTCAAGAAGTAAAAATTACCTAAAAGGAGAACCAAGAGGGTTTTTCAAGAATAACAGAGAAATGAATGGTAAGTATATATTGATCTTGTAGCTGAGACAGGAAATTTATTTCCAAGATATATTGTGAATGGGTTTAAGATATAAATCATGTGTATAAGGATCAAAATTAGGGATCATAAAAAAGAGATCACAGAAAGATGAAGTGTTTAATGTAGACTAGACTGTAGAGTATATCTTAAGGATATGTCAAACATATTAGCTATATATATATATATATATATCACAGCCTACATCGTCATATAAAATGTGAATAGGAATCAATGACTGGACCGATAGAGTCCAGTAACTTGTAGTAGTTAACTCGTACAAGGCTCGCAACATACGATTCTAATGAAGGTCACAGAAAATATACCATTCAGAATAAGGATTTTGAAAATGTCCTCCGAATGGAGGGGTAAGGGGGGGAGATTCTACTGTGCAACCTCATCCCAACTTTAACAGCTGAGCTCTTCCTTGAACATCCTATTTTGTAGCTGCATGGGGTTGTCGAGCACCCTTTGTTTGAAAAATTAGAAATTCATTAGTGATTCGTGTTTTTAAATGTGAATTCACAAACTGCCAAGATTAAAAAATAAATAAATTAAATTAAATTAAAAATCCTGTGTTTTGCAAAATTTGAAAAGACGAACGACATATGTTACCATTGCAACATGCATAGCCATTCTTTGATCCACGTCCATGAAATCCGTACCGGTGCAATGATCTAATTATGAGTCGTATTAAGTGGATAGCCCACAGCATAAAAAAAATATTTGAATACTCAAGCACATATCATCAATGCAAAATAAAGTTGAAAATATAAAAATTGAATACTCAAGCACATATCATCAACACAAAATAAAGTTGAAAATATCTTTTAGTCTATTATTCAGAGAAAATATATATATCTGGTTACTTTGAGTATGAATTCGGCTAATATTTTTACAATAAATAAGACTCTAATTCTGATAGCGATGAGCATAACATTGAGATGATGAAAAAAAAAAACAAAAAAAAGGTATGCAAGAATCAGATGGGTCAGCAACCGTCCTTTGAGCTATTAAATCTGACAAGTGAGACACTATTCCTTGAGCCATACAAGACTCACAATCACTGTATTGGTGACTTTTGCAAGTCTAGAAGTACCCAAAAAAAAAAAAAAAAACCATCACTTACAAGAGATCCTTCCTGGTGAACTGGAGGATACATTATGTTCATACAAACATAGAACTCCCAGCGGTTCATGCACAGTAGTTTTTGACAGCACTCCATGATTCGTGCCCATGAGAGTTGAAGCTTTTCTAGTAGGCCTTGTTTGGGATTCAACACTGTCAGGTGCAATAACGCCCTCATAGGTGCTTCCTCCACAAGCCATTATTTTTCCTAAATGGCGATATGTTAAATTCCTGTAAAACATACCATGCAAGGTTAATTGGGAAAATAGTTCACTTGAGAAAAGGAAAAGCAATAAACTAGCAATATTTATATATCGCCGCCTAAAAGGAAAATATATGAAAAACTCATAGGCATTAGAGTATAGAATCTATAAAATGAAATACTATAATCAGACTAATATTCATAAATTATTCTTCAAAATGCATGCTATCCTGACTGTATATTTTAATAAAAAGCAAAGATAAGAAAACAATTAAGTGGTCATTGAAGAAAATCTATGTTTTACAAGTAAACTCCTAGCAATAAGCCTGAAATACACATGAGCCGAGGTATAATCAATAATAGGTTTGCAAGAACACACACAATTCAATGGTCCTATAATTTTATTAAACTATTTTGTGCAATTGCTGTGCTTCTATCGTGTTGTGCAATAGTGATGCTACAAAATAGCATCACTCCAATTTTCGTATCAATATTTTTTTGAAAGATCGTTGGCAATATCTTGAACTTTTTTATGCGCTAAAAACATAAAAGTGGTTCTTGTTAGAACTTGGTCAACTCCAATCAATATCTTCGGATGAGAATATTAAGCATTTCTCATAAACAACAATTACAAAAAGGATATTATATCTTAAATTCTTCATAAAATGCTAAAAGGATGTAGTATATCTATTTTAGCTAAATTTGTGTCTATTTCTCTTTCTAAAACAATAATTTTGCACTTTAATCAATATAGGACTGAAAATCAAGGACTTGTTTATCAAGAAATAGTAATTAAAAAGTTTGAATACTTATTTAAGTATAAATTGTGGACTATGAATTCTATTTCTCCATTTCTTTTTCTGACATGGTGACATGGTGATGTTGCAAGTCTAATCCAAGTTACTTATTATTCCATTATAATTGTGTCTTTTGAAAAGCACACTCCCAGCATTTTGCCTCAATACAAAAAAATAAATAAATAAAAATAAAAAAATAAAACAGTGATTTTGTACAAGATTTTTCGCGACATACAAAAAGTTGTTGCAATAAGTGATTTAATGTGACACTTTTTTAACGTTTGTTGCGAAGATTGTGGTGAAAAAATAAGTATCAAAAAATATAAGGCGACATAAAAAGTTGTCGTGAAATGTGAGAAAGCACGACAAATAATAAAGATTGTTGCAAAAAATGAGGGAAGGAAGAAACAAAATTATTTTTGGTGGGAAACTTATGGCGACAAAGTTTTATTTCTTGCTACAAATTATTTGTGATGCAATAGGATCTACTTTTGCGACAATGCATATTTGTTACTAAAAATTCAATAGATAGTGGAAAAAATCACTACAAAAGATTTACTTTTTGCAACAGAAAAAAATGTTGACATAGGTTTTTAACAACGTTCACCCCGTATGTTGCAGACTCTGATGTTGTCATATGGTAGAAGGATAAGACAACATGCAATGTACATTATAAAAAGCCTTAAATGCAAGTTGTTGCTAAGTTTTTTTGTGACATTCTTAGCCTGTTGCTTTTATTATATTTTGCAACATTCTTTGATTGTTATCTTAACTTCTTTTGCAATAGTGTGTTTACCATTTTTTTTTGGCAAATATTGTGGTGAAATAAGCAAGTACCTAAAAAATATAAGACGACAATCTTCACCCAGTAATAGATCTATTTTTTTTTTTCCAATTCTTGTTCGAGAAGCTATTATCTGCCAAGAGAAAAAAAAGTGACTTAAAAAAATTTAATCAAACTATTAAAAAAACAGAAATGCTGAATGAGCTATATTGGATCTACCAAGAAAAACAGAATTGATAGCGGGTAAATAACAATCTTAAAAAGGGGTACAGTCAATGTCGAATCAAAGTCTAACCAGGGTTGACCCAGTGATTTTAAAAATTTTAAAAATAAATAAATTTACAAAAAAACAAAAAAGAATTAAAAACTCGTTCAGCCTGATTTTAAACTCGGCAATTGAAAATTACGATTTAATTTCTGTTGGTTCAAAATTTAAGTTATAATTCCAGTTTTAAATATTAATAATAATATTATAAAATTAAATTATTTTACATATCCACCCCACCATTATCTACCCTAGACAATTTCACTCCCAAAGAGTGGTTTTGTTTTTTGTGTACCAAGGATGAGAGATATGGACTATATAATAAATTACTTTCTGTGTGTATTATCATATATTCATCAACAATAAAGTTACTTGTACAAAGTTGGGTTATAAAAGTTGGATTACAAAGTGTGTTGGTAAAAACCAAGCCATTGATTTGAAATAATTTAAAAATCTATTTTTGAAATGATTGGTGTAGATGTTATTTTGTCAACCAACTTTGTAACCCACATTTGTAAGTGTAGCATTGTTCATGCATCAAGGGGATGAGAATAAAATGATGCTAAATAATTTGCATATTTTTGGGAACTAATATGCTAGGTGAAAAAGCCAGCTTACACCAAATTAGAGGAAAAAGTGACTTTTTAATTCGTTTTTTCTTGTAAAGACTTGTTCAAACAAAAATAAAACTTTTATTACTCCAAAGAACATTGGTAGGAATTACTCTCTACATCTCGTCCCTCTAGTCTCTCTCACCTGTGAAGAATGGGTGGAATTGGAGTCTCTGTGGGCGGAGTTGGTGTCTCACCTTTGTTGGTGTCGCACTTTTGCTGTGGTTCTGGGAAGATGCTGGTGTTGGTGACGCAACTGTAGTGGTATTGACGTAGCGGAAATATTATAGGGAAGATGAACAATCACAAATTGAGAAAACTCTCAAGGAAGATTTTATTGAATTCAAGAACTACTAAGGGCTTACAACTGATTAAATAGAAAAAACCTAGGAAAATCCGGAAAATAAAATAAAAAAAAAGATATTTTTTTCCAAAAATGGAAAATATGAGATAATTACTAAAATGGAAAATACTTATCTTCAGGATCATCCTCCAATAAACGGAATCTAAATCCGAATTTCATGGAAAGAGATATTGCAAAAATGAAAATTACCATAAATAGCAAAAACGATTAAACGAGGGCCTAAACGATGGATTTTGCCCGAAATTGGTCATGCGTCAGGGCCGAAGGCGCTGTGTTTTATTCCTTGGCTCGGCTCCAATCAAATTAGACTAGTGATTTGCCAAAAACGAGCAAACTCAAAGTCATCATGAAATCATTTGCCCCTTTTGCCAACTTTTGCCTTGTGATGGTTCCATTTTGCCATGAACTCTAATCCCTTGTGCACTTCATCAGGTATGGACGGTGCTGTTAGGTTCTGTGAAGACGCCGATGCTGTGGTCATGTTTATGTAGTGACAGTGCTGTGGGTGGCGCTGTGGTGGTGGTGGTGTTTGTGTGGTGACGATTTTGTGGTAGCTGCTGTGATGGTGGTGGTGTTTGTGTGGTGACGATGCTGTGGGGGGCGCTGTGGTGTGACGGTGCTGTGTGGTAACGATACTGTGGGCGGCCTGTGGTGTGACGGTGCTGCGTGGTAATGATACTGTGGGCGGCCTGCGGTGGTGATGGTGTTTGTGTGGTGGATCTGACGGTTTGAGTAGGGTTTTGTGGAGGTGACTATGAACCTGCGATGGTAGTGATGGTGTTCTGTGTAGTGGTGGTGATGGTTTTGTTTGGTGACGGTTTTGTGAAGGTGACTTTGAATCTGAGATGATGTTGATGGTGGTGTGTTGTGGTGTTGATAGGTTGTCATGAGGTGGTGCCGGCTCTGTTGGTGGTTGTGCTCCATTGAGGTGGTGATAGTAATGGTGATAGTGATGGTTGTGGCGATGGTCATCGGTGGGAAGAAATGGGGTTTTGACCAATTAATTTGGAAATCTTTGACATACAAATAAATTGTGACTTGATTTGTGACTAATGAAATTAATCGTGACCAATTAATTTGATAATTTACAATGAATAAATGAGCTGTAACCAATAAAAGTTGATTTTGTGCCCTATAAATTTTTATATTCGCGACCCAAAAACAATATGTGAAAAAAAAAATTTATTTGTGACAAAAAAAAAAGTCATGACCAATAAATTGATAAGTTGTGACTAAAAATTAATTCATGACTAATTAATTTTTTGATTTGTGACCGATAAACAAATCGTGACCTACAAAATTTTTGAATTTTGATCGTAAAATAATGTGACATAAATTTTTTGATTTGTGACTAAAAGATAATAAGCAACTAATTAAATCGTTCATTTGTGCCCAACTTGTACAGATTTGTGACCCAAATATATTTAATTAGTGAAATAATAATTAATTAAATAAATCATAAATAAATTTTAATAAAAATCTGATTTTTTAAGTTTGAAACTTGTTTCTTAATTTTGAAATATGCAATATTTAATATCTTACTTGTGAAATTTTCCCAAACATTAATCCTAGAATAGACTCTAATTCAGATTGTGATGAGCATAACATTGAGATGAAAAAAAGAAATGCATGAATAATACGTGTAAGCAACCCCACCTGCGAGCTAACAACCCTGACAATTGAGACATTGTTTGTAGAGCCACAAAAGACTAAGTTGTGAAATCCTAAATCACAATCACTGCTGATGTGTTCAAGTCTATTGCCCAAGAAACAAAATTTATCACAAGAGATCCTACCTAGGGAATTGGAGGATTGATTATGTTCAAACAAATGTTGCCCTCAAGCTGTTCGCAAGCAGCAGTTTTTGACAGTACTCCATGCTTCATGCCCATAAGAGTCGAATCTTTCCTAAAAGGCCTTGTTTGGAATTTAGCACTGTCAGATGCCTCATGGATGCTACCTCAACGAGCTATTATTTTTCTGAAATGTTATGTTAAATTCCGGTAAAGGTTAGCATGCAAAGTTAATTGGGAAAAGAGTTAAACTAAGAAAAGGAAAAGTAATAAACTAGCAACATATATATATCATTTCCCGAAAGGAAAATATATGGATAATTCATTAGCTTAGAATTTGCAATCAGTAAAATGGAACACTATAATCAGAGTAATAATCTTAAAAGTATTCTTCAAAATGTAAAGCTCTCCTGACTATATTTTGTAATAAAAAGCAAGTGGTCTTTGAAGAAAATCTGTGTTTTGATCAAGTAAAAAGTTAACTCCCAACAATAGGACTGAAATATTACGAGCCGGAGTATATGAATTTGTAATCAATGATTGGATTGTGTGAATACACACAATTTATTGGCCTAACTATACCGTGCAATTGTAGTGCTGCCATCGCGTTGTGCAAAAGTTGTGCTACAACAAAGCATTACTCCTATTTTAATATCAATATTTTATCATAAGACTTTTGGTAGTATCAGAGCTTTATCTTGTGCTAAAAACATGAAAGCAATTCTCGTCAGAGCTTGTTTGTATGGACGAAATCCACAACTCTTTCCACGCCTAAGCCTGCTTTGGTAGAGAAATATATCCTGACAACCAGGATTTGGTGTCTGCGTGGCACTTCTATAGATTCTTCAACTCTCTCCAATGCTAGGCATCTTATGTTCCCAGGTTCTTGACAGAAAATTGGGCGAGAAGACACTTTGGACTTGCATTTAGAGCACAAAGTGTGGCCATTTGATTTGGACACTGAACAAAAGAAAAATGATCATGAGACTGTAAGCTTAATATGGGCTTTAAAAAAGTGATCAATTTATTTATTTTTTTCCAACACCGAGGATTGAGAGATACATCCATATATTAATTTACTTTCTTATGCATATTATTGTATATGCATCAAGGGAATGAGAATAAAATGATGCTAAATGATTTCCATATTACCTAGAACTTGTATGCAAGGTGAAAAAGCCAGCTTACGCCAAATTAATGAAAAAAGTGACTTAAATTTTCTTTCTTGGGGATTAACTTGAGGCTTGTTCAAGTAATCCTAACACATTGATTATCATATATTCCATTGGATTCATTTCTGCGCTGCATGGACAGCGCCTAGGCGCTGCCCTGTTTCTGCTGCAGCAGAAACTGGGCGCCTAGGCGCCATGTCCAGGCGCCTAGGCGCCCCGAATGCAGAAGGGAAGCAGAATATTGGCGCCTAGGCGCCCCGGCATGTATATATATATGCATTTTTTCCCTCTTTCAAACAAGATACACAACCCAAGACCTAGAGAGAAAAGAGAGAAAACTTTGGAGAGAATTTTTACAAGATAGAAGGTTGTTCATCTTGGGTATAAATTCAAAGGAAATTTTCTTTCTTGGGGATTAACTTGAGGCTTGTTCAAGTAATCCTAACACATTGATTATCATATATTCCATTGGATTCATTTCTTCCTCATTTTCTTGTTCTTCATGTATTTTGGATTTTTCACTTTGCCAACTTAGTTTGTTTCTTGGGCATTCATTGGGAATTGTTTTCCCAACAATTTGGTATCAGAGCTCCTTCCAAAATCAAGGTGGTTAAGCTTCGATTTTGTGGTGAGTTGCTTGAACTTTGTTGTGCACAAGGTGTTTGTGAAAATTCCCAAGTGAACTTTTGTGATTTATTTTCGGTAAACAAGTGAGTAAATCATGTCTACTAGAGGAATGGTGAAGATTGGGAAGTATGAGATAGAAAAATTCAATGGGAAGAATGATTTTTCATATTGGAGAATGCAAATGAAAAATTTGTTGATTTCTCAAAAGTTGCACAAGGCATTGGCGGGAAAGGAGAAGAAGCACGTTGATATGTCGGACGAGGATTGGGAAGAGTTAGATCTTGAGGCACGAGCGTCTATCATTCTTTGCCTTGAAAGAGATGTTGCTTTCTTGGTTGATAGTGAGGTAACGGCGGCGGAGGCGTGGACAAAGTTGGAGGCAAACTTCATGACGAAGACTCTAACAAATCGGATCTACTTGAAGTCCAAATTGTATACTTGCAAGATGGATGAAGGTACACCAATCCGGGAGTACGTCAACAAGTTTGATAGGATCATATCGGACTTGAAGGACATTGATGTGGA
>NC_036240.1:15964233-16037018 GCF_002742605.1 Olea europaea var. sylvestris | reverse complement strand
AGCTTAATATGGGCTTTAAAAAAGTGATCAATTTATTTATTTATTTATTTATTTTTCCAACACCAAGGTTTGAGAGATACATCCATATATTAATTTACTTTCTTATGCATATTATTATATATGCATCAAGGGGATGAGAATAAAATGATGCCGAATTATTTCCATATTTCCTAGAACTTGTATGCAAGGTGAAAAAGCCAGCTTACGCCAAATTAATGAAAAAAGTGACTTTTTAATTCCTTTTTCTTAGAAAGATTCAAACAAAATAAAACTTTTGTCACTCCAAAGAACAGAAGTGGGAATTTCTTGATCCAAAATGTCAATTAATACTAGAATATATGTCTCAATAGAATCTGCATCCACTATAATTTGCGATCCGTCAGTCATTTACTTGATAATATAGTGATGGTGCTAGTGGAACAAGAAGTTCATATGACGGTTAAAGCTAAAAAAAATGCTGTGAAACATCAAAATATGAAAATGTAAATGTTTCAAGAAGTAAAAATTACCTAAAAGGAGAACCAAGAGGGTTTTTCAAGAATAACAGAGAAATGAATGGAAAGTATATATTGATGCTGAGGCAGGGAAATTTATTTACAAGATATATTGTGAACGGGAAAGATAAACAAGATATAAATCATGTGTATAAGGATCAAAATTAGGGAGTTCTATTTCATAAAAAATAGATCACAGAAAGATAAAGTGTTTAATGTAGAGCAGAGTATATCTTAAGGATATGTCAAACATACTAGCTAAAATGCACAAAAAAAAGAAAAAAGAAAAAAAAGGGGATATTACAGCCTACATCATCATATAAAATGTGAAATAGGAACCAATGACTGGACCGATAGAGTCCACTAACTCAGGGGCGGACCCAAGGGGGGTCCCCTACGGTCACTTGACCTCTAGTCTTTTCAAGTTGGTTTTTTTTTTTTTTTTTTTTTTTTCTTTTTTTTTTTTGGGTTTTCAAGGTTTTTTTTTTTTCCATCGTCATCGTCTTAGTTTTCGGGCTCACTATGAAATATCAAACGAAATTGAAATATTACATTCTTAATATCATTTTGAAGTACTTACGGCCTAGTATTTCACGTCGTTAATGTTGTGAGAAATGGTCAATCGTAGTAAATGTTATGATGCATCAAAATAGGCTATTCTAAACTAATATTTCGAGAATTTCGATAACAAACTACCTTTAAAAATTCTTCGACGATTATATGCTAGCCATATCCACAAATCTTCTATATCCTCTCGAAGCTCATTTCGAGAACTATATCATAAACATATCGAATGATTTAAATTATTATCGAAAATAGTTAAATATACGTCAAATGTGTATGCTAAAAAGAGACGTATAACTTGTCTTTTTTGAAAAAAAATCAATTATTTTATTAATGTTTATTATTTTTTTAACGATAAATTTTTCAATATAATTTACATCATTTTATTAGGAAATTTTACATTAAATATGATGTCAAAAATTCTAAAATCGTTACGGATTAAATGTAATTTGAATTGCTTTCAAATTATTTTTTCGTTAAACTTAAATTTCATTTACTTTTTACATCCAATTTGATTTACTCGTCGTTAGCTCAACATCCATAAATGACATTATATATATATATATATATATATATATATATTATGTAAAAATAATCAAGCTAAAAAAGTAGTATAACAGTTTATAATCCATATAAAGTAATAAAAGAATTCGTCGCTTTTTTTAAAAAATTGATTGTGACCCCCTAATGTAAAATGTTTACATCTACCCCTGCAGCAACTTGTAGTATTAGTTAACTTGTACAAGACTAGCAACTTTAACAACTAAGCTCTTCCTTGAACATCCTATTTTGTAGCTGTATGGTGTTGGTCGAGCACCCTTTGTTTGAAAAATGAGAAATTCATTAGCAATTCGTGTTTTTCAATGTGAATTCACAAACTGCCAAGATTAAAAATAATAATAATAAAAAATAAAAAAAATTGAAAAGAGGAATGGCATATGTTACCATTGCAACATGCATAACCATTCTTTGATCCACGTCCATGAAATCCGTACTGGTGCAATGATCTAATTATGAGTCGAATTAATTGGATAACCCACAGCAAAAAATAAAATAAAATAAAATAATAAAATTTGAATACTCAAGCACATATCATCAATGCAAAATAAAGTTGAAAACATCTTCTAGTCTATTATTAGAGAAAATATATATATCCAATTACTTTGAGTATGATTTCGGCCAATATATTTACAATATATCAGACTCTAATTCTGATAGCGCTGAGCATAACATTGAGATGATGATGGAAAAAAAATGTATGCAAGAATCAGATGGGTCAGCAACCCCACCTTTGAGCTATTAACTCTGACAAGTGAGAGACTATTCGTTGAGCCATATAAGACTCACAATCACTTTATTGGTGACTTTTGCAAGTCTAGAAGTACCCAAAAAATCAAAAACTATCAGTCTATCACTTACAAGAGATCCTACCTGGTGAACTGGAGGATACATTATGTTCATACAAATGTTGAATTCAAGCAGTTTACACACAGTAGTTTTTGACAGCACTCCATGATTCGTGCCCATAAGAGTTGAAGCTTTTCTAGAAGGCCTTGTTTGGGATTCAACACTGTCAGGTGCAATAACGCCCTCATTGGTGCTACCTCCATAAGCCATTATTTTTCCTAAATGGTGATATGTTAAATTCCTGCAAAACATTACCATGCAAAGTTAATTAGGAAAATAGTTTACTTGAGAAAAGGAAAAGCAATAAACTAGCAATATTTATACATCGCCGCCTAAAAGAAAGATATATGAAAAACTCATAGGCATTAGAGTATCGAATCAGTAAAATGAGACACTATAATCAAACTAATATTCGTAAAGTATTCTTCAAAATGCATGCTATCCTGACTGTAATTTTTTATAAAAAGCAAAGATAAGAAAACAAGTGGTCATTGAAGAAAATCTATGTTTTACAAGTAAACTCCCAACAATAAGCCCGAAATACACATGAGCCGAGGTATAATCAATAATAGTTTTGCGAGAATAGAGACAATTCAATGGTCCTATAATTTAATTAAACTATATTGTGCAATTGTTGTGCTTCTATCGTGTTGTGCAATAGTGATGCTACAAAATAACATTACTCCAATTTTGTTATAACCCACTCACTCATAGTCAAAGTCAAGAAAATTATTTAGTCAAAGTTCAAAATTCAATTGGTCAAAGTCAATGTCAAATAGGGATTTAAATGAAATAAGTTATTTTTATTGGGGTTTAATTTATTATGAAAAATAGTTAAAGGTTTAAAATGGATAAAACTTAATTTTAGGGATCTACTTATATATTATTGGAAGTAAAGGACTATATGTTATATTAAATTGAAGAATAAGGACTTCCTTTGCAAAATGAGTTAGTGGAGTCCAATTGTCCAAATTTTAATCCCATTGCCTTGATTTTTCATTTGCATACATATTTATAGTAAAAATTAGAGACGTCAGAGAAGAAGATCCGAGAGAAAGGAAGAAAAAGAGAAAGAAAAGAAGAAAAAAAGGAGAGGAAGAAGAAAGAAGAAAAAATAGAAATTTTTTGCCAAGTTGTTAGAAAATAAGGGGTCTATACCATTAGGCTTGGATTTCTCAATTTTGAAAGGTAAGTAAAAAAATTATTTATTGTCAAGTTATGTTTAATTTTATAGTTGTTAGATTTTTAGACTAAATTTAATTTTATTGAAGGGGTTAAGTATAATAAACTATGAAATTGAGTAAAGTGAATAAAAAACTAGTTTTAGTGATTAAAAAGACTGTAGAAATCGCTTAAATATGAAATGATTAAGTTTGGGTATCGCCTATTTAATTATTGAAATTATTTAAAATAATTAATTGTTTACTGATATCATAACAACTTACCAACCGGATTGATTTTGCGAACATAGTACTATGAGTGGAAAAATATAAATTTTTTTAAAGTATTTATAAATTAAGTATATTATTAAAATATGTGCAATTATATGCAATAATGTGTTCGAATTACATGATTATTATGGAAATCTCTTTTATTATGATCCATACAAAATTTCAAGGATTATTTATGGTATGTTTGTGATTTGGTATATGAGACATGTGATATTGATATTTGTTTGGTATGTGAAACATATAATATTGAGATCAGCCAGAAAAGTACCCATGATTATATACTTTTTCTAGTTCACAGAGAGGCCTTGGCCGTATTCTATCCTACACGGAGGGTCTTGACCTGACATTTGTCTTGATCGTATACATATAGGTCACAGAGGGGCCTTGACCGTGTTCTAGAATTGATTATGAGAGGTCTTTGAGATCGACTTTCGTTCATAGAAGGAGCCAAAGGCCCATGGCAAAAGTTCTTAACCCGAGGAGCGGATTAGAGATTTTAGTTAGGAGGTACATATTTGGTGGATCACATGTGATGTGATGATATGATGGTATAGATATGAGTTTATGACTATATCGTATATAAGAGATGATATTTACAGAGTTACGAGAATGTCTCAATTTTTGGGTATAAATTTTATGATGTTACCTTGTAAAGTATTCAATGAAATGAACTCAATTTTTGATAAAAATGTTTAAATGAAAAAATATAATTATTTTCGAACTTCTCCACTCACTAAGTTATCAACTCGTAGTTTTTCTATAATTTTTCTACAAGTGAAAATTGATTCTTTTTAACTGGAAGAGCCTAATTATTTCGGTTGCATTTTTTGAAATAACTCATAGTCAGCCTTGGTGATAGATTTGACATCTACTCAGCATCTATCATCAGCGCACGTCACGTTTCGAGTCCACTAGGGTGATTCAGAACGGGTCTTGTCAAAGTGGTATCAGAGCATGGTTTCGAAATTTTTAATGGTTCATGCATGCTCAGTGGATATGATCACATGTCGTGGTGGTAGAAATCACAGGCTCTCTAACTCAAATGTATGGAACCAAAAATGATAGAAACATATTTTTAACAGATCCAGAAAAGACTAGTATGTAAGTATGATAGTTGCAATGATCCAATTGTTGGAAATGTTATTAGTTGTTGGGTTGGAACTATGTGTATATGTAACCTATTAAGATTTGAACAGATTTTGATGATTTTGCGGCGCATTTGAAGTTATAGATTTTACAACTAGCGTGGAATTTTAATTATTTTGAAGCCAAATGGTCATTAGTGTCATCAAAATTTTGTGGTCATTTGTGGCCATTTATATGGGATGATAATAGAAATCATAATGGTGTATATTTATGCTATATGATAAGAAATTGTGGAAGAGAAAATGATGATTTGTTGATTGATATATGACAATGTGTTATTGTGTCTTTTAAGCGTCGAGGAAATTAACGGTAATTCCAATTATTTCGATTATTTATGAGTGGTTTGTTAACTTCATAATGATTACCCATTATGGGGTGATTTACTGCTTTAAAAATAGAATTTAAATGGATATGTGCATTTAGGTATGTTTTTGTGGGAAACAAAATGAAATTGAGAATGGTAGGGTCGAAGTTTGTTGAGATTGGGAAATTAACAGGCGGTATTAAATGTTCAAGTTATAAATATGAAGGTTATCATCTTGTGATATTAAGGGAAATTTATATAATTAAATGTTTTAAGTCATACGATATGACGATAAATGTCAAAGTTACAAGATCATAACATAATATGGTGAATAGCATGAAAATGAATGTAATGGTTGTCCTGTAGCAAAGTAATGTGATGATTTATTTGGGTTATTTAAGTTAATGAATTTTGTTAATGCCATTTGTTGATTATTGTGTTATCTTTCATACAATTTGGAAGCATTGAGTTAAATTTTGAAGTTAAGATGAATTTATTGAAATGTAAGTGATGTAAATTTTGGGCTATTTTTAATTGTATTTTGGATCATGAACAAAGTATTCCATTTTTGTCAAAATAAATTTGTTAAGGAATATAAGTCGGACATGTTGGCTATGTCTAAAGTTTAAGATGGTCATCAAATATAGATTTTACTCATTGTGCAATTATATCTTTAGGTTACATTATCTTAATTAAAGGTCTTTATGTGATATACAAAAAGGATTATGCATTGACGATAAATCGACGATCTATTTATGAAATAAGAGTATAGATTTTCATGGATTAAATGTTATTATTGTCCCTTCATAGAAAGAAAGAACAAAATTTGTATGTGTATAGAAATGTCAAAAATTTTGCTATGAGGAAATATTGAAAAAATATTTGCTCTTATATCTAAAGATGATAAGCGATTGATTCACGATAATGATTTATGTTATGGTTTAGAAAATGTTCTCTAAGTGTAATGATAAAATATGGATTATGTTGTAGATTGATAAAAAGATATGATTAAATCATGATATAAGGTTGGTTATATTGGGATTGACATTTAGGAATTGTGGCGTTATCACATGGTGGGAAGATCAGTACTTACGGACCACGTGAGGTTGAGGTATATTCATATTCAAAAAGGAGCCGAACTTGAAGCTATGTATATATTATCGTTAGGTGATAAAATGAAAAGTTAAAAATATCACATATTTATATTAGGATGATATTTAATGTATCGGTTCAACATGTATTCCATATATTCGAGGGTTAGTAAATGGACGTCAGATTTAACTAATGCTATAAAGTCATCAGTGGAGTTGGTTGAAAATCTTACATATGAAGAAAAATCAATTCAGATCTTGATACGAAATGAATAATATGGAAAACATGTTTTCTTACCAAGAATTCCTTTCATACCTCTACAAAGTTGATCAAAACTCAATTCCATTTAAAAGAACTCAATTTCCTATCAGGCCATGTTTTGCAATGACAATAAACAAAGCACAAGGATAAACACTTGATTTTGTTGATTTATATCTTCCAGAACTAGTCTTTTGTCACAGTCAACTTTACGTAGCACTGTCAAGAGCTAAAACAAGCAAATTTTTAAAAGTTTTACTTAGCCCATCAGCCACTAAGAATGCACACTTCACATGTACTAGAAATGTTGTTTATAAGGAAATTCTTTCATTTATACATGCATATAGAACTCTACCATTATCAAAGACAGTTTTTCCATCCGAAGATGAAAGGAATATATCTACAAGAACTATCTATTGTGCAAACATTGTCAAAAAGGTAGCTTTGGAATTTGTAATATTTTTCTGTTAACGAGCATTCATTGAACCATACATAGTGTTTTTTTTTTTAAAGGAAACTATGTTTTATTAAAACCCTCACTAATGGCGGAGGAAAACTATAGTTACAATACGAAACAGACAATCAAAATAACAAGTAGGATCTCAATAGACACCATTATCTAAAATTTCAAACTGCATAAATCACTTCCTCAAGTAAACAACCCCCATCATATCTAGACGAAGTAAACCTCGAGTAATCCTTGGCAAATCTGTCTAGTTATTAAAACGTTTCAATAGGCCCTTAGCTTCCAACCCCGCTACTCAATCTGCCACTTGATTTCCTTCTCTCCATTGATGTATCACTTGGTAATCAAACGTCGGTAATAACTCCAAAAGATTATCCCAATAGTCCCACAAATACCACAAAGAGCATTTCCGAGTTAGTAACCATGAAACCACCAACAGTGAGTCACACTCAATGTCAATATGATTTACCCCCAACTCACGGCATAATTGTAAACCTTCAATGAGTGCTCTCAGTTCAGCTTCATTATTTGTCCCGTTACCAAAATTAATACTGAATGCTGAAATCAATTCACTTCTTTCATTTCTAATCACTCCCCCACCACCAATTTGTCCAGGATTCCCAAGACTGCTACCATCCATGTTAAGTTTTATTCGATTATGAAGTGGTTTTTTCCACGAGACCACCCAAATCTGCTTTGTTCTAGCTGGTGCTCAAGGTATCTCGAGCATTTGAAGCACATACTCATCTTGACTAGTTAGCAGCTTTGCATTTGACAAGTTAAGAGATATCTGTTGTAACCAAAATTTAATAGTCCATCCTTGCTTTACATCTTCTTGTCCATAATCTCCAAGTAATTAAGCTTGGAAGCAACCCAATCAAGCATCCCACCTGTGGAGATTTTTTTGCTCTGTTCCACCATAAATTGATTTTTTTCCACCCAGCTTTGTCTAGCTCTCCAGCGCACACCTACCAAGGCAGCTACTTTCCTCCACACCTTGTCTGCAAAGTCTCTAGAGCTTAGGACATGAGAAGCATTTTCGTCATGACCTATAGAACAACAATCACATTTGGATGCAAGGCTAATGCCAACTGACTTAATGCGTTCATCAACACATAAACTCCTATTTAGAGTTCTCCACATCAACACAGAGACACATTTAGGGAAAGCATTATTCCACACCCAAGCCGCCCATTCAACTTGCTCAACTCGCACCCTCACCACATCCCAAGCCGATTTTGTAGTAAATACTCCATGTCTATGTGGTTTCCAAATCAACAAATCATTTCCTATTCTTCGAGCTCCAACCTGAGATACAACTTCCTTGGCTAGAGTGTCACCAACAAGGTTTTTCAGCCGAACCATATCCCATCTATTTTCTAAGCAAATTTCATTAATTTTCAGCTTCGGTTCTACAACTTGGGTTACTTGTGCACATAGAGGGCCCCCTGCTATCCATTTGTCGAACCAGAAAGAACAAGATCCATCTCTTATCTTCCATTGACTAAGTTCAATCACCTCAGAGAGGCAATCTATTGTAAATTTCCAGAAGCTAGTCCCAATATGCTTTAAATTAGTTATATCCAATATCCCCTATTTGGAGTATTTTGCTCTAAAAAATCTTGCCCATAATGAATTTGAAGATAGAAAGCGCCAAGCAAACTTCATGTGTAAAGCCCGTTGAACATCTTCAAATTTTCGAATCCCAATCCCTCCCTCCAACATAGGTCGGCACAACTTTTCCCACGCACACCATTTTTTCTTAGTCCTCCCATTGAATTCTCCCAAAAAAAAGATGAAAGAATGGAATTAAACTTCCCAAACACAGATTTAGGAATACTCAGCATCGATAATAAATGAAGGGCCATACTAGAAAGGACATGACGTAGAAGCACTAGCCTCCCCCCTTGGGATAGTAAAAGCATTTTCCAACCAACAATTTTTTTTCTGAATTTTACCAATCATAGACTCCAAGTGTCGAGCACTAAGCCTTCCTTGCACAATCGGCACCCCCAAATACAACATTGAAAATTGGCCCTTTTTAAACCTTGTCTCCCGTATGATATCACTTTTCTGCACTAAAGAACACTTTCTGGAGAAAAACATGGCCGACTTTTCTTTATTGATAAGTTGCCCAGACCAATCTTCATATATTTCCAACACCTCCATTAATCCTTACATCGACTTGTTACACCCATTGGTGAATATAACAAGATCATCCACGTACATAAGGTGAGAAACCAAAGGAGCACCTCGAGGACAAGAAAATCTCCCAATTCGTCCAGTATCAAAGTTTTTCTTCAAGAGTCTAGTCAAAACCTCCAGCATAATAATGAAAAGATAGGGAGAGAGAGGGTCTCCTTGCCTCAGACCACGCCTGGAATTGAAAAATCCCTGAGTGGTGCCATTCATCATAATTGAATACCAAGGCTTTGTTATGCATTGGTCAATCAATCGGAAAAATCTATCTGGGAAGCCAAAAGTTTGTAAGACATGCCGCCAATCTACCCTATCATAAGCCTTTGCCATGTCCACCTTAACCATCACATTTCCTCCTTGCACCTTTTTATTCATAGATTGTACTAACTCCTGCGTTAGAGCGATATTTTCAACAATGTTTCTTCCAGCAATGGAAGCTCCTTGCTTATCTGAAATAATTTTAGAAAGTAAAACAGCCATCCGAGATACCAGAATTTTTGAGAAGACCTTATAGATTACAGAGCATAGACTTATAGGTCTGAATTTATCAAACCCATTCAGTTCCTCCACCTTCGGAATGAGGACAATATAAGAGGATGTGTAAAGCCGATTAAGCTCTCCTCCTCCAAGGAAATCCTGTGCAGCTTCGACCACTTCCTTTTTGACAATATCCCAACATTTGATAAAAAAAACTTGATCCAAACCCATCTGGCCCAGGGGAACTATCCATGGGAATCTCAAAGACAGCCTCTTTTACTTTATTTTCAGTCGGCATAGCACAAAGATATTGACCCTCTTCATCAGTCAAGGTATCATCAATCAAACTAGATAAATTTGGTACTGCCCCCACGTGTTCTTCAGTAAGAAAATTCTGAAAATATCTCACTGCCTCCATATGTATTTGTTGTGGAGAAGATAATTGAGTTCCATTCTCTAGCATCATTTGGTCCAACCACCTATTTTTTCGATGTTGGGCAATCATAGCATGAAAAAACTTTGTGTTGTTATCCCCCCTCCCTAAGCCACCGCTTCTTTGCTACTTGAGTCTTATTTCTTCTCGCTTCTGCCATTCCGCTAACTCAATGTTGGTCACTAAAAGGTCCTATTCCATATCATACGAGAACCCCTCTTGCAATGACTTTTCAAGTATCTCTACTCTTTCCTGAACCTCTGATATAATCTGGTCAACCCTTCCAAAGACTTTTTTATTCCACACTTTTAGCTCTAATTTAGTCCTTTTTAGCTTTCTAGCCAACTTTTGTAGACCTCCCAACACCACATCCTCATTACAATCCACCCACGCTTCCTTAACACAAGACATAAAGGTTTCATGTTCACACCACATACGCTGGAAACGAAAAGGTGAGGGTCCATATGAGACCCTTGGCTACTTCAAATGTATAAACAATGGACCGTGATAAGATGTCTCCTTCGCCAACAATCTCAAGTCCATATTCGGGAACAAACTGGTTGCCATGGAATTAGTAAAAGTTCAATCAAGCCGAGCCCAACTCCTTGCTGCTCCATCTTGGCCATTACACCATGTAAACTTCCTCTCCTCTGCATTTAGCTCTATCAACCCACATATATCAATACAATAGTTGAAATCATCCATTGCCACCATTGGACGTGGTCTCCTCTCCCTCCGCTCTGAATCATTTCTAATGATATTAAAATCACCAGCAACAATCCAAGGTAAACTGGTAACCATAATGCTCTCCAACTCTTGCCATAGCAACCTCCTTTCTAGAGCAGAACATTTAGCATAGACGAAAGAAATTATTAATGTACTTGATCCCTTAGAAAAGATGCCATGTATAGCCTAGTTCGATGCTCCCACCCAATCTACTACGAACTCCTCTCTCCAAAAAATCCAAATCTTACCTCCCTCTTGCTCATTAGACACACAATTTGCAAATTTTAATTTTCTGGCCAACATTCTCATCCTGCTCTCACTTTGAAAAGGCTCTAACACTGCCAAAATAGCAACATTATGTTTTCGTACGAACTGACCAATCCTCCGTCTTGACGTGCCCACTCCCCGCACATTCCAAATCAAACATTCATCCATCATAGATTCAACCTGTCAGGGCGTGCTCGCGCCCTATATGAAAACCTAACTGAGGGACCCTTAATTTTTCCTTTTGATATCCTGCCTAACTCTGAATTAGAATTACAATCAGCATGTCCATCCTCAAACTTCTCTCCATCAGACCCATCGTCTGTTAAATTTCCACATGTATTTTCCTGTTCAAATGTGTGACTCGTATCTATCATCACCTCCGTATCTTCTGTACAAGATTTAGAGGAGTTAAAATGACCCTTCACGACTGTGTTTATCTCCTCACCACTCACGGGTTGCACCTCACCATCCCCTAACATCTCAGCCTGGTTCCATTGAATTCATAATGACGACTTCTTCACTCTCCGACAGGAGCACATCTAAAGCCTTACATTGAACTACATTATGTGTTTGTTGAGCAACTATCTCCTCATCACCATGACCAGGATCATTGGTCACCGAGTCATTCTCAATGTGTTTATGATTTTGCACAATAACTTGAAGACAAGCCTGATTCTCCTCGGATTTAGCATAGTTTAAATTTTCTTCACCTTCATTTACCTTCATAGTTCCACTTGGTGTTGCATCATCAATCTGCTTAGTTCCACTCGGCTCTACAACCTCGATCTACTTAGTTCCACTTGGCTCAGCAACATTAATCTGTTCTACCACCAACCTACCTTCATTTTGAATTTTTCGCCATTCCCATCTTTCCTTCACCACTGGATCATCTTTTTTACTTTTTCCTTTCACTGGTTGCACATCCTGTCCAACTCTACAAGCTGCTGCAGGATGCCCCTGTCTTCTATACTTCGTACAATAATTGCCCATCTTCTCGAATCTTCCTGCCATACGATCTTCTTGGATGAAACCGTTATAGGAAATCCCTCAACCATCTCATCCATTAAATCCACCTCTACACACATTCTCGCCCCCGTTGCCCTTGTTCGATTCAAAGTGGCATGATCTGTACCCAAAAATCTTCTAAACAGAGTTGCAAACATCCGAAGACAATCCGGTCTATATAAGTACATTGGGAATCCAGGAAGGAAGATCCATTGTGATGTTTTAGAAGGTTCTTATTCAAATCAAAATCAGGAGTCCATTTGAACATGCGAAACTTAGCACCCGCTAAAGACCTGCCCTCTCGAGCCCAAACATGAAAAAAATCGGCTTCATTCTTCAATTGGATAAGGACATGAACGGCATCCATAAAACTGATAATTGGAGCCTCTTTCAGGCCCCACGTTTTTACCACTACCTATCTCAAATCATCAATATTTGGCCGTGTAACCAAGAATTTTAACACTAGAGCAAATTTGAGATCATCCGCAAGCTTCTTCGTCTCTTGATCTGTAAAAGAAAATCCCAGTAGCCCATTAATCAGCGTTGGGTTTTTCATTGGAATAGGAGGAGATTTCATCACGTTTCCACCTCCCAATCGTGCAACTTCTAAGAAAGATCTCCCCTGCTGTACAGATTTGGTCAAATCTGTGTTTCCATCGAGATTCGACGGTGGCTCCGACCCCATTTGGGTTGTCACCACCACCATGACGGCGGGTCTCGAGATGAACCCTACCCAAATCGCTAAACAATAGAAATTTCGAAGATTCTATATAATTTAATGAATTGTTAATTATCCCCTGAACCATACATAGTTATCATGTCTTTTGTCTTTTCATAATGTAGGTTACTAAAGTGGATTCCGAACTTCTTTTTGAATCCATTTGTACAGAGGTTTGTAGCTGCTCCCATAATAGCTTTAAAGGAAATCTTTCCTTTGGATTCTACCTGCATATTAATATTATAGAATATGTTATCAGTCATAGGATTTACACTTACGGTTGCTTGGCGACTATATTCATTTGACTCGTGTAACTTTCTTGAAGTTTGTAATGGTAATCCCTATTTTTTATTTCCTTGTTTACAAAATTGGTTACCTATTGCTATACACAAGTTTTTTTATTACATTTGGTGCTACTTAATTATGTGTATACTTGCTCTTTTTATTACTATTTTAGGTGTGTCTTTAGAAGAATTTTACTTTTATTAATGTCTGTTTCTATATAAATGTGAGTTAATAGTCACCTCCAAGCCATATATTCTTCCTGCGCCAAACCCACTGAATGTTGACTATTTGAGTTTCGCCACTTGGTCGAATGGGCATGAATAACTAAATGTATATGGTCGTCAAATTAGCTCGTATTTGATCTTTTGCTTTAGAACATTGGGAGTGATGTATGATTAAACACTATCATGATAATCTATTAGTGAGATAAACTTTTAATTTTTTGCTTAAACTTTTAATTTTTTGCTTACTGTATTATGGTTAGCAAAAGTTTAATTTAGAATAAAAAGAAGAGCCAAAATTGGAACGGTCTTTCACTTAATTTATTCATGCGGTACAATTGAACTTCATCTCTCATTTTTGCATCTTGAAGGGCAAACAAATGACTTCAAAATTCAATATAGCACCGTTGTT
Source organism: Olea europaea var. sylvestris (assembly GCF_002742605.1). Lineage (NCBI taxonomy): Eukaryota > Viridiplantae > Streptophyta > Magnoliopsida > Lamiales > Oleaceae > Olea > Olea europaea. Next base: position 16,023,093 of record NC_036240.1, on the reverse strand, counting down.
CGTGTTTTTTGGTTGCCTAAAGTTCTGCTCTTTCTTGAAGCTATGACTCAAAGATATAGTGTGTAGACAATTTTATGACAACTCTGTTGTTGATTTAACAATATAGATGAAGTTATATTTATCTTTTGGATTTAATTTGGGGCCTTATGAGGAATAACCAACAACATACCTTTGTTGTTGTTATTCTTCACCCACCGATTCCAAAGGGCCAAACTTTGTATCCATGGACTGTCATACAGGAATTGGTGGCTATCAATGTTTTTGGACATAAGTACTGCAATTTCCAATGTGCAATATAGCTGGTTTCTTATATTTTATCGCTATTTTTTGCAGTTTGAGACTGATGCTGATTTTGAGACATCCTTGTCAATGAATGAAGATCTTTACCACACTAAGTACAGGGAAAAGCTTGAGATGATGCACAAGGTAATTATCTATTAAATTTATTTATTTCCTCCAACAGTAATTAATCTTTATGCATTCGAATTATTGTTTCAAAAGAAACTCCTCTATTTTCTACATTTCAAATTTGAATAAATTTTGGGCCATTTACTCATACATGACTATACATGTTGACATTCTTTCAGATAAGAAATAAGGTGACAGTGAACCCACAATATCTTTGAGTCATTACTTTATGTCACGAAATTTTTTTGCATGCTTGGAGTGGATTTTTCGATTACTCAGTTGTTGAAACAATATGAATGGCGATTTGAACAAGTAATGGCTACTCCTGCCCTTGCACAGGTGCGTCTTCAACTTAACCTCGTTTTCCACTGAAATCGGCATAAAGATTTGCTTCTTCTTCTATGTCTGCTACTAAAGTTGTGCCCGATCCATTTGGGATGGAAGCCAAAATTATATACCACCTCGTATGTTCATTCAATATTGAAATGTTAATTCTATTTAAATGCTAATTTTTTCACCTGTTATTTTATCATGTTGCACTTTTTCAATAAAAATTAATGGGATAAATTTCCTATGTAACATGCCGGATATCATATCCTTATTAATTGGAACAAGTACAAATGGCTGGAGAGTAGAGCTTTCACACAATTCTAGGGGTGGAAGTGGTGGCAAAGCTTACTCTAGGCAAGCATGGAGATGCCTATTATTTACTTCCTAATTCTACTTCGTTAGAAATACATCTGGTACCAGAAGCAAAAGCTACTCACGATAAATCAAGGTACTAATCTAAAAACCATCTTTTGCATTCTGCTTTTCTCCAAAGTACATGAGAGTATTTCCAATGAAGTGGCTGGTGAATGTTAGAGAGAAAGAATTATTAAATACATCAAAATTATATACCACCTCATATGTTCATTCAATATTGAAATGTTAATTCTCCTCGAGTGCTAATTTTTTCATCTGTTATTTTATCATATTGCATTTTCTTCAATCAACATTAATGGGATGTTAAATTTCGTATGTAACATGCTAGAATCATATCCTTATTAATTGGAACAAGTACAAATGGATGGAGAGTAGAGCTTTCTCACAATTCTAGGGATGGAAGTGGTGGCAAAGGTGGTGGTGGTGTTAGGGGGCATGGCCGTTTTGGTTTTGCTTTAAAATCCTCCCAGTATGCTGAGCATGACTGTTTTGCCAGTTAATGCATGAACCATACGGGTTTTCAAAGGCGTAGGAGTCTTACTCTCCTTAGATATCGCAGGAGCCCAAGCTATGGTAGAAGGTAATATATACTAAGTTACTAAGTTTTTGGTTTTTGGGAAAGAATAAAGAACTTTGATTATTATTTTTAACTCAATCTTTGAATGACGTTGTTAGTTAAATGAGCAATTTGAATCTATACAACCATTCTCCTCGACATCGAACTATTCACCTTGAGGACGCATCTGTTGAGTGGGTTCAGCCCACGTGTTTCAATTTAAGCCCAAGAGGAGATATTAATTGGCCCAAGCAATTATCTTTTAGTTAGGTCATTAGTGGTCTTATATATATAAATTGGTGGCTACAGGTGTGGAAGTCAAAAATAGTGGCTATATAAAAATATAGATATCTTTCTCTAAACTGTGGCTATAATTGTGAGACAAATTGTAGAGGTCAAAGTTGGCAGCTTTGTGTGTGAGGCAAAAAACATAAACTGCTAGGTTGCTGCTGCTGCGAGGAGGGAAACCGGCTGAAAAAATGAAGAAAGGGCTGTGCACGTGTGGAAGAAGAAAAAGGAAGAAAATGTTTATTTTCTTTCAATATTGTTTTGGGTGTGGGTTCACAGGGATTTTCTTCCCTGCAAAATGTAAATTGGAAATTTCTCTAAGTTGCAATTTGGGTACTCTAGAGGTGTAGTATTCAAAGTAGGTACGCACAAGGTTGATCAAATTGTTTATTTGTGGTGAGATTATTTGTGATCTTAGAGACTAATTGTTGCGGTATTGCAATTTGTGGAGAATTCAAGTTTATCTAAACTTGAATAATTGTAATATATATTTTATTATAGTGGATTTTGGCCGGAGTTGCTCCGTGATTTTTCCCCCTCTACAATGGAGGGTTTTTTTCCCCATAAAAATTTGGTGTTGCATTTTTTTATTTTTGCTTGGATTATTTATTTGCATAGTTAATCGTTCTAGTTAATTGCTTGGATTGAAAAAATTATTCTTGCAATAATTGAAATTGCCCAACTAAGTGGTATCAAAGCTCAAGCTGTGTGGGTGTGATTTTATTGCGAAATAAATGGAAAATACTCTGGGCACAAGGATTAAATTTTCGGCTTCAAATTATTCTATTTGGAAGCCTATGATGGAGGATATCTTGTATTATAAGGATTCACATGAACCTATTGAAGATGATAGTGCTAAGCCAAGCAATGTGAGTAACGGTGACTGGAAGAAGATGAACAGGAAAGCCACTGGATATATTAGACAGTGGATTGACATTAATGTTTTCCATCATATATCTCAAGAGATAGATGCACATAGTCTTTGAAAAAAATTAGAGAGTCTCTATGTGAGACAGACTGCTCAAATAAAGCTTTTAGTATTAGAAAGCTTGTGAATCTGAAGCTAAGGGAGGGAAAATCAGTTGCTGAGCATTTGAGTGAATTCCAAGACTTGATAAATCAGTTGACCACAATGAAACTACTACTAGATGATGAGATGCAAGCAGTATTACTTCTGAGTTCATTGCCTGATAGTTGGAAGACTTTTGTGGTATCACTTAGTAACTCCGCTCCGAACGGTGTGTTGGAACTTACTCTAGTTAAAGATAGTTTGTTTAATAAAGAAATAAGAAGAAAAGACTTGGGTAGAAATGATGCACAGGCTCTTATTACAGAGAACAGAGGTAGGAGTAAAAACAGAGATCCTAAGGAACGTGGTAATTTCAGAAGTCAGTCGAAGACAAGAGGAAAGGTCAAATGCTTTTATTGTGACAAAGAGGGTTATATAAAGAAACATTACATGGCTTGGAAAATTAAATTGAAAGAGGAGAAAAATCAGAAGAAGACTGATCAGAATACAGCAGCTAGCGCTTCAAAAGAAGAAGAAGAAGCAGTGGCAGCAGTATTTTTCGCTAAAGATGAGCAGTGTTGTCATGTTGCAGATTCATTTGTTGAATGGGTTATTGACTCAGTGGTTTCTTACCATGTTACTCCAAAACGGGAGTTCTTCACTTTATACAAATCAGGTAACTTTGGCAAAGTGAAGATGGGTAATAACAGTTTTGCTAGTATTGCGGGAATTGGTGACATCTGTCTTCAAACAGATATTGGAAGTAGCTTGACATTGAAGAATGTGCGACATGTTCCTGACATGCGCTTGAATTTGCTATCTACACATGCATTTGATGAAGCACGGTATGACAGTTATTTTGGCAATGGAAGATGGAAACTAACAAAAGGGTCAATGATATTTGTTAGAGGAAAGGTTTGTTACACACTTTACAAGATACAAAGTAAAGGTGTGTAGTGAAGCGGTAAATGCAACTGAAAGTGATTCTTCACTAGACTTGTAGCATAAGCAGTTAGCTCACATGAGCGAGAAAGGATTACATATTTTGGCAAAGAAGTCTCTCATTCCTTTTACCAAAAGTACATCATTAAATTCTTGTGATTATTGTTTATTTGATAAACAACATAGAGTATCCTTTTAGAAATCCTCTAGTAGAAAATCTAATGTTTTGGATTTGATTTATTCTGACGTTTGTGATCTCATTGAGGTGGAGTCCTTAGGTCGTAATAAGTATTTTCTTACTTTTATTGATGATAGTTCACGAAAGTTGTGGGTATTCTTTTTGAGATTAAAAGACCATGTTTTTTAGTACTTTAAGAAATTCCATGCCATGGTGGAACAGAAAAGTGGAAATCTTTTGAAGTGTCTCCGAACTGACAACGGAGGGGTATATACATCTAAAGTATTTAAAGATTACTGCTCAGAACATGATATTAGACATGAAAAGGCAGTTCCTGGTACTCCACGGAACAACGGTGTGGCAGAGAGAATGAACTGTACAATTGTAGAAAAGGTCGGAAGTATGTTAAGGATGGTTGGGTTACTTAAGTCATTCTGGGGTGAAGTAGTTCGAACAGTGTGCTACCTAATCAATTGGTCTCCATCAACTCTGTTGGATTTTTAAATTCCAGAAAAATTGTGGACAGGAAAAGATGTTTCTTATTCTCACTTGAAGGTTTTTGGGTACAAAGCATTTGCACATGTGGCTAAGGAACAACGGTCGAAGCTAGATGATAAAGCTAGTCCTTGCATTTTTGTTGGCTATGGAGATGCAGAATTTGGCTATAGATTATGGGATCCAGAAAAAAAGAAAATATTCAAAAGTAGAGATGTGATTTTTCATTAAAATCAGAAGTTGACAGATGTTGAAAAATCTGGGAATCAAAGACGTGTTATTGAAGGTGTCACTGACCTTACACCTGTCTCCTTGCCTTCGGATAGTGTCACTCAAGGGGTAGAGACACACGTTGACAATCATGCTGATGAGCCAGCAAGGGTTGATGAGGATGATTTAGAGGATGTTGAGTAGGAGGAGCAGCCTACTACATCAGACTCTCAGATTAGAAGATCTACCAGGGAGCATCGTCCATCAACTAGGTATCCAGTATCAGATTATGTGTTGGTAACTGATGAGGGGGAGCCAGAATATTTTCAGGAGGTAGAATCTCATAAGGACAAACAAAGTTGGGTGAAGGCTATGCAAGAAGAGATGAATTCTTTGCAGAAGAATAACATTTATGAGCTAGTAGAGCTTCCTAAAGGTAAAAAGGCATTGAAAAATTAATGAGTGTTGAAGTTGAAGAAAGATGGTGAAAAGCTAGTGAAGTATATTGGTGGTAAAAGGCTTCAGTTAGAAGAAAAGGATTGACTTTGATGAGATATTCTCTCCTATTGTCAAAATGACTTCTATTCGAGTAGTTTTGGGTTTAATAGCTAGTTTGGATCTTGAGCTTGAGTAGTTAGATGTCAAGACCGCCTTTCTCCATAGTGATTTGGAGGAAGAAATCTACATAGTTCAGCTAGAGGGATTTGAAGTAAGAGGAAAAGAACATATGGTTTGCAAGTTGAAAAAGAGTTTGTATGGATTGAAACAGGCTCAAAGACAGTGGTATAAGAAGTTTAATTCATTTATGATGAGTCATGGTTATACCAAGACAAATGCATATCACTGTGTTTATGTCAGAGAATTTCATGGTGGTAACTTCATCATCTTTTTGTTATATATAAATGATATGTTGATAGTGGGACAGGATGTTCAGTTAATTCGCAGTTTGAAAGTAGATCTATTCAAGTCGTTTGACATGAAGGATCTTGGACCAACAAGGTAAATTTTGGGAATGTATATTTGTTATGATAAGAAAGCCAGAAAGTTATGGTCATCACAGGAGAAATATGTAGAGAGAGTTTTGGAAAGTTTAACATGAATAATGCTAAACTTGTTGGGACACCACTTGGTAGTCACTTCAAACTGAGTAAAGTGACTTGTCATTCTAAGGTGGAAGATAAAGAAAGAATGGTAAAAATTCCTTACTCCTCTACGGTTGGGAGTTTGATGTATGCTATGGTTTGTACACGGCCAGATATTGCTCATGTAGTTGGAGTAATCAGTAGGTTTCTTATTAATCCCAGTAAAGATCATTGGGATGCAGTAAAATAGATCTTTAGATATTTGAGAGGTACTTCTAAAATGTGCTTGACTTTTGGAGGTTCGAAACCAATTTTGGAGGGCTTTACAGATGCAGACATAGCTGGTGATCTTGATGGTAGAAAATCTACTTCAGGATATTTGGTTACTTTTGCAGGGGGGCTATCTCATAGCAGTCCAATTTATGAAAGTGTGTTGCCTTATCTACAACTGAGGCTGAGTATATTGCAGCAACTGAAGCAACAAAAGAAATGCTTTGGATGAAACGATTTCTCCAAGATTTGGGTTTGAAGCAAGATGTGTATGTAGTTAATTGTGATAGTCATAGTACATTAAACTTGAGCAAAAATGCTACTTATCACTCTTGGACGAAGCACATTGATATCAAATATCACTGGCTACAACGGGTAGTGGCAGAACAATTGATATTGTTGGAGAAGATTCATACAGAGAAGAATCCAGCTGATATGATGACAAAGGTAGTGACTAGAGAAAAGGTTGAGCTTTGTGTCGGACTGGCCGGCGTGGATTCTAACTATGATCTTAGTTTTCGCGCGGCCATCAGGAGGGTGAATGACAGTTTCTCTACAGGTTAATATCTGAGTTCGGCTTCGTGAAGCGCCTTGTTTACATAGTAGACTAGGTGTTGAACACCGTTCTCTTCTTGGGTTAGAACCACACTAATGGCGTGTTCTGAAACAGATAAATAAATCTTCAGGACCTCGCCGACCTTAGGTTTTGAAAGCAACGGAGGCTGAGCTAGTTGTCTCTTTAGCTTGTTATAGGCGTCCTGGTATTCTTTGGTCCATTCGAACTTCTTTCCTCGTCGTAAAGTGTCAAAGAAGGGTTTGCAACGGTCAATAGGCTTGGAGACAAACCGGCTGAGGGCGGCAATCCTTCCTGTTAAACTTTGTACTTCTCTAGGTTTAGTTGAAAGCCTCATTTGGATGACAGCTTGTATTTTTTCAGGATTTGCCTCGATTCCTCGGTTGTTCACAATGTAACCCAGGAATCTTCCAGAGCTAACCCCAAAAGCACATTTCTTGAGTTCAACTTCATTCCATACTTCCTCAGTATATCAAACATCTTGGTCAGGTGCTAACAGTGATCCTTGGCCTTGATGCTTTTGACCAGCATATCGTCAACATACACTTCCATTATTTTTTCGATTTGTTGGGAAAATATGGAATTCACTAGTCGTTGGTAGGTCGCACCAGCATTTTTGAGACCAAATGACATTACTCTGTAGCAGTAAAGACCTCGGTCAGTTATAAACGAGGTATGTTCTTGATTTGGGCCGTACATCGATATCTGGTTATATCTGGAGTACACGTCTATGAAGCTTAGTAGTTCGTGTCCGGTAGTGGCGTCCACCATTTGATCTATTCTTGGTAAAGGAAAACTTTCTTTTGGGAATGCTTTGTTGAGGTTGGTAAAGTCTATGCATACCCTCCAATCTCCGTTGTGTTTTTTCACAAGGACCGAATTTGTGACCCGCTTTGGGTATTTGGCCTCACGGAGGAAACCGTTATGCAATAGTTTTTGCACCTCCTTATTGAGTGCTTCATATCTTTTAGGGTTCAGAGGTCGTCGTTTTTGTTGCTTTGGCCGAACTAAAGGATCCACCTGTAATTTGTGGGCATCGATGTTGGGATTTATTCCTCTCATGTCCCCATGATTCCAGGTGAAGACATCACTGTTTTGTCTAATGAAGGCCACAATTTCGTTTCGGGTGTATGGCTGCAGCTCGTACCCAACTTGGGAGTAAGGACAGTGATGATGTCATCTGTGGCAAATGTATTTGATTGATAGGGTGATGTGATAGGGGGTAATCATGATTTTTTCTGAGATAACAGCAGGATTGTCCAACTTGGGAGTAAGGACCGAACTCATATTTAACTTAGGTGGGGTTAGCGACCTGTTTTTATTAGATTGGAGTTCGGATGTCAACAATCTCAATAAGTTGGGAACTTGAGAATGAGCGAAATAGGAAACATGAATTCGTGTCGAGAACCGTCACCCTAGAAAATAGGTAGAGTGATTACTTAGTATTTTCTATTGAACAGTTAAGATCTGAGTTCAGTGTTGGACGACGACTAAAATTCGACAACTGTGTTTAGTTCACAAAACCGTTGAAGAAAATGAAACTTAAATTAGTGAAAATAATTAGAAGGGCAAGACAGTCATTTACACTCGTACCTAATTATCGAATCTCAAACAGGGATAAAATACATATATAGCAAGTCAAAAGAAAGTATTACAGATTTATTGACTTATGTGATATTATATATTTCAAGAGTTTAGTCTTTTGCTTTTAGTGAAAAAAACAAAGACTAATAATTAGATTGGATGGTCTAGAGTCGATTAGACATGATCTAATTATTGAAACTTAGATAATATATGTCTGATCAGGTCCCTATGGTAGCACCATAAAGTATTGAAATTTAATTATGGTAATTATAATAATTTTGGGCTTAATTGTAATTATAATAAAGTTTTGTATTTAGTTGTAATTACTACGAAAGTTGTAAAGTTAATTATAATTGTAATTGAAGTTCCATGAGTGCATATATAATTATATATAAACTAATTGGATTTAGACTTTAATTGAATATCCTACTTGGATTTTAATTAGAACTCCTACTTGAATGTGGAATTATTATTATACAAGGATAGAGATAGAAATTAGATGGAACTTAGACATCCTAAGGAATTGTACAACAATAATAATACATAATTCCAATGTGTTCAAATTTCGAGAGAGAGAAGATTATTTTTCTTGATTTTTTCAATTGTTCAGTTTTAAGAATTAGTTTCTTGATTTAATTAAAAGAAGGTGCTCATTCATTGGTGTAGTTTTGACTTTGGAGAATACCATAGAATATTTGGAGGTTTGAATCATCAAGTTCTTGAAATTAAAAGCAAGAAGTTCGTGATCCAAAAAGGTGGAAGTTCGTGATTCATAATTTATTTAAGAATTGACCATCGAATTTAGGTAAAAATTTGAATCCTTTGTTTTTTATATAACACACACGTGAACATCTAGATGATCTTATTTATTTAATTAAAGAATTTTTTTTATTTTATGGATAATTCCACTTTCGCATTCCAACAAGAAGTACCCAAGAAATGAAAATTATCACTTAAAAGAGATCCTACCGGGTGAATTGGAGGATACGTTATGTTCATACAAACGGGGCACTCAAGCAGTTCACCCACAACAGTTTTTGACAACACTCCATGCTTCACGCCCATACAAGTCGAACTGTCATGTGCAATAATGCCCTCATTGGTGCTATCTCTAAGAGCCATTGTTTTTTCAAAATGGCAATTTATTAAATTTCTGTAAATGTTAGCATGCAAAGTTGATTAATTGTGAATACTTGTGAGAATTAGTACTAAGAAGTGAATTAATAGACAACGTTGATGCTACAATAAACACTGGTAGAATTACAATGTTTAGATATCAAAGAATGTAGAAAAAGTTCAATTACCCATGCGTTATCAAAACATGATTGAAATCAAATATTGGAAACTCATTATTCAAAAACTTAAATTGGAAAGTAACAAGTGAGCTGGAAAAGAAAAATCAATAAATTAGCAAAGTTTGTGTATCGCTGTTAAAAGGAAAATATAATCAGACTAATATTCATAAAGTATTCTTCAAAATGTAATGCTCTCCTGAGTATTTTATAATAAAAAGAAAAAAATAAGAAAACAAGATGTCATTCAAGAAAATCTATGTTTTGATCAAGTAAAAAAAGAGGAACTATTTTTGGCTCCTGAGGTCACCAATTATTGGAAGTCCAAGGCTGAATACTCCTTAAGCCTGAGCAAAAGGACTAAATCAACAAATTTACAATTATCCTTACCATCGAAATACATTGTAAAATTCTTGTGGACCATTGAAGGGCACTAGGATATCTTACAGTTGAAGCAAACAATCATGAGGATGCATATCAAGCAAAACCCAAGTAAGCACATACATAGGGCCGGCCTTGAGAATATGGAGGCCCTAAGCGACAACTTATGTTGAGGCCCTATACTTTGAGTCCTACAAGTAATCATTCCTGTCAATGGTTAACCTTGTTTCTGGTAATTAGTCAGGTCCGAAAAATGTTATACACAAGAACAAACAAGAAATTTGAATCCTAGCTTCAACTTAGATTACAATATATTCCCCATCATCAATCCTTCTAGTCAAAGACTTCACTGATTCAATCAGCACAAAAAAAAAAAAACTTCCCAAGTCATCAAATTGAAAGCAGAATGTGAATTTTGTTTGGGAATCCATTATGCCTTGATTGGGTCTAGTAAAAGGAATTCAATGGGAATTTTTTCTAAAATAACCAAAATCAGCGTATCCAATAATCATGTAGCTGGCCTATATACCAAGGAAACCTTCTAAACAAACAGTTAAGTAGTGAAGGAGGCAAGAAGCCATCTTCACTAAATCCAAATGGGCAACTCCCAAATTTTCTTATACCTTTCTATCCAATTTAACAAAGATAAGAACAACAATTCAAGTCAAATGTGAATTATGGCAAAAGCTACTGTGACATCGAATAGGGTATCAATTATTCGATGTGTGGTGTGCCCATTCAAAATTTCAATTTCTAAATTACCATGTTAGATCGACAAACCCAGAAACCTCACAACAACAACATTATAGAAAAATGAAAACATTGCTTACAAAAAAATAGTGGTTAAGGCTGTTTGGAACACCGAACACGTACAGACATACTCTTTGTTTTCGGTGACTTTTGATGGCTCTAGGAAAATCAAGAAATCTGAAGATGGATATTGGAGCAAGCTGCAACCCTTTTCTAAATTCACAATGAAGGAAGTGGGCTCAAATCAAAGTTCAAAGGAATAGAATTGAATTGGAGAGAAGATTGGATTCAAGAAACCGCTTCAATTTTTCTTCTTCACATGGTTTGTGTCAATTGTAAAAATATTGCTATAAATTAAGCGTTCTTTTTTTGGAGTTAGTATTTTGAGGTCCTGGGCCCAAGTCAAAATTTTGAGGCCCTTGCCTAGGTGGTTTGGTCCTAGGGCTAGCCCTGCACATACACGTGGTTGACAGACAAATTATCTTATATCTGACATAGACCAAACAAAAAACCTTGAATTTTGCTATTTTACCAAGGTTGGGGGAACCCTTATCGATACTCACACCAGTGACCCCCCCCCCATGTGAAAAACTACCCAAAAACCTCACCCACTCCCCTGTGTTGTGAGTATTTGGTAGGGGTTTTGTGAACCCCCTACCTTGTACGTGAAGCTTCTATCAAAAACTCTATGCTTCAAGAGCACAATTTTTCCGCATTGATTTTGCCGAGAAAAACAAATATGCTCCTTGATCTAAATGAATCCAATTTAATGCGTTCAACAAACAATAAATAGAAAATATTAATTGGAGTCAAGGAATTCTAAATATCATACAACAATTTATAAGAACCGATATTTTTATGCAAAATAATAGTTGTTCCAAGAAATAAAAAATGATCTAAATTTTCTCAGTAATACATATGCTTTCTCCCTAGCCTTGAATTCTTTACCAGAACATTTAATTCTGGGGAATCAAAGATTCGATTTTAGAAGAAAGCATAAGCAAAAAGAAAATTAAAAAAAAATCACAGAAAGCGGCTTCCTCAAGTAATAGAAGCAATAAAGAAGAAAACAATCTAAAGACATCCTTTACTTTACAGAGCTGGTATATACAATGCTTTTGGACTGAATGAGTAAATCTCAGATTAAATTTTTCAATAAAGAATCCTCCAAAGGAAGATTTTCAACAAGTCCAAATTAGAAACTATGGCAGGAGTTGTGTCCAGGTTCCCCCAATCGAAGCCCCTGCCACTTTCCCTAAGACTGGTGCCTATCCCATGAGGAGTAAGCAGAAAATTCAGGAAAAAAGTTTAATATCTACAAGCTAAACAAGCAGCAAAAGAAACATACCAAGTAAATGGAAAAACCACTGTGCTGAGGCGAAATGCAATACGCCTGAATTGTATACAACCCATGTATAAATTTGTAATAGAGAATTGGATTCTAAGAATACATAATAAATTCACTCTATACAGGGCAAAATCCATGTGAGTTTTGATTGAGGTGGAGCTCAATCCTTATATATGGTTTTTCTTGTTGAATTTAAACCTCAAAAGAAAATTATTTTATTGATGTAAAATTACTTACACAATTTAATACTCAAACCACTAATAATGCTCAATGGAGTATTAATAACTCTCACTTGTCGTTGCACACTTTCTCTCATCACTCATACATCCATAATGCACACAGCTTCCTTGTATTTATAGGTGTTAATGGATGGTTCTAGTATGACGGTGATGAAGTTAATCCTAATTCTAGATACATCCATAAATGATGGTGGTGATAATAATTGGATTCATCTAGCATCTTCTAGGCATTCTTAAGGATTAAGGAATTTGATTAGCAAGGAATCATCACCAATTTTCTAGAGAATTTTTGGAGCTTCCTCATTGTCGGTGATGACCTTCATTTGTCTCCTATATTTATGTGCATAAATTTTGAATTTATTTACCTCACCTCACTAAAAAGACACACATATACGCATGAATCTGTATGAATATGTTTATGGGATTCTTCTCCAAATCAAAATTTGTAATGAAAGTAGTCAGAGTCAAAGATTTGGGCATTATCGTGGTTTAAAATTGACATCTACGGTCCAGATAATATCACTTTTGTGTATATATGCACATTGTGCCTGTGTGCTTATATTATGATCTTATTTTCTCTCTCCTACCGAGAGTTAGATATGTAAATTCTTGCGATTATGAAAATATGGACTGGTTATTCTTTGTCTATTTACATTGAAAATCTGCTCTTATCTAAATTATTTGGTATGAAACATAGAAATAAAATAGTTTAATTTTTCTATACAATGTGTACTATCAATAATTTATATTGTGTTTAGATGTTCTCTAACGCTTTGGTTTGACGAGTAAGTGCGATATCAATTCTTGTACAATAGGTTTGATGTCACGAGAATTAAGTGTTTGATCTCCAAGATGAACACTTAGGTATTGAAAAGGTGCGACATGCAACAATCGAATTGATGGATAATTTGTCGTATTTGTGAGTTCATGTAATAATTGTTGTTGTCAAATTAATGTGTCATTTGATGTTACTTAGAACTTGCGTCATTGTCGCAGACTTTTAGTTCTTATTGATAAACGTTGGAAGCATGTTAATGCTACATGACTTCATTTTAAAACTCTATACTAGAAACTATCTTGTGACAATTTTTAATTTTTTGGTTGTTTAATCATGCGCATAATCTCGGATCTCAAATAATAGAAGTAATATCAAAAGGAAAATTGTCACGCCTCCAATAATATTTGTGGAATAAATACTTTGCCTTTCTTTTGAGCTGGTAGTTGACATCGTACTAATGAATGACTAAACTGAACATCAACTGTACACGGTGCAATGAGACGTAATTGTATTGTCCCTATTTCAACCATTACTATTTAGCTCGAGCTTTGCAATATGTATGGATACAAACTCATTATTCTTAATAAAGTAATTTAGTTATAACGCAATGTTAAATCCAAGTAATTGACATATGTTCTTAATAAATATTATTTCATGTAATGTATGAAAAAAGATCAAACCTTCAATTTTTATCCCACTTGTCTTCTCTTTCCCAACCCAGCCCCCACGTGACCCGATCTGACCCCATTCTCGGGTAATGATTGTTTTTGTCAGTAGTGCTATTTAGCATAAGTGATGTTTAGTCCTAATAGATGGTAATGGACTCAATATCACATTATTTTTAAAGGAAATTAGGCCCTGTACCCTCCTTTTCAAATTGTTTTGATTAATACTCTTTAATTAACTAAACATCTTAAAAGATAGTAAAAATTATGTCCCAAAATCACAAGCCAGTTAACAAGCCCAAAACTAACCCGCCATATTCAGACTCATCATTCAGTAGAAATTGTCGGCATCCTTCTCCAGCAAGGTGATAGATTCCGACTTTTAATTTTCGTTTCCAATCTACTTTCCCTCGATTTCTTCTTCTTCTTCCCTTCGTATGCGTTCGGCTTCATTATCTTCTTTTCATTTCAGCCCTAGAGTTGGAAGATTAGGATTTAGGAAATTGTAGATACAGTCAGATTCTGAGAGCAAAATGGAAGAATTTGAAGATGGGCACATTGAAGGGAGAGCCGCTGGTTATGAAGCTGGCAAAGGTGGTGCAATACGACATTCTTCTTGGAGCCATGATCGCCATCCTCTTTTACTCACCTCTCGATTACGCTTCACCCGAAAAAGCATCTGATTGTAAACCCCTAGTTTTTCTTCCTATTAGATTCAAGGGCTCTTGGTTGGTTGAACATGCATCTTTCTATTTCCTTGTGATATGTTAGTTTAATATGGCATGTAATAAATAATTATTGCTCCTTTTGTTGCTGTGTACCAGCTTGTAAACAATCAGGATTTTGAGTTTTAGTATCTTTTGAAGAAAATTGTTGCTTTCCTATTAACCCCTGCCAACATTTGAGAGATTTCGATAGATGCAAATCTTTTTAATAGAAAAAAAGAAGAAGATATTGTCAAGTTAAGAGAGATCAGGAATACTATTGTGAGTCTGTGACTGTTGTTGAGATGTTTCAAAAGACTTTGGACAAGACAATGGTTGGGGACAATGTGGGGTTGTTGTTGATACTTGGGAGGCTCTCAAAAGGTAGATAACCAGAGGAGAATGGCTTTTGTCTAATCCTAGGACTATCACTCCACACACAAAGTTTACAGTCATTGTGTATGTGTTGAAGGAGGAGGAGGTGGAATGCATTGTCACTTTTTTAATGTTGTCAAAAAAGTGTGTATCTCTTTTTTTAATCGGTGTAACTTTTTTGAACTTGTGTTACTTTCTTTTTTTGAATTCGTCACTTTTTTAAACTTCCGTCACTTTTTTTAATTTTTATCATTTTTTTAATATTTGTCACTTTTTCCAGTCATCATTTTTATTTTTGTCACATTTTTAGTGACAAGCATCATTTTTTTAAAAAATAATAATAAAAGTGACATCATATGTCGTATTAAACAATGTCACATTTATTAAAAAAGTGACACATGTCACTTTTTTATAAAAAAAAAATGTGTCACTTTTTTAAAAGTAACATTTATCACTTTTTTTTAAATTTTTGTCACTTTTTCGAGTGTGTCACCTTTTTGAATTTGTAGAACTTTTTGAGTGTCGCTTTTTTGAGTTGCTATCACATTTTTTGAGTGCGTCACTTTTTCAAATTTGTAGAATTTATTTTTTTGAACATCTATCACTTTTTTTGAATTTGTAAAATTTATTTTTTAAGCATCTGTCACTTTTTCTGAAATTTTGTCACTTTTTTTAAATTTGTAGAATTTATTTTTTTGAGCATCTATCACTTTTTTGAACTTGTCATTTTCTTAAATTTGTAGAATTTTTTTGAGTGTCTATCAATTTTTTGAATTGCTGTCATTTTTTCGAATTTGTAGAATTTTTTTTCAAACATATGTTACACTTTTTGAAATTATGTCACTTTTTGAGTGCGTCATTTTTTGAATTTCTTTCACTTTTTAGAATTTGTAGAATTTACTTTTTTTATCGTCTGTCACATTTTTGTGTGTATCATTTTTTTTATTTGTAGAATTTTTTTTGAGCGTTTGTCACTTTTTTTTTTTAAATTCTGTCACTTTTTAAATGTGTCATTTTTTTGAATTTGTAGAATTTTTTTGAGTGTGTCAATTTTTGAATTGCTGTCACTTTTTTAGTGTCGCGTTTTTGAATTTGTAGGATTTATTTTTTTGAACGTCAATCACTCCTTTTGAAATTCTGTCACTTTTTTGAATTGCTGTCACTTTTTCATATTTGTAGAATTTATTTTTTTAACATCTGTCACTTTTTTGTCTATATCACTTTTTTTGAAATTCTGTCACTTTTTGATTGTCACTTTTTTGAATTTGTAGAATTTATTTTTTAAGCATCTGTCACTTTTTGAGTGTTTCACTTTTTTGAATTTGTAGAATATTTTGAGTGTATCACTTTTTTTATTTTATAGAATTTATTTTTTTACGCGTCCATCACTGTTTTAAATTTCTATCACTATTTTTAGTATTTGTCATTTTTTTAGTTTTTATCAATTTTTTTTATTTTTAATCAAATTCTTATAGAATTGTTGCTATTTCTAAATTTTAACGAAGTTAGCAAATCTGAATAACAATATATAATAACTAAAAATAATTAGTAGAATGAAAAATGAATTATTATCAATTCAAACAAGTACACAATATAAAAAGTCTGTCAATAGAATTACGTGGCTTGGGGCGGGTAAGGTTCTGGTTGTGTGTCAGATGGTAGGATGAAGGGTGGGATAATTGGTTAAGAAGATGAAATCTGGCGTTTGTTGGGGAAAAAAATAGACAGTATTTTTTACTTCAACATAACAATTAGCATGATTTTTCTAAATGTCCCTAATTTTATGGGTATTTATGAAACTATCCCTTATTTTTAAGTGGTGCTTAGTCCCAATTTAGGTGATAATGGATCCCATATAATTTGATACTGGATCAACTAATCTGATACTAAACACTACTTTTAATACATAACATTTTCTTTGTTTAAATGCTAATGTGTAATAATGACCGGTAAAGAATAGGTACAACTAGGCAAATTTAAAGGTTGGTGTTGAAGGTCGATTTCGGATTATATTCAATGAATGATTATGGGCTGTGACAAATGTGTGAACTCATAGTTGTGGAAAGAAAGTTCAAAAAATTTGGTGAAAGAATTAAACAGGAAAAAAAAATGGAATACAACGTTCTAGGTAAGGGGTGGTAGTGGATGAAGCCATGGTCGAAGTTTTTAAGAAATCAAACGAAATCTGTTCTCATTGAAATTGTGAAAATTGAACTATTAGTTTTGTGAGCAAAGCAAGAAACTGATCTAGAAGCAATCAATTCTTTTTTTCGTTTTTTATTTATTTGTATTTTTTTTCCGGTTGGATATGATTTTTCCTTTATAAATAAATGACGCAGGGTAGGATAGTGATTATCCTATTGGCTTGTTGTAGCAGATGATTCGCAAGAAAAGAACGATAGAAAACGCCCAAAAAATAGAGAAAATACTCTCAATTCAACTCAATATTATTAATAATGCAGAATGCCGAAAACTAACCCACAAGCCGGGTTAAATAGCTGCGAAATACGAAATTATTGGAAAATTACCAAAAATGGCAAAATCCCAAAATTATACCAAAATAAAATATTAAGTAAAAGAAGTAAGTTGCCAAAAATTTGGCTTAATTCGAGTTCTCTAACATATAAAAAAGGAAACTAAATATTACCATAAATAGTAAAAAATAACTTAAAATTGAATTTTGGAAGGGAAAACAGTGGATTTTGGGCTTGAAATTAATGTCCACCAAGCAAAGCTGGGTGGCCACGACGTGCGCGCCGAAGAAAGCTTTTCGAATTGGGGTCATAATAGCGATTCCGATAACCGTAGCCAAAGTTATGGCCAAATTACCAAAGACGCGTCAAAATCTCCCAATTAAGAAAATAATGGTAATTTACTTTCCATCTTTGCGCCGATCTGCCATCTCATGATATCTCAACGCCATCATCGTACAATTTGATAAATCAGCATCACTTGACTCGAATCCTCCTGCATCAATAAATTGTGAAGACGGACAAATAATGCTATGCTTTCCTTTAGGTGACAAAAATGTTGAATATTTTGAACACATGTCAGCATATGTAAATAAAAATTGTGAGGTGGATCGTTCCATCCACATGTCACAAGTTAATTGGTCTAGAGAGATTGAAAATGATTGTGCTAGTTTAGGAATATTGTGGACCATAGATTAAATTCAATGGATAGATTTAGTCTTGTGGTCAATTCTTATTTTCTAGTCATGTTACATTCACTCTTGCTCATAGTACAATATTTGAATTTGATTTTGAATGGTTTTCACTTTATAATTACAAGACTCCTTCACTTATTTTCATTTGGACTTGGCGTAATAAAAGAGAGAGTATCGAGAGGTAACTAAGTGGGAGAAGTTCATATCTCCGACAAAATTCTTGGTGGCTTCCGGCGGATCCTTTTCTCGGTATGTCCATTACAATTCCCGTGGACGACGGTGTATGATTTTGTATGGTACAAATCTGAGCTCAACATCATAGAACACTCCATTGGTAGTGTTGAATAAGCTTTTGGTCAATTGGTTTGATTTTTTTCACTTTGAGAGTTTATGTTTTCGTATTGTAGTTGTAATAATCATTTATACACTACATTTTCAACTCTACAAAAATAAATTAAGTTTTGAACCTGCCCTTTGGGGATCAATAAAAAACCCAATCAACAATCTGCAGGCTTCTTCAGAGCCCTTTATATGCAAAAAGGAATAAAGAAAAATTATAGAACACGGGATCGGACGGCCTTGTTCTCAAAGACTTTTTGCCAAAGAGTAGATTGACAATACTAGACATTGTTAAGAAGAACAACATTATATTGTCGAGCCAAGTTGAGTACCCTGTATTGAACATTGGTCTTGGGGTAGGGCAAAAAGTATAGCTTTTTACAATAGCAAAAGCTCATAAATTGTCCAAATTCTGCAGAAAACCTTTTAAGTCAATAAGTCCATAGAGTTCAAACTTTTTAGTAGCCCACAGGCAACACCTTTTATTCAGTTCATTTACAGACAAATTAAAAAATATCCTCCCTGATCATGGGAAAATTGCCATACACTATTCTAATAGAGTTTCTGCCCAGAAAGGCAAAAAATAAAGTACCCCACAATCGTGATTCACGAAATAAGTCTGATTTACGACTGTATTTCCCATATACGCCCAGTCACATTTAGCTTGAGCTCCTGGCTATTATCTCTGGAGAAAAAGAGTGCCATGTTTCTATGAATGATTAATCCATCCAAGCTTTCTCGAACTGTATCACGACTATCACGAATGCTCCTTGGGACTCCTTGCCATGTCAACTTTCTATCATTTAAAGGTGGATCGAATCACTCGTTAGAGTTTAATGGGCCTGATATCATGTTAAGGTTTGGAGTTCCATCTTAAAATGTCGAACTTTGTTGAGAGAAGTAATCTAAGACCTTATAAATTAGTCTATGTTTTCATCTTTATTCGATATGAGATTATATCTCTTAATAACATGCTCCTAGATGAACAAAGATAATGATTTGTTTTAATAAAAACTACTCCTGATAAGATTTACCATGGAGAAAATGATGATGTAGAGTTCAAAATGAGACAGGATTATGTTGTATGATATAGTAATAAATAAAGAAACTGAGAAACATGACACGTACAATGAAAGAGGAGTGCATGGTACATTTCTTCCAGCATTTCGCTATGGCAGCAATGGCACTAGTGAAAGCAGGAGAAGAAACTTTTTTTTTTTCCTGGTAAAAATATGATAGAAATAAACAACAAACACTACATGGATGTGTTCTGAAAACCAAACAAAAACTTGATTCTTGGAATTTACATTGTTTACCGTATTCAGTGAAATGGCCCTTGATGAAAGTCAATGTATGGTATTAAGAAGACTGATAAAGCTGTTAAGTTGGCAACTAAGCAACTTCCACCTTTGTGGTTCTTTACGTTTTGAAGCAACAACGACAAATCTTAAAATTCGAAATTTTATTCAACCACGGAAAAATTCGAAATTATGCTAATGATAGAGAGTACTTACAGTCAACATCCATGTAGCATTTTCAACACCTTGAGCATCGGTCATGACGTACCGGTGGTTAAAAGTACTCCCATCATGCATATCAACCTGATGATAATTCTTTAGATGTTGCACGAGAAATAGGATATTACCACCGATAGGGCATTCAACTCCAGCATAAGGGCAATTGTATGGGCGAAATTGGCAACTCTTTTCATGCCTAAACCTGCTTTTGTATGGAAATATATCATGACAACCGAGAGACTCGTATCTGCACGGCACTTCTAGAGATTGTGCAACTCTCTCCAACGCGAGGCATCTTATGTTCCCAAGTTCTTGACGGCAAATTGGGCAAGAACGCACTTTGGACTTGCACTTAGAGCACAAAGTGTGGCCATTTGAACACTGAACATGTGAAAATGATAGTGCGACTTTAGCAATGATATGGGCTTTGAAAAGAGTGATTTTATTTTTCTGCACCAAGGACTGACAGATAGGGACCATATATATTCATATTATCGTTTATGCATCAAGGGGATGAGAATAATATGATGCTAAATAATTTTCATATTTCTAAGAACTAAATTTTGTGGAAAACTTGTTCAAACAAACATCAAAGTTTTGTTACATTAAGGAACAGAGTTGGAATAACTGGATCCATACTGTCAGATTATATCTCATGCCTGAGGCAAAACCGTTAATAATAGAATATAAGTTTCTACATAGAATCTGTATCCACTACAATATGCCAAAGAATATTTATTCAACCACATCGATAATTTATCTGACAGCATAATGACGATGCTAGTGGAACTAGAAGTGTTAGTGCGGAAACGAAGTGTTGAAGAAAAACTTGAATTTTTATTGATAGTTTTTGAGTTGCTACAGCACACTCAATAATGTTTTCTTTTTTTTTTTTCTTACTATGAGACTACAAGAATGACCTCGATTTATAGAACCACATGGATAACTCTAGAGACATGGAAATATAAATGGACACCTAATAATTCATGAATTTGCATCATGTATTTTCCTGATACATTTTCTTCAAGTGCATTATGTATTT
This sequence comes from Olea europaea var. sylvestris, assembly GCF_002742605.1. NCBI lineage: Eukaryota > Viridiplantae > Streptophyta > Magnoliopsida > Lamiales > Oleaceae > Olea > Olea europaea. The sequence continues at coordinate 16,002,196 of NC_036240.1, read as the reverse complement.
TCCTGATATATTTTCTTCAAGTGCATCATGTATTTTTCTGATACATTTTCTTCAAGTGCATGTAACCTTATTTATTTCCTAAAATTACAAATTAATGCCACATTTAACACCCCCTCTTAATTTGTAATCTTGAGTTTTTCCTTGATCTTGTCGAACTTGTCAAATGTGACTGCCTTTGTTAAAATGTCTGCTGGTTGATCATTTGTGTTGATAAATTCCATGCAAATTTCTTCTCGACTTACCAAATCTCGAATGAAGTGATGACGTAGTTCAATATGCTTCGATCTGGCATGAAAAACTGGATTTTTTGTCATAGCAATTGCTGACATATTGTCGCAATGTATTGTTGTTGGCTCTTGTTGTTCAAACATCAAGTCTTTTAGAATTCTTCTAAGCCAAACTGCTTCACAAGCGGCATCCGCAGCTGCAATGTATTCCGCTTCTGCAGAAGATAGTGCTATAGACCTTTGCTTCCTCGAACTCCATGAAATAATATTTGTTCCAAGACAAAAGATGTAGCCCGATGTACTTTTGCGGTCAACAAGTGAGCCTGCCCAATCACTGTCAGTGTAGCCAACAAGGTTGAAGTTATTTTCCTTTTTGAACTCAATGCCTTGATTTTTTGTACCTTTAAGGTATCTCAAAATTCTTTTTGCCGCCGTAAAGTGATTCTTGCTTGGTTCATTCATGAACCTGGAAAGTAAACTCACTGATTGAGTGATATCCGGCCTTGTGTTGAGGTAGATGAGTGAACCAATTAACTTTCGGTAGAGTGTAGCATCTACTTTTTCAGCATCATCATTGACTTGGAATTTTTCATTCGGCCCCATTGGAGTAGAGACTAGCTTGCATTGGTTCATGCTGAATTTTTCTAGAAGATCATCAATATACTTCTCTTGAGATAAAAAAATTCTTCCCGGGCTTTGTTTGACTTGGATGCCAAGAAAGTATTTCATTTGACCCAAGTCACTCATCTCAAAGTCTCTCATCATCTTTTTCTTGAATTCTTCCACCATGCTTTTACTTGTACCAAAGTATAGAAGATCATCCACATAAAGACATACTACAAGAAAGTCTCTTCCAAGATTATTGACATATAGAGATGATTCACTCGTGCTTCGATTGAATCCATTTTGGATGAAATAGCTATTGATTTTGCTATTCCATGCTCGCGACGCTTGCTTTAAACCATAAAGTGCCTTGTATAAACGATAGACTTTTCCTTCTTGTCCTTTGATTTCAAATCCTTCGGGTTGCTCGACATAAACTTCTTCTTGAATTTCACCATTTAAGAATGCCGATTTTACATCAAGTTGATAAACACATACCTCCAATTGAGCTGCCAGTGCCAAAACAGTACGAATCGTCTCCATTATTGCAACCGGAGCATATGTTTCAGTGTAATCAATTTCGGGCTGTTGAGAATACCCTTTTGCAACAAGACGTGCTTTGTGCTTTTGGATCGACCCATCTTCATTGTATTTTATTTTATAGACCCACTTGAGTCCAATGATTTTCTTCCCTTCTGGCAAGGCAACAAGCTTCCAAGTTTTGTTTTTCTCAATTGTGGACATTTCTTCATTCATGACTTTTGTCCAACATACTTCTTTTGAGGCTTCTTCAAATGATTGTGGTTCACTAGAGAACAACCCAAGTTCACATGACTCATATATGTCTTGTAGTGAACGTGTCTTTCTTGGAGGGCTTTCTGGATCAGATTCTTCCTCACTTCTTGGAGTAGGGTTTGGATTATGCTCTAAATTTCCAACTTGTGACGGACCTGCTTGAAATGTTAATGGATCAACAAAATGGTATGGTGTCTGGTCCACAACTTCTTTCCCTTTCCAATCCCAAGATGCAGCTTCATCAAAAACAACGTCTCGTGAAACTGTAATTTTGTTTGTAGTTGGATCTAATAACCGATATCCTTTAGATTCATCACTATATCCAACAAAGACAAGTTTTTGTCCTTTCTCGTCAAATTTCTCCCGATTTTGAGAAGGGATAAGAGCATAAGCAATGCTGCCAAATATTTTGAAGTGATCAACCATTGGCTTCTTTTTGTTCCAAGCTTCGTATGGAGTTTTATTCCGTACAGCCTTTGTTGGAGACCGATTGAGAATGTATACTGCCGTATTTACAGCTTCTGCCCAATACAGATTTGGAAGTCCTTTGCCCTTTAGCATGCTTCTTGCCATTTCAACAATTGTGCGATTTTTTCTTTCGGCCACGCCGTTTTGTTGCGGAGTTCGACTCACAGTTAATTGTCTTTTGATGCCATTTTTTCTGCAATATTCCATGAAAGGATTATAGAGATATTCACCTTCACGATCGGTCCTTAAAGTTTTTATCAAAAAACCACTTTGCCTTTCTGCTTGAGCTTTGAATTAAAGAAATGTGGAATATGCCTCAGATTTTTGACTGAGGAAGAAAACCCATATCATTCTTGTGAAGTCATCAACAAAGAGAATAAAATATCTCTTGTTTCCAAAAGTGGGAGTTTGCATTGGCCCACAAATATCCGAGTGCACAAGCTCAAGTGGTGCTTTCGTTCTCCATGAAGTTTTTGGAAACGACAACTTGTGCAATTTCCCATAGACGCATCCTTCGCACATTTTGTCTATGTGTTGGATGTTAGGAAGTCCCGTCACCATGTTTTTCATTTGGAGTAAACGAAGGCCTCTTTCATGAAGATGACCCTATCGTAAATGCCACAAATACGCCAAATCTTCGTCTCGTGCCTTGAGTGCACAATTCTCATTTAGTGGCATCATAAGAGGAAATGTCTTGTTCTTCATTTCAATATTTGCCACACAAATATTTTTCTTTTTGTCAAAAACTTTACATGCACCATCATCAAAGTGGACAGAGAAGTCACTTTGAATAAGTTGTCCAACACTTAGGAGATTATGAGAAAGATTGGGAACATAAAGAACATCTGTGATGAGTTTCTTGTTACCTTCTTTAATTTGGACAGCAATGGTGCCTTTTCCTACCGCATCTCTAGATGTTCCATTGCCAAGAATTACTTGTGAAGTAATATTTGGATTAAGGTCCACAAAGATGTCGCGATTCCCCGTCATGTGATTGCTACAACCGCTATCCAAATACCAAGGGCTTTGAGCTCCATTTTCATAATTTTGAGAATAAAACAGAATTTCCTTTTCATTCTCTTGAGAAAAGTTTGCTGCACTTTTTCTTTCTGTCATCTCTTTATTTTGAAACCAACAATCCCTTTGAGGGCAAGAAGTGACCCGGTTAACTCATAAATGGTCATTTTGGACAAGTCTTTCGATTCTTCAATTGCGGCTGCAACATGGTCAAACTTTGGAGGAAGGCATCTTAACATTTTCTCCACGACTCTTTTATCTGTAATTGCGTCACCACAGCTTTTGATTTGATTTACTGTCTCGGCTACTCGTGAAGAAAAAACACGAACCGATTCTCGTTCTTCCATTTGGAGATTATCAAAGTCTCTCCAAAAGGATTGAAGTTTCAAGGCGATCGTTTTCTCCGTTCCTTGAAATTCTTGCATCAATATTTCCCAAGCATCTTTGGCTTTTTTAACACCAAAGATACGAGGGAAAATTGATTTCCCGACTCCTTGTTGAATATAGCGGAGAGCCATTGCATCTTTTCTTTTAAATTCTTTTTGCAATTTTTCGTAATCTTCATTGTCTTCGGATGGTTCTTCGTACTCCTCATCGTCAATGAAATCCCAAAGATCTAAGGAGATGAAGAAAGTTCGCATTTGGATGCTCCAGTATTCATAATGCTCGCCTTCGAAGATTGGGACTTGACTGGAAGAATATGTAAACAACGAAGCTGTTTGTATGAAAGCCATGAAAAAATGCAATCACAAGTTATGGCTCTGATACCAAATTTGTTAGTGCGGAAACGAAGTGTTGAAGAAAAACTTGAATTTTTATTGATAGTTTTTGAGTTGCTACAGCACACTCAATAATGTTTTCTTCTTTTTTTTTTTCTTACTATGAGACTACAAGAATGACCTCTATTTATAGGACCACATGGATAACTCTAGAGACATGGGAATATAAATGGACACCTAATAATTCATGAATTTGCATCATGTATTTTCCTGATACATTTTCTTCAAGTGCATCATGTATTTTCCTGATACATTTTATTCAAGTGCATGTAACCTTATTTATTTCCTAAGATTACAAATTAATGCCACATTTAACAAGAAGTTCATATGGCGGTTAAGGCTGAAAAGAAATGCTATTAAAATGATCAAAATATGAATATGTAGAAGCTTTAGAAGTAAAAGTAACCTAAACTGATAATCAAGAGGGTTTTTCAAGAATACATACGGAGAAATGAATGGTAAGTTATACAGTGATCTTCTAGGCTGGGAAATTTATTAACAAGATATCTTGTGAATGGAAAAGATAACAAGACTTGCAACATAATGATTCTAATGAAGGTGACACGGAATATTCAGAACAAGGAAGAGCCATAAAAGAGTATGTCTTGAAACCCTAAATCACAATCACTTTAATTGCTTTATGCAAGTTAGAAGTACCCAAGAAACAAAAATTATCACTTACAAGATATTGTACCTGGTGAATTGGAGGATACATTATGTTCATACAAATGGGGCACTCAAGCAGATCACGTACAACAGTGTTTGACAGCACTCCGTGATTCATGCCCGTACGAGTTGAACTGTTGGGTACAATGACGCCTTCATTGGTGCAACCTCTACGAGCCATTATTTTTACGAAATGGCGATTTGTTGAATTCCTGTAAATGTTAGCATGCAAAGTTAATTGGGAAAAGAGTATACTTAAGACAATTAGTATTACGAAGTGAGCTATTGCAGCATTTTTATAATGTAGAGACAAACTTGACGCTACAATAACAATTGGCAAAATAATTAGAATGTTTAGATATCAAGAATGTCAAAAAAATTCAATTACAAAGTGTTATACTAAACATGATTGAAATTAAATCTGGGAAACTCATTATTAAATAACTAAAAATTGAAAGTAACAAGTGTGCAAGAAAAGGAAAAGAAATAAACTGGCAAAGTATATGTATCGCTGGCTAAAAGGAAAATATATGGAGAATATATAGGAATTAGAGTACACAGTCAATAAAATGGAACACTGTAATCATACTAATATTCATAAAGTATTCTTCAAATCAATGCTCTCCTGGCATTTTGTAAAGAAAAGCAAATAAGAAAACAAGTGGCCTTTGAAAAAGATCTATATTTTGGACAAATAAAGAGATAACTCCTAAGAATATGCATAAAAATACACGAGCCAAAGGACTAATCTATAAATTTAAAATTATTCCTACAACTGAAATGTATTGTAAGATTCTTGACCATTGAAGGGCACTAAGAAATGTCACACTTGAAGCAAACGATCATGCAGTATGCATATGTAACATATCCAGCAAAATCCTAGCAAGCATATACTTGCAGTTGACGACATATATTCCTAAATCCGATGTAGATCAAACGAAAACCCTATACTTTGGGAGCACGACTTTTCCACTGTGAGTTTGCCAATAAAAATGAATGTGCTTCTTTTAATGCGTATAATAAACAATGAGTAGAAATGTGAATTGGAGTCAGAGAATTATAAATACCACACAACAATTGATAAAAATAACTGACATTTGTTATGCAAAACAACAGTTGATCCGACAAACTAAAAATGATCTAAACTTTTTACTAGTATTTATCCTTTCTCCCTAGCCTTGAATTCCTTCTACCAGAACATTTAATTCTGGGGAATCAAATCCAGTTTTATTAGAAAACATAAGGAAAAAAGAAAAAAGAAAGAATGAGGTATGATTATGTAATAGGAGCAATTTAAGAAAATGAAAAATTTATTTAAATCTCTTCAATTTCCATAACCAGTAGATACAATGCCTTTTTGACCGAACGAGTAAATCTCAAATTAAAATTTTCAATAAAGAATCCTTATGAGAAACATTTTCCACAAGTCCAATTTTGAAAATATGCCAAGAAACCCTCTATTTCACATCAAAGTAAAATCTTTAAAATTATGCCATAAATTTAAGAACTTTAACCATAGATATATGATGCAGATTATACATCCTAGATATAAACAAACACCAGTGCAATATTCACTCAAGAATTCCAAACAATTAAATGGAAAATAAAATCAAAACTACTTTTTTTCTGATTAAACCATGAATTTATACCAGGAAAAACAAAAACAAAAACAAGAACCAGAACTCAAGCTTTTTTCCGTTCTAAACACCATCGCCAGGTCCTCTAATTTATGATTTCGCAAAGGATTCTAGTACTTTTCATCAAATAAATACTCCCCAAAAAAAATGTAGAAAAAAAAGCAGGAAATTTCAGGGAAAAGTTTGAATACCTACACGTTAAACAAGCAGGGAAAGAAACTTACCAAGAAAAAGAAAAAACCACTTTGCAGAGGTGAAATGCAATACGCCTGAACTGGATTCAACCAATATATAAATTCATAATAGAGAATTGGATTCTCAGAATACAAACTAATTTCACTCTATACAGGTGTGTTTTGGTTGAGGTGGAAGTCAATCCTTAAATGTGGTCTTTGTCTCCTATGTGTCTAAGTTTTGGATTTATTTACCTCACCTAACTAAAACACACACAGATATATTCATGAATCATAATACAGGTGTGTTTTGATTGAGGTGGAACTCAATCCTTAAATGTGGTCTTTGTCTCCTATGTGTCTAAGTTTGGGATTTATTTACCTCACCAAACTAAAAAAACACACAGATATATTCATGAATCTGTATGTGTAAATTTATGGGTTTCTTCTCCAAATCAAAATTTGTAATGAAAGTAGTAAGAGTCAAAGATTTGGGTGGTAATAGTCTGAATAACCATTATGGTAGATTAAAATTGACATCTGCAATTCAGATAATTTCCTTTTTTTTCCTTTTTTTTTTTTTGTATATATGCACATTGTGCCAGTGTGTTGATATTATATTTTTATTTCCTTCTCCTATCGAGAGTTAGATATATAGATTCTTGAGATATAAAAATATGAAATGATAATTCTTTGTCTATTTAGGATGAAAATCTAGTCTTATCTACACTATTTGGTCTGATATACGGAAATAAAATAGAATTATTTTTCAATAAAATATGCAATATCAATAATATATGTTTTGCTTAGATGTTTTATAATTCTTTGACTGAAGAGCAAGCATCATTGTCAAATCTTGCATGATCAAATTAATGAATGATTTGTCATATTTATGTAAGTTATTGAAATTGTAAGAAATGCATAATCGAATTAATGAACGATTTGTCGTATTTATGTAAGTTCTAGTAGTTATTGTCATTATCAAACCAATGATTGATTTTACATTACTTGGAACTTGCGTCATTGTGAGAAACTTTTAGCTCTTATTGATTGATGCTGACATCATGCTAAATGCATGATTGAATTAACGAACGATTTGTTATATTTATGTAAGTTCGAGTAGTTATTGTCATTATCAAACCAATGATTGATTTTACATTACTTGGAACTTGCATCATTGTCAGAAACTTTTAGCTCTTATTGATCGATGCTGACATCATGCTAGAGCAACACATGACTTCATTTTAGAACTAAGTAGAAACTATCTTATCACAACTTTTGATTTGTTGGTTGTTTAATCATGAACATAATTTCGGATCTTGAACATCAAAAGTAATGTTAGTTGGAAATCGTCACGCATCAACAACCTTTGTTGACACAAATACTTTGCCTTTCTTTTGGGCTGGTAGACCACATTAGACTAGAGCATGACTATAAACTGATCATCAACTGTATGAGATACAACGAGAAGTGACTGTATAGTCCCCCTTTTAACATTTTTTACTTGAATATTGCTATCAGCACCACTAGTACTAAAACATCGATCTAAGCGATGTTAAGTGATAGATTCAATATAATATATAATTAAGTGACTCGTTTAATTGTATCTCTTATTTAATACCACATTAGTTCCATTTAATGTCACAGTGAAGCTAAATAGATACAAACTCGTTATTCTTAGTAAAATTTAGTCATAACATAATGATAATTCCATGTAATTGACCTATGTTCTTAATAAAAGATTATTTTCTGTAACATTATGAAAAAAAATTTAAACCTTCAATTTTTCATCCAACTTTTCTTTTCTTTCCCAACCCTAACCCCACGTGACCTGACCTGACCCTATCCTACCCACTCCTAAGTGATTTGTATTTACGAGTAATGCTATCTAGTAGAAGTGGTATAATACAAATTTAGGTTGTAATGATTTCGTTGTTGCATTATTCATAAGTGGTGCTTAGTACTAGTCTAAGTATCAGTGACTTTGGATCCACCACCACGTAAACTGGTACAAACAAGCACTACCACCTAAATGGGGGTCTACTACTTAGTATCAATTTAGATAGCCGTGCGCCCACTGTCAAATCAAATCGATAAAAGCACTACTTTTTCTATGTAGTACTTTTCTTTGTTTAAATGCTAATGTGTAAAAATATTTTAAAAACCCACTGAACGATAGGGATAGCAAAAAAAACCACCAAACCCGATACCCGCAGGATCTCACTCCAAATGAGGCATGGATTACCCAGTTAATCGAGTATTCAGGGCAAGTATGTGTTACACCTGCCCTTTTTTTTTAGAATTCAATACTTTAAATGGAAAATTTCACAAAATTTCATTAATTCTAATAGAAAATGGTAATTAAAATTATCTAAGGAATATAATAAATAATAAAAACCTTAGTTTATCAAATATATTGAATACTTTAGCTTTCAAATAAATTAATTAATTAAAAATTTTAATCACTATAATATTATCTCACTTTATTGAATGAGAGCAATAAAATGAATTATTAAAAAATTAAAAAAGGGTATATAAATGGGTAAAGACCCCGCCCGCCGATCCGACCTGACCCATCCCGGCCCACTTCTCCTTAAATAGGTAATGAGGCGGGTGTCTCGAATCCACCCCATTGCCATCCCTACTAAGGCCCTGTTTGAGCCTCATTATTTCCTCATTAAAATGAAAAATATTACCGTTATCCCTCACATCAAACCACCATATTTGACTTTTTATCTTTTGTGTGGGCCCATAACGATTATATTTTTCATTCTCATTTTTTCAATAATGTGCCTCAAACGGGGGCTAAATAACGATCTTAAAAAGGGGCACAGTCAATGTCGAATCAAGGTATAACCAGGGTTGACCTAGTGATTTTAAAATTTTTAGAAATAAATAAATTTACATTAAAAAAGAATTAAAAACTTGCTCAGCTTGATTTTAAACTCGCCAATTCAAAATTACGATTTAATTTATGTTGGTTCAAAAATTAAGTTATAATTCAAGTTTTAAATATTAACAATAATATTATAAAATTAAATTATTTTACATATCCACCCCACCATTATCTACCCTAGACAATTTCACTCCCAAAGAGTGGTTTTGTTTTTTGTGTACCAAGGATGAGAGATATGGACTATATAATAAATTACTTTCTGTGTGTATTATCATATATTCATCAACAATAAAACTACTTGTATAAAGTTGGATTACAAAGTGTGTTGGCAAAAACCAAGCCATTGATTTGAAATGATTTAAAAATCTATTTTTGAAATGATTGGTGTAGATGTTATTTTGTCAACCAATTTTGTAACCCACCTTTGTAAATATAGCATAGTTCATACATCAAGGGGATGAGAATAAAATTATGCTAAATAATTTGCATATTTTCGAGAACTAATATGCTAGGTGAAAAAAGCCATCTTACACCAAATTAGAGAAAAAAAAAAGTGTCCTTTAATTCGTTTTTTCTTATAAAGACTTGTTCAAACAAAAATAAAACTTTTATTACTCCAAAGAACATCAATAGGAATTACTCAAGCCACACTCTCAGTTAATCTTACTCCTGAGCCAAAACATTAAGTGAAAATTACACAATACCATACTTTAAGTATTCAATATTCTAAAATCATATGGGAACTTTAATGTTTCAAAAATCGGGATTTTTTTATATTAATTATTTAATTTATAAACTAACCCTAACCCCCTTCCTTCCCCAAATAATTTCTCCCAAACCTAGTCCCTCTCTTCATCTCGTGGCTCTAGTCTCTCTCACCTGTGAAGAATGGGCGGAGTTGGAGTCTCTATAGGCAGAGTTGGTGTCTCACCTCTGTTGACGTCACACTTTTGCTGTGGTTTCAGGAAGATGATGGTGTTGGTGGCACAGTTGTAGTGGTATGGGGGCGCTGCTAGGTTCTGTGAAGACGCCGATGCTGTGGTGGTGTTTATGTGGTGATGGTACTGTTGGCGGTGCTGTGGTGGTGGTGATGATTTTGTGGTGGTGTTTGTATGTGACGTCGGGTAGGATGGTAATTATCCTATTGACTTGTTGTAGCAGATGATTCGCAAGAAAAGAATGATAGAAAACACCCAAAAACCAGAGAAAATAATCTGAATTCAACTCAATATTATTAATAATGCAGAATGATCAAAATTAACCCACAAGTTGGGTTAAATAGCGGCGAAATACGAAATTATGGGAAAATTACCAAAAATGGCAAAATCTCGAAATCATACCAAAATAAAATATTAAGTAAAAGAAATAAGTCGCCAAAAGTTTGGCTCAATTTGAGTTTTCTAACATACGAAAAAAAAAGGAAACGAAATATTACCATAAATAGTAAAAAATAACTTAAAATTGAATTTGGGAAAGGAAAACAGTGGATTTCGGGCTCAAAATTGACGTCCACCAAGCATAGCTGGTGGCCACGATGTGTACGCTGAAGAGAGCTTTTTAGATTGGGGTCATAATAGCAATTTCGATAACCGTAGCCAAAGTTATGGCCAAATTACGAAAGACGCGTCAGATTCCCCCAATTAAGGAAATAATGGCGTTTCACTTTCCATCTTTGCGCTGATCTGCCATCTCATGGTATCTTAGCGCCATCATCGTGCTATCTGACAAATCAACATCACTCGACTCGGATCCTCCTGCATCAGTATGGTAACGGTGCTGTGGGCGGCCTGTGGTGGTTATGGTGTTTGTGTGGTGGATCTGGCAGTTTGAGTGGGGTTTTGTGGAGGTGACTGTGAACTTGCGATGGTGGTGATGGTGTTCTGTGTGGTGGTGGTGATGGTTTTGTTTGGCGGGAATTTTTTGGAGGCAACTTTGAATCTGAGATGGTGTTGATGGTGGTGTGTTGTAGTATTGATAGGTTGTCATGAGGTGGTGGTGGCTCAGTTGGTGGTTGTGCTCCCTTGAGGTGGTAGTAGTAATGGTGATAGTGATGGTTCTAGCGGTGATCGTCGGTGGGAAGAAATGGGGTTGTGACAAATTAATTTGGAAATCTGTGATATACAAATAAATTGTGACTTGATTTGTACCGATGAAATTAACCGTGACCAATTAATTTGATAATTTGCAATGAATCAATAAGCCGTGACCAATAAAAGTTGATTTTGTGGCCTATAAAATTTTATATTCATGATCCAAAAATAATATGTGACCTATGAAATTTTTTATTTGTGACCAAAAAAAAAGTTGTGACTAAAAATTAATTCGTAACTAATTAATTTTTTGATTTCTGATCAATGAACAAATGGTGACCTACAAATTTTTTGAATTGTGATCCTAAAATAATTTGTGACATAAATTTTTGATTTGTGACCAAAAAATAATAAGTGACTTATTAAATCGTTAATTTGTGACCAACTTGTACAGATTTGTGACTTAAATATATTTAATTAATAAAATAATTAATTAATTAATTAAATCATTAATAAATTTTAATAAAAATATGATTTTTGAAGATTGAAAATTGTTTTCTTAATTTTGAAATATACCATACTTAATCTCTTACTTATGAAATTTTCCAAAACATTAATCCTAGAATAGACTCTAATTCAGATAGTGATGAGCATAACATTGAGATGAAAAAAATGAAATGCAAGAATAATACGTGTAAGCAACCCCACCTTTGAGCTAACAACCTTGCCAAGTGAGACATTATTCGTAGAGCCACAGAAGACTAAGTTGTGAAATCCTAAATCACAATCACGTTAATTGCTAATTCAAGTCTATTACCCAATAAACAAAATTTATCACAAGAAATCCTGCCTGGGGAATTGGAGGATTGATTATGTTCATACAAATGTTGCCCTCAAGCTGTTCGCACTTTGCACACAGCAGTTTTTTACAGTACTCCATGCTTCAAGCCCATAAGAGTCGAATCTTTCCTAGAAGGCCTTGTTTGGGATTCAGCACTGTCAGGTGCCTCATAGATGCTACCTCCACAAGCTATTGTTTTTCTGAAATGTTATGTTAAATCTGGTAAAGGTTAGCATGCAAAGTTAATTGGGAAAAGAGTTAAACTAAGAAAAGGAAAAGAAATAAACTAGCAACATATATATATCGCTTCCCGAAAGGAAAATATATGAATAATTCACTAGCTTAGAATTTGCAATCAGTAAAATGGAACACTATAATCAAAGTAATAATCTTAAAAGTATTCTTCAAAATGTATTGCTCTCCTGGCTATATTTTGTAATAAAAAGCAAGTGATCTTTGAAGAAAATCTGTGTTTTGATCAAGTAAAAAGTTAACTCCCAACAATAAGAATGAAATATTACGAGCCGGAGTATCTGAATTTGTAATCAATGATTGGATTGTGAGAATATACACAATTTATTGGGCCTAACTATACTGTGCAATTGTAGTGCTGCCATCGTGTTGTGCAAAAGTTGTGCTACAATAAAGCATTACTCCTATTTTAATAACAATATTTTATCATAAGACTTTTGGTAGTATCAGAGCTTTATCTTGTGCTAAAAACATGAAAGCAATTCTCGTTAGAGCTCGTTTGTATGGACGAAATCCACAACTCTTTCCATGCCTAAGTCTGCTTTAGTAGAGAAATATATCCTGACAACTAGGAATTTGGTGTCTGCATGGCACTTCTATAGATTCTTCAACTCTCTCCAATGCTAGGCATCTTAGGTTCCTATTAGGCAATTTTGTTGTCAAACGACCTCCCCGGGCAATGATGTAACCTCGGTTGTTTATTATCAATCGGCCTCGGCCAAATGATTGATTAGTACATCGACACAATTATCGAGACAACACAATCCACTTTATTATGGACCGTTAGAAGCAGCCTATTTTTATAGTGTTGTTCACGGTTCTCGCACCATTCCTTGGAAGGCTATATTATTATTGTTGAAGCCCACTTAATTGAGTCGAGCCTCGTTTGTTGGTCCACCACTTGACCCTAATTGTAACTTACCTATTTGGACACTTTACTTGGCATATAATCCCTCTCTTGTCTCAGCCTCCATAGAGTGAAATTTTCTCTTCTCTTTGTGAGTCTCCCTCTCAGCCTCTCCCTTCTCCCTCACTGTGACCTTAGTGGTTAACCTATTGTGGGCACATTAATGTGTTTCTCCTTCTCCAATTGATAGCAATTGGAGTAGGGACGGCAAGGGTGGTGTTGGAGTTGTCTCAATGGAATTGGTGTCGATGTTGTGGTAAACTGAGCCCGGTTTGCACGTGGTGGCGGTGGAATTCATCCCTACATCTGGTATCAGAGCAGTAATAGCTTTCCTGGCCTGAAAATCAACAAAAAATCGGTGACAGTCGTGAGTTTGGGTGGAAAAATTGTGGCTGCAACACTTATTTCCGGCCAATCCAGTCATTTTCCGGCGAAACCAATCCCATATTCGGGATCAGCAGGCTGAGGCGCTCCCTCGTAGGTGGTGCGTGGTGGCGATTCCGGGGGAACTTCCTTCGGGCAGTTTGTTTATTTTAATCCCCTGAACGCACTGACACTGTTTATTTTCTGTTTCAGGTTATACAGAAAAAGTTGGACAATTTTGCCCCCGGTTGATGGACGGTTGAATCTACATATATCTACTGAATTACTTTAGGCCAAGATTGTGGCTCTAAAGCAGTAGATTCGCATCTCTCTCGATTATACGGACTCAGGCACGTTCGCTCTGGTAAATTGAATTAACCCGTTAATTTTTCAGCATTAGCGCGTCACCGTATGGGGTGACAATAGGTTGGGAGTTATCATTGCTTGGCAACCAATGCTTGTGCTAGAATTAGGGTTATGTGCTCTTGATTGATCTTTTTGATTGAGTATTTGTTTTTTTGGGTTTAAAATCAGTCTTGTAATTCTTAGTGATCAAATTACTGTGGGACTAGTTATCTGCTAGACGTATTTTTTGCTGCACTGTTATTTCCACTGCTTACTTATTCCGTTAGAAATACCGTGACTTTACCCTTTCGAACATTCCCTTGATCTAAGACCGCGAGTCTTACGAAACCCTGGGAATCTAGAACGGTGTATATTGTCTGTGACCCCTAGGACTACTTTGTGTGGTTTGATTGTGGTTTGTGCATTTTTTGACTATTGTGTGAAGATGACAACTCACAGTTTTGATTTGAGAATTTTTAACGGAAAGGGTGACTTTGCTATCTGGCAACAAAAAATGAAGGGTATTTTAGTCCAAGAAAAGGTTTCAAAAGCCATTGAAGGCAATTTTTCAACTGATTTTTTACAAGAACAAAAAGAAGAAGCCGATGAGCTTGCTTATACCTCAATTATCTTACACTTGTCTGACGTCGTTTTAAGAAAAGTGGGTGAATTAAAAAACACTAAAAAACTTTGGAAGAAATTAGAAGACTTGTATTTGCTTAAGTCTACACTTAATAAACTTTACCTGCTTGAACGTTTTTTCAATTTCAAAATGGATCTCTCAAAAGATCTTGATGACAATCTAGACGTGTTTAACAAATTGGTGCAAGACATAGTTAATTGTAATGAGACTGTGTCCGAAACTTATAAGGCTATAATTTTGCTCAATGCAATCCCTAATTCCTATAAGGAAGTTAAGAACACCATTAAGTATGGTAGAGACACGTTAACATCTGAAATTGTCATAGATTCCCTTAGAAGTAAAGAAATCGAAATTAGGGCTGAAAACATGATAAGAGGAATGGTGAGGTACATATGATGCGAGGTAGAACTCAATTTAGGCAAAATAATCATGAGGGATATCAAACTAGTGGCGAGTCAAGTGGTAATGGATGGAAAAAGAAGAGCAAATGTAGGTCGAGATCAACATCTAGGATTAAAGCGAGAAAATGCTATGGTTGTGGAAACACAGGGCATTTTATAGAAGATTGTCATAAGGAGAAGCGTAAGCTAAAAGCTAAGGAGAGAGATGAGGTAAATGTGTTAGCATCTACTTCTGATATAAATGGTGGTGAGGTCTATATGATTACAAGTCCAGCTGCATACACTGTTGAATTAAATCTAACTGCTAATTCCCGCATCCATGAGTGGATACTTGATTCTGGTGCATCTTTTCATGTGATGTCTGAAAAAAACTGGTTTTGTAAGTTGCATGAATCTAACGTTGGGCATGTTGTGCTGTGTGATAACTTTGCCTATATTATTGCTGGAATTGGTGACATAAATGTAAAATTTGACACGGGTTTTGTGTATACGTTAAAGGATGTTAGATATATTCCTGAATTGTCTAGGAATTTGATTTCAGTAGGGAGACTTGAGAAGGATGACTTTACTGGTAAAATTGGAAATGGTATGCTAAAAATGATCAAGGGTGCTTTAGTTTCCATTAAGGGAATTAAGAAAAATGATATATACATTACTATTGGGAAAGTGATTAGAGATGTGAATTTCTCTATCTCCTCTGCCAAGATTGATCACACACACACATGGCACAATAGACTTGCTCACGTAGGAGTCAAGGGACTTAAGCTACTTAATGAAAAGGGTGCTTTTGGTAATGACTGTGTGTCAGATTTGCCATTTTGTGATCATTGTGTGCTTGGTAAGCATCACAAAACTTCTTTCTCCATGAGTGTTAATAGAGCTAAAGGCATGCTCGAATATGTGCACTCTGATCTTTGGAGTCCTGCCAGTAACCCCACATCGGGTGGTAATAGGTATTTCCTGTCTATTATTGATGACTACACTGGGAAGGTGTGGGTCTATCTTTTGAAGGATAAATCTGAGACCTTCAATAGTTTTAATAATTGGAAGAGACAAGTGGAAACCCAAACTGGCAAGAAAATCAAATTTTTAAAGACAGATAATGGCCTAGAATTTTGCAATAAAGAATTTAATAGTATGTGTAAAGAAAGCGGCATAACTAGACATACGACCATTCCCTACACCCCTCAGCAAAATGGGGTAGCAGAAAGGATGAATAGAACCATACTTGATAAAGTACGTTGCATGATGATCAGTTCGGGTGTTCTCAAGTCATTTTGGGGTGAGGCTGTTATGACAGCTTGCTATTTGATTAATCTTACACCCTCTGCTGCATTGAATGGTGATACTCCAAATGAGAAATGGTCGGGTAAACTAAGTGATTACTCGATACTTAGAACTTTTGGCTGTACAGCTTTTTCTCATCAAAGTAAGGGTAAGCTGGAACCTAGAGCTAGGAAGTGTGTTTTCTTAGGATACCCCGAGGGTGTTAAAGGTTATAGGTTATGGGATAAAAGCTAAAAAGGAGTTAAAATCATCATAAGTAGAGATGTCACATTTAACGAAAATGAGATGCCGTGTATTCAAGGGAAAACTGAACCTGAGAGTGAAGTAGAATCAGGTGAAGAGAGAGACCAGTTTAAGGTGGAGTTAGGAAAACTCAGTACACCTGCCCCTACTGTCTCAAATGAGGTGGAGACTCAAACTCAAGAACCCGAAGTGGAGAATAGTAATGAAATAGTGACAGAAGAACACTATGAGGAAGAGAATCCCTTAGCTAACTATAACTTAGTTAGAGATAGAGAGAGGAGACAGACGAGAGAACCTAGAAGGTTTGGTTTTGAATCTGAATTAGCTTTTGCCCAGGCTAGTTATGAAGAACTAGCTGATAAAGAGCCAAAGACTTTTGAAGAAGCGTTAGGCAGTGATCAATCTGATGAATGGCTTAAGGCAATGAAAGAAGAGATGAGTTCTCTAGAAAAGAATCATACTTGGGAGCTAGTACCTAGGCCTAAGAATAAATCAATTGTTGATTGCAAATGGGTTTTTAAGGTTAAGGAAGGAACTAGCAGCTTAGAACACCTAAGGTTTAAAACTAGGTTAGTGGCTAAATGCTACACACAGAAGGAGGGCGTTGATTATAATGAAATTTTCTCACCAGTTGTTAAGTTCACCACTATTAGGGTTATGCTCGCATTAGTTACTCAATTTGACTTGGAACTTGAACAACTTGACGTAAAAATTACTTTCTTACATGGTGAGCTTGATGAACAAATTTTCATGAATCAACCTAAAGGTTTTAAGGATAAGTCAAAACCTGATTATGTGTGTTTTCTGAGAAGATCCTTGTATAGGTTAAAAAAATCTCCTAGACAGTGGTACAAGAGGTTTGATTCCTTTGTACTTACTATAGGGTTTCAAATAAATAAATTTGATCACTGCCTGTACTTTCAACACAATGAGACTGATGATAATTATCTGTTTTTGTTGCTCTATGTGGACGACATGCTTTTGATTGGATCATCCTCTAAGTGGATAAATAATATAAAAACAAAACTAAGTGGTGAATTTAAATGAAAGACCTAGGTAAGGCTAAGAGAATCTTAGGTATTGAAATCGAAAGAGATAGGTCAAATTCTGTTTTGTTTTTGCATCAGTTTTCATACATATCCAAAGTATTGAAGAAATTCAATATGAGTGAATGCAAACTTGTCACGTTGCCCTTTGCTAATCATTTTGTTTTATCTAAGGAACAGTCTCCTTGCAATGAGCGTGAAGTTGAATACATGAGTAGAGTACCTTACTCAAATGTGATTGGTTCCATAATGTATTTGATGGTTTGCACTAGACCTGATTTAGGTTTTGCTGTTAGTACTCTCAGTAGATATATGGCTAATCCGGGACCTGAACATTGGGAAGCGTTAAAGTGGCTGTTAAAGTACTTGAAGGGTACTAGTAACGTAGGCTTAAAGTTTAGTACTAATAAAGAAGGCATAAAATTAAAGGGTTTTGTAGATGCTGACTATGCGGGAGATAGGGATGGTAGGAAATCTATTTCATCTTACGTGTTTACGTTATCTAATTCATGTGTAAGTTGGGAATCACAGTTACAACATGTTGTTGCACTATCCACTACAGAATCAGAATATATTGCTACTACTGAAGCTATTAAAGAAGCTCTATGGCTTAGAGGTCTACTTCATGAACTGTGTGTCCTGAGTGAGTATGTGGTAGTGTATTCTGATAGTCAGTCATCTATACATTTATGCAAAATCCTATTTTTCACGAGCACACTAAACACATTGATGTTAGACTCCACTTCATTAGAGATATAGTATCTCAAGAGGTGGTAAGACATGAGAAAGTCCATACCCACTACAACCCATCTGATATGGGGATGAAGGTACTGCCACTGGCAAAGTTTAGGAGTTGCAAGGAACTTCTAAACATTGGTACAGGTAAATGATTTCCAATTTTATTGTTTTTCTATTAGAGGTGTCACTAATGGGAGACAATTTTCTTTGCAGGTCCTTTGACACCAAGGTGGAGGTTGTTAGGCAATTTTGTTGTCAAAGGACCTCCCCGGGCGATGATGTAACCTCGGTTGTTTATTATCAATCGGCCTCGGCCAAATGATTGATTAGTACATCAACACAATTATCGAGACAACACAATCCACTTTATTATGGACCGTTAGAAGCAACCTATTTTTATAGTGCTATTCACGATTCTCGCACCATTCCTTGGAAGGCTATATTATTATTGTTGAAGCCCACTTAATTGAGTCGAGCCGTGTTTGTTGGTCCACCACTTAACCCTAATTGTAACTTACCTGTTTGGACACTTTATTTGGCATATAATCCCTCTCTTGTTTCGGCCTCCATAGAGTGAAATTTTCTCTTCTCTTTGTGAGTCTCCCTCTCAGCCTCTCCCTTCCCCCTCACTGTGACCTTAGTGGTTAACCTATTATGGGCACATTAATGTGTTTCTCCTTCTCCAAATGATAGCAACCGGAGTGGGGGCGGCAAGGGTGGTGTTGGAGTTGTCTCAACGGAATTGGTGTCGATGTTGTGGTAAACTGAGCCCGGTTTTGCACATGGTGGCGGTGGAATTCATCCCTACAGTTCCCAAGTTCTTGACAGAAAATTGGGCGAGAAGACACTTTGGACTTGCACTTAGAGCACAAAGTGTGGCCATTTGATTTGGACACTGAACAAGAGAAAATGATCATGAGACTATCAGCTTAATATGGGCTTTAAAAAAGTGATCAATTTATTTATTTTTTTCCAACACCGAGGATTGAGAGATACATCCATATATTAATTTACTTTCTTATGCATATTATTGTATATGCATCAAGGGGATGGGAATAAAATGATGCTAAATTATTTCCATATTTCCTAGAAATTGTATGCAAGGTGAAAAAGCCAGCTTACGCCAAATTAATGAAAAAAGTGACTTTTTAATTCCTTTTTTCTTAGAAAGATTCAAACAAAATAAAACTTTTGTTACTCCAAAGAACAGAAGTGGGAATTTCTCGATCCAAAATGTCAGTTAATACTAGAATATATGTCTTAATAGAATCTGCATCCACTATAATATGCAACCCTTCAGTCATTTATTTGATAACATAGTGATGGTGCTAGTGGAACAAGAAGTTCATATGACGGTTAAAGCTAAAAAAAAATGCTATGCAACATCAAAATATGAAAATGTAGATGTTTCAAGAAGTAAAAATTACCTAAAAGGAGAACCAAGAGGGTTTTTCAAGAATAACAGAGAAATGAATGGAAAGTATATATTGATCTTGTAGCTAAGACAGGAAATTTATTTACAAGATATATTGTGAATGGGTTTAAGATATAAATCTTGTGTATAAGGATCAAAATTAGGGATCATAAAAAAGAGATCACAGAAAGATGAAGTGTTTAATGTAGAGCAGACTGCAGAGTATATCATAAGGATATGTCAAACATATTAGCTAAAATGCGAGAAAAAAGAAAAAGAAAAAGAAAAAGAGAAAAAGGATATCACACCCTATATCATCATATAAAATGTGAAATAGGAATCAATGACTGGACTGATAGAGTCCAGTAACTTGTAGTATTAGTTAACTCGTACAAGACTCGCAACATACGATTCTAATGAAGGTCACAGAAAATATACCATTCAGAATAAGGATTTTGAAAATGTCCTCCGAATGGAGGGGTGGGGGTGGGGGAGATTCTACTGTGCAACCTGATCCCAACTTTAACAGCTGAGCTCTTCCTTGAACATCCTATTTTGTAGCTGCATGGGGTTGGTCGAGCACCCTTTGTTTGAAAAATGAGAAATTCATTAGTGATTCGTGTTTTTCAATGTGAATTCACAAACTGCCAAGATTAAAAAATAAATAAATAAAATAAAATAAAAAATCCTGTGTTTTGCAAAATGTGAAAAGACGAACGGCATATGTTACCATTGCAACATGCATAGCCATTCTTTGATCCACGTCCATGAAATCCATACTGATGCAATGATCTAATAATGAATTGTATTAATTGGATAGCCCATAGCAAAAAAAAAAAAAAAAAGAATACTCAAGCACATATCATCAACACAAAATATAGTCAAAGATATCTTTTAGTCTATTATTCAGAGAAAATATATATATCCGGTTACTTTGAGTATGAATTCGGCTAATATATTACAATATATGAGACTCTAATTCTGATAGCGATGAGCATAACATTGAGATGATGAAAAAAAAAAGTGTGCAAGAATCAGACGGGTCAGCAACCGTCCTTTGAGCTATTAACTCTGACAAGTGAGACACTATTCGTTGAGCCATACAAGACTCACAATCACTGTATTGGTGACTTTTGCAAGTCTAGAAGTACCCAAAAAAACAGAAACCATCACTTACAAGAGATCCTACCTGGTGAACTGGAGGATACATTATGTTCATACAAACGTAGAACTCAAGCGGTTCATGCACAGTAGTTTTTGACAGCACTCCATGATTCGTGCCCATAAGAGTTGAAGCTTTTCTAGTAGGCCTTGTTTGGGATTCAACAATGTCAGGTGCAATAACGCCCTCATAGGTGCTACCTCCACAAGCTATTATGTTTCCTAAATGGCGATATTTTAAATTCCTGTAAAACATACTATGCAAAGTTAATTGGGAAAATAGTTCACTTGAGAAAAGGAAAAGCAATAAACTAGCTATATTTATATATCGCCGCCTAAAAGGAAAATATATGAAAAACTCATAGTCATTAGAGTATAGAATCTATAAAATGAAATACTATAATCAGACTAATATTCATAAATTATTCTTCAAAATGCATGCTATCTTGACTGTATATTTTAATAAAAAGCGAGAAATGAATGGAAAGTATATATTGATCTTGTAGCTGAGGCAGGGAAATTTATTTACAAGATATATTGTGATAAACAAGATATAAATCGTGTGTATAAGGATCAAAATTAGGGATCACAAAAAAGAGATCATAGAAAGATAAAGTGTTTAATGTAGAGCAGAGTATATCTTAAGGATATGTCAAACATACTAGCTAAAATGCACAAAAAAGGAAAAAAAAAGAAAAAAAGAAAAAAGAAAAAAAAAATCACAGCCTACATCATCATATAAAATGTGAAATAGGAATCAATGACTGGACTGATAGAGTCCAGCAACTCAAGGGCGGACCCAAGGGGGGTCCCCGAGGGTCACTTGACCCTCCAGTTTTTCCAAGTTGGTTTTTTTTTTTTTTTTTTTGGCCATCTTGGTTTTCGGGCTCACTGTGGAATATCAAACGTAGTTGAAATATTACATTCTTAATATTATTTTGAAGTACTTACGGCCTAGTATTTCACGTCATTAATGTTGTGAGAAATGGCCTATCGTAGCAAATGTTACGATGCATCAAAATAGGTTATTTTAAACTAATATTTCGAGAATTTCGATTACAAACTATCTTTAAAAATTCTTCGACAATTATACGCTAGCCATATCCATAAATCTTCTATATCCTCTCGAAACTCATTTCGAGAACTATATCATAAACATATCGAATGATTTAAATTAATATCGAAAATAATTAAACATACGTCAAACGTGTATGCTAAAAAGAGACGTATAACTCGTCTTTTTTGAAAAGAATTTAATTATTTTATTAATGTTTATTATTTTTGCACGAGAAATTTCTCAATATAAGTTACATCATTTTATTAGGAAATTTTATAAGTGGTATGGTGTCAAATTTTATTATTTTTTGACGTAAAAATTCTTAATAAGTTTTTTATTAGTTCATAGGGGTTAGAAATCGTTATACTATTTTTTCAACTTGAAAAAAAATTTATATATAAAACAAAAATTCAATCATTTTTAGGATTTTTTTTATAATTATTGTTAACTCTTCCTTTCGATCAATTAATTTTTTTCAAATGACGTCAAAAATTTTATTAGGAAATTTATTAGATTATTTTTCTAAAAAAAATTAATTGATTAAGAGGAAAAGTAACAATAAAAAAATCCTAAAAATGATCCTTTTTTTATATATAAAAATTTCTTATATGTAAAAATAATCAAGCTGAAAAAGTTGTATAACAGTTTATAATCCATATAAAGTAATAAAAAAAATTTCCTCGCTTTTTAAAATAATTTGATTTTGACCCCCTAATGTAAAATGTTTACGTCTGCCCCTATAGCAACTTGTAGTATTTGTTAACTCGTACAAGACACGCAACATGCGATTCTAATGAAGGTCACAGAAAATACACAATTTAGAATAAGGATTTTGAAAATGTCATCCGAATTTTATTTTTTTTCCTCGGGGCGGGGGAGGGGGGGGGAATTCTACTATGCAACCTCAACACAACTTTAACAGCTGAGCTCTTCCTTGAACATCCTATTTTGTAGTTGCATGGCGTTGGTTGAGCACCCTTTGTTTGAAAAATGAGAAATTCATTAGCGATTCATGTTTTTCAATGTGAATTCACAAACTGCCAAGATTAAAAATAATAATAATAATAATAAATAAATAAAATTGAAAAGATGAACGGCATATGTTACCATTGCAACATGCATAGCCATTCTTTGATCCACGTCCATGAAATCCGTACTGGTGCAATGATCTAATTATGAGTCGTATTAATTGGATAGCCCACAACACAAAAAAATAAAAAATAAAAAATAAAAAATTGAATACTCAAGCACATATCATCAACACAAAATATAGTCGAAGATATCTTTTAGTCTATTATTCAGAGAAAATATATATATCCGGTTACTTTGAGTATGAATTCGGCTAATATATTTACAATATATGATGAGCATAACATTGAGATGATGATGGAAAAAAAATGCATGCAACAATCAAACGGGTCAGCAACCCCACCTTTGAGCTATTAACTCTGACAAGTGAGACACTATTCCTTGAGCCATATAAGACTCATAATCACCTTATTGGTGACTTTTGCAAGTCTAGAAGTACCCAAAAAAACAAAAACTATTAGTCTATCACTTACAAGAGATCCTACCTGGTGAACTGGAGGATACATTATGTTCATACAAATGTAGAACTCAAGCAGTTTACACACAGTAGTTTTTTACAGCACTCCATGATTCGTGCCCATAAGAGTTGAAGCTTTTCTAGAAGGCCTTGTTTGGGATTCAACACTGTCAGGTGCAATAACGCCCTCATTGGTGCTACCTCCACAAGCCATTAGTTTTCCTGAATGGCGATATGTTAAATTCCTGCAAAACATTACCATGCAAAGTTAATTGGGAAAATAGTTTACTTGAGAAAAGGAAAAGCAATAAACTAGCAATATTTATACATTGCCGCCTAAAAGAAAGATATATGAAAAACTCATAGGCATTAGAGTATTGAATTAGTAAAATGAAACACTATAATCAGACTAATATTCATGAAGTATTCTTCAAAATGCATGCTATCATGATTGTAAATGTTTATAAAAAGCAAAGATAAGAAAACAAGTGGTCATTGAAGAAAATCTATGTTTTACAAGTAAACTCCTAACAATAAGCCCGAAATACACATGAGCCGAGGTATAATCAATAATAGCTTTGCGAGAATACACACAATTCAATGGTCCTATAATTTAATTAAACTATATTGTCCAATTGTTGTGCTTCTATCGTGTTGTGCAATAGTGATGCTACAAAATAGCATTACTCCAATTTTGTTATAACCCACTCACTCATAGTCAAAGTCAAGAAAATTATTTAGTCAAAGTCCAAAATTCAATTGGTCAAAGTCAATGTCAAATAGGGATTTAAATGAAATAAATTATTTTATTGGGGTTTAATTTATTATGAAAAATAGTTAAAGGTTTAAAATGGATAAAACTTAATTTTAGGGATCTACTTATATATTATTTGAAGCAAAGGACTAGATGTTATATTAAATTGAAGAATAAGGACTTCCTTTGCAAAAATGAGTTAGTGGAGTCCAAATGTCCAAATTTTAATCCCATTGCCTTGATTTTTCATTTGCATACATATGTATAGAAAAACTAGAGACGGCAGAGAAGAAGATCCGAGAGAAAGGAAGAAAAAGAGAGAAAATTTAAAAAAAAATAAAAAAAGAGAGGAAGAAGAAAGAAGAAAAAATAGAAATTTTTTGCCAAGTTGTTAGAAAATAAGGGGTCTATACTATTAGACTTGGATTTCTCAATTTTGAAAGGTAAGTAAAAAATTATTTATTGTCAAGTTATGTTTAATTTCATAGTTGTTAGATTTTCAATTTTATTGAAGGAATTAAGTATAATAAACTATTAAATTGAGTAAAGTGAAAGAAAAACTAGTTCTAGTGATTAAAGAGACTGTAGAAATCGCTTAAACGTGAAATGATTAAGTTTGGATATCGCCTATTTAATTATTGAAATTATTTAAAATAATTAATTGTTTATTTAAAAATTATATCGTATTTCAGGCAACGATACTTACATCAGAACAGCTTACCAACCGGATTGATTTCGCGAACATAGTACTGTGAGTGGAAACATATAAATATTTTTAAAGTATTTTTAAATTAAGTATATTGTTAAAATATGTGCAATTATATGCAATTATGTGTTCGAATTACATGATTATTATGGAAATCTCCTTTATTATGATCCATGCGGAATTTCAAGGATTATTTATGATATGTTTGTGATTTGGTATATGAGACATGTGATATTGATATTTGTTTGGTATGTGAGACATATAATATTGAGATCGGTCATAAAAGTACCCATGATTATATACTTTTTCTAGTTCACAGAGGGGCCTTGACCGTGTTCTATCCTACACGGAGGGTCTTGACCTGACATTGGTCTTGATCATATACATATAGTTTACAGGGGGGCATTGACCGTGTTCTAGAATTGATTATGAGAGGTATTTGAGACTGGCTTTCGTTCACGGAGGGGGCCAAAGGCCAGTGGAGAAAGTTCTTAGCCCGAGGGGCGGATTACAGATTTATTCAGGGGGTACATATTTGGTGGATCACATGTGATGTGATGAGATGATGGTATAGATATCAGCTGATGACTATATCATATATAAGAGATGATATTTACAGAGTTATGAGAATGTATCAATTTTTGGCTATAAATTTTATGATGTTACCTTGTGAAGTATTCAATGATGTGAACTCGATTTTCGATAAAAATGTTTAAATGAAAAAATATAATTATTTTCGAATTTCTCCACTCACTGAGCTATCAACTCATATATTTTTCTGTAATTTTTCTATGGGTGAAAATTGATTTTTTTTAGCTGGAAGAGCTTAATGATTTTGGAATGAGAGCCACACGACATGTTGAGTGTTATAACTCATTTTGATGAAGTACAAAATAAATAAATTGGGCCCATCGCATTATATTTTACATAAGCATTTGATTTTGTTGTATTTTTTGAAATAACTCATAGTCAGCTTTAGTGATAGATTTGACATCTAGTCAGCATCTATCATTGGTGCACATTACATTTCGGGTCCACTAGGATGATTAGGGATGGGTCGTGTCAAAGTGGTATCAGAGCATGGTTTCGAAATTTTTAATGGTTCGTGCATGTTCAATGGATATGATCACATGTCGTGGTGGCAGAAATCACAGGCTCTTTATCTCAAATGTATGGAACCAAAAATGATAGAAATATATTTTTAACAGATCCAGAAAAGACTAGTATGTAAGTATGATAGTTGCAATGATCCGATGGTTGGAAATGTTATTAGTTGTTGGGTTGGAACTATGTGTATATGTAACCTATTAAGATTTGAACAGATTTTGATAATTTTGCGGCACATTCGAAGTTATAGATTTTACAACTATCGTGGAGTTTTAATTATTTTGAAGCCAAATGGTCATTAGTGTCATCAAAATTTTGTGGTCATTTGTGGCCATTTATATGGGATGATAATAGAAATCATAATGGTGTATATTTATGCTATATGATAATGGAAGACAAAATGATGATTTGTTGATTGATAAATGACAATGTGTTATTGTGTCTTTTAAGCATCGACGAAATTAACGGTAATTCCAATTATTTCGATTATTTATGAGTGGTTTGATTACAAGGAATGTGAGAATAATAGGGATGAACTTCATAATGATTACCCATTATGGGGTGATTTGGTGCTTTGAAAATAGAATTAAATGGATATGTGCATTTAGGTATGTTTATGTGGAAAAAAAAATGAAATTGAGAATGGTAGAATCGAAGTTTGTTGAGATTGGGAAATTAACATGCGGTACGTTGATGTGTGGAATGTTCAAGTGATAAATATGAATGTTATCATCTTGTGATATTAAGGGAAATTTATATAATTAAATGTTTTAAGTCATATGATATAACGATAAATGCCAAAGTTACAAGATCATAACATAATATGGTGAATAGCATGAAAATGAATGTAATGGTTGTCCTGTAGCAAAGTAATGTGATGATTTATTTGGGTTATTTAAGTTAATGAATTTTGTTAATGTCATTTGTTGATTATTGTGTTATATTTCATACAATTTGGAAGCGTTGAATTAAATTTTGAAGTTAAGATGAATTTATTGAAATGTTAGTGATGTAAATTTTGGGCTATTTTTAATTGTATTTTGGATCATGAACAAAGTATTCCATTTTTGTCAAAATAAATTTGTTAAGGAATATAAGTAGGACATATTGGCTATGTCTAAAGTTTAAGATGATCGTCAAATAGAGATTTTACTCATTGTGAAATAATATCTTTAGGTTACATTATCTTAATTAAAGATCTTTATGTGATATACAAAAAGGATTATGCATTGATGATAGATTGACAATCTATTTATAAATAAGAGTATAGATTTTCATGGATTAAATGTTATTATTGTCCCTTCATAGAAAGAAAGAACAAGATTTGTATGTGTATAGAAATGTCAAATATTTTGCTATCAAGAAATATTGAAAAAATATTTACTCTTATATCTAAAGATGATAAGCGAATGATTCATGATAATGATCTATGTTATGGTTTAGAAAATGTTCTCTAAGTGGAATGATAAAATATGGATTATGTTGTAGATTAATAAAGAGATATGATTAAATCATGATATAAGGTTGGTTATATTGGGATTGACATTTAGGAATTATGGCGTTATCACATGGTGGGAAGATCAATACTTACGGACCACGTGAGGTTAAGGTATATTCATATTCAAAAAGGAGCCGAACTTAAAGTTGTGTATATATTATCGTTAGGTGATAAAATGAAAAAGTTAAAAATATCACATATTTATATTAGGATGATATTTAATGTATCGGTTCAACGTGTATTCCATATATTCGAGGGTTAGTAAATGGACGTCACATTTAACTAATGCCATAAAGTCATCAGTGGAGTTGGTTGAAAATCGTACATATGAAGATAAATCAATCTAGATCTTGATAGGAAATGAATAGATTCTATGAAGAAAGTCTAGGCATCGTGGGCCAAGTATTCAAATATATGCTCTATATCATTGTATTCGAATCCTAGTTGATTGAATTTCGAGGACGAAATTCTTTGACGGAGGTAAGATTGTTATAACACACTCACTTATAGTCAAAGTCAAGAAAATTATTTAGTCAAAGTCCAAAATTCAATTGGTCAAAATCAATGTCAAATTGGGATTTAAATGAAATAAATTATTTTATTGGGGTTTAATTTATTATGAAAAATAGTTAAAGGTTTAAAATGGATAAAACTTAATTTTAGGGATCTACTTATATATTATTTGAAGCAAAGGACTAGATGTTATATTAAATTGAAGAATAAGGACTTCCTTTGCAAAAATGAGTTAGTGGAGTCCAAATGTCCAAATTTTAGTCCCATTGCCATGATTTTTCATTTGCATACATATGTATAGAAAAGTTAGAGACGGCAGAGAAGAATATCTGAGAGAAAGGAAGAAAAAGAGGGGAAAAAAAAAAGAAGAAGAAAAAAAAGGAGAGAAAGAAGAAAGAAGAAAAAATAGAATATTTTTGCCAAGTTGTTAGAAAATAAGGGGTCTATACTATTAGGCTTGGATTTCTCAATTTTGAAACGTAAGTAAAAAGTTATTTATTTTCAAGTTATGCTTAATTTTATAGTTAGATTTTTAGACTAAATTCAATTTTATTGAAGGGGTTAAGTATAATAAACTATGAAATTGAGTAAAGTGAAAGAAAAACTAGTTTTAGTGATTAAAGAGACTGTAGAAATCGCTTAAACGTGAAATGATTAAGTTTGGGTATCGCTTATTTAATTATTGAAATTATTTAAAATAATTAATTGTTTATTTAAAAATTATATCGTATTTCAGGCAACGATACTGACATCAGAACAGCTTACCAATCGGATTGATTTTGCGAACATAATACTGTGAGTGGAAAAATATAATGTTTTTAAAGTAATATTTTTAAAGTATTTATAAATTAAGTATATTGTTAAAGTATGTGCAATTATATGCAATTATGTGTTCGAATTACATGATTATTATGGAAATCTCTTTTATTATGATCCATGTAGAATTTCAAGGATTATTTATGGTATATTTGTGATTTGGTATATGAGACATGTGATATTAATATTTGTTTGGTATGTGAGACATGTAATATTGAGATCGGCCAAAAAAGTATCCATGATTATATACTTCGTCTAGTTCACAGAGGGGCCTTGTTCGTGTTCTATCTTAGACGGAGGGTCTTGACCTAACATTGATCTTGATCGTGTACATATAATTCACAGAGGGGTCTTGACCGTATTCTAGAATTGATTATAAGAGGTCTTTGAGACCGGTTTTTGTTCACAAAGGGGGCCAAAGGTCCGTAGCGAAAGTTCTTAGCCCGAGGGACGGATTGTAGATTTTAGTCAGATGATACATTTTTGGTGGATCACATGTGATGTGATGAGATGAGATGATGGTATAGATATCAGCTAATGACTATATCGTATATAAGAGATGATATTTACAGAGATATGAGAATGTCTCAATTTTTTGCTATAAATTTTATGATGTTACCTTGTGAAGTATTCAATGATATGAACTCGATTTGCGAAAAAATGTTTAAATGAAAAGGTATAATTATTTTTCGAACTTCTCCACTCACTGAATTATCAACTCATATATTTTTCCGTAATTTTTCTACAGGTGAAAACTGATTCTTTTTAGCTGGAAGAGCCTAATGATTTCGAAATGAGAGCCACACGACATGTTGAGTGTTATAACTCATTTTGATGAAGCACAAAACAAATAATTTGGGCCCATTGCATTATGTTTTACCTAAACATTTGATTTTGTTGCATTTTTTGAATAACTCATAGTCAGTTTTGGTGATAGATTTGACATCTAGTCAGCATCTATCATCGACGCACGTCACATTTCGAGTCCACTAAGGTGATTCGGGACGGTTCGTGTCAAATTTTCGTATCAATATTTTCTTGAAAGGTTTTTGGCAATATCTTGAACTTTTTTGTGTGCTAAAAACATAAGAGTGGTTCTTGTTAGAACTTGGTCAACTCCAATCAATATCTTCGGATGAGAAATGTTAAGCATTTTTCATAAACAACAATTACAAAAATGATATTAAATCTTAAATTCTACTTAAAATGCTAAAAGGTTGTAGTATATCTATTTTAGCTAAATTTGTGTCTATTTCTCTTTTTAAAACAATAATTTTGCACTTTAATCAATATAAGATTGAAAATTAAGGACTTGTTTATCAAGAAATATTAATTAAAAAGTTTGAATACTTATTTATGTATAAATTGTGGACTATAAATTCAATTTCTCCATTTCTTTTTCCGACATGGTGACATGGTGATGTTGCAAGTCTAATCCAAGTTACTCGTTATTCCATTATAATTGTGTTTTTTGAAAAGCACTCTCCCAGCATTTTGCCTCTTGTTCCATCGCCAAAAAACCCTCCTTACAGTAATCCTTGACACTATCTTCTCGCAGTAGGTACTAGCACACAGAGAGAAGGAAAGTGATGTTCATGAATTTGTGGCTACAAAACATCATAAAGGGTGATAGATTAATTGGGGTTTTCTCCCTAGATGGAAAAGGAAATATATGTATTTGTGATAATCAAAAAAGGAAGTCATTTTATAGGATGAATTTGGGGAATATAGTGAATTATTACATTTTATTAAGAATTAGAACTTGCGTTCAGAGGGTAAACTCTTAGATGAGGATGTGCATGAATTTATAAAAATGTTGGATGGAAAAAATATTCCGCGCCAATATAAGGATCACATTTAGTGAAGGATGGAAGGTTCGTATCATGTAGGGGGGAAGAAGAGGCTAATTATGATTCACATTCTACCTTTACGATAAAGCTGTTGAGTGTTCTAAGAAAACCACATGATAGAAATACAATAGGCTTTAGCAAGACATTGAAGTCTGTGAGCCAATAATTTGCCACTCAGACTGGCATCAAGGAAGAAAAAGAGCGTACTTGATATATAAAGCTGGAAAAACTTATCTCGATCAGTATGTGGATCTTGAGGTAAAGTTCTTAATGTTCCAAGAAGACAACCAAAATGTTGAACCTCTTGCGTGGATTCTTCTTTAGGCTTCAACATCTGCCAATGGAAGGAGCAAAGGAACAGTGGAAGGACCCCCAAAGCCTCACTGTGGAGCAAGAACGTCGTTCCTCCTGATGTAGTGACAAAAGAGTTGGATTACTGTGCAAGGCTTGATCACCCAAAGACAAACCAGTCGGAAGCGAACACAGATTTAATGTAAATTTATATGATATCTTGATTTAAGAGATTATCAAAAAATTAGAACCCACTAAATCTCAATTTTGTAGCTAAAATCAAGAACCAGAACAGAACCATTCAAATCTCTATTCTAAGACCCAAAATAATAACAATTTTAATTCAAACTTACAGAATCATCTAATTAAATCTGATCAATTAAGTTCGAGTAGTTATAGATAAAAGTACCTATTCTTAATTCTAATAAATAGGACTATATTTCCTATTTGTTCAACAGTATCCTTTCCACAGCCTGTGCAAATCTGTGCAAACATTGTGCAAAATTTTGTGCATGATCTGTGGGTGATAAATTATAGGCTATCTGCTTATTAGAGAGTTCAAAATTGTGCATTTAGCTTGAGCTCCTGGCTATTACCTCCAGAGTAAAAGAGTTCCATGTGTTCTTTGAATAATTAGTCCATCCAAACTCTCTCGAACTGTTTTATGAAGCTCCTTGCCACATCAGCCTTCTGCTATTTGCCCCAACTTCGAAGCTATATCATTCACATCATGCTTCCCACCCATGAAATGAATGAATGCCATATAAATGGGAGCCCTTCCCGTATCGAAAGCCTCAAAGTGCAAGCAGAAATGGTAACTGAAACAGTTGAACAGCTGCACCATATGAAAAATCATAGAATATGTTTCAGCTTAAAAAATTTACTTATAAGCAAATAAATAAGTTATAAATTATTTTATTGGTCAAAGTTGAAAATGAGTAAGTTACATAAATTGTAAGGTGCAAATTAATTTCAAGTAGCTTATTTTACTCAAAAGTAAGAAAAAAGTAGTTTCTATCCCTTAGTGCCTAGGTGCCATGTTGCTGAATTTTTCCCCAATAGTCAGCGCTCAGTAGTAGTGCCTAGGCGCCCCGTCGTGTACAATTAGGTTTTTCCTAGTTTAATTCATCTTTTAAAAGCCTAATTTCAATCAAACTCTTCCAATAGCTTAAAGAAGAAATTAATACCAATCTATATGCCACTTTTAGGGGAGAATTCAATGAGGCAAGAGGAGTTCCACACAAATTGGGAGAGAGAAAAACACATAATCATAAGATCAAAGAGCAAAAGCTAAGGTTTGAAGAATTTTGAAGTTGAAAAAGATTATTGTGCAAGATCAATTCTTTCCATGATTAAGATTTCAAAACCCGGTTATGAACTCAATACTTATTGTTTTTCTTTCATATTATGAGTAGTAATATTCATAGCTGGGACGAACAATGTAATTTATGTGTGACTCTTTATTTCTTTTATTCATGATTGGAGCTCTTTAGATACATATGTGTTGGTTTTAATTATGCACTTAACGCGTTGAGTTTTTTGGCCAATCATTAAATGATTTTGTAAATCTATTATGAATCGAGAGGTGAATTATAGATTTAGACCACATTTTAAAATTTGATAATTTGGTATAACGTGTGGAGATACTTATACTAATTATTGCGATTGTTAGATGAATTCTTAAAACTAATTTTTTGTTTAATTAAAATTGATTCGCATAGAGATATGTGATTGAATTAGTTAAATAAACTTAATGAGAACTCGAAATAGGTAAATTGAACACTTTTGAAGAATTCAACTGAACATTACAATTATATTGAATCTTGATTGGCGAATTAAAGGGGAGCCATAGGTAAAATTGCAAGTCCTAGCATCCATATTCATACTTTTAAAACCCAAAATTCGATAAGTTGTGTACATTAGATAATTTAGTTTAATTAAAATAATTTAGACATCAATCATAAAACTTATTACTTGCTTTCAATCAAATTATAGTTAGAAATAATTGAACTAATTGTTAAATAATAATCCTTGTGGTAACGATATCTAGACTCTTAGTTCCACTTTATTACATGCTACGATTGATACACTTGCGAGATATAAAAATCGACAACAATAATATTGAACACTATTAGGTGCAATAACGGCCTCATAGGTGCTACCTCTATGAGCCATTGTTTTTTCCAAAATGGCTATAGGTTGAATTTCTGTAAAGGTTAGCATGCAAAGTTAATTGGGAAAAGAGTATACTTAACAAAAGGAAAAGCAATAAACTAGAAATATTTATTTATCCCCGCCTAAGAGGAAAATATATGGAAAATTATAGGCATCATAGTTTGCAATCAATAAATGGAACACTATAATCATACTAATATTTGTTAAGTATTCTTCAAAATTTAATGCTCTCCTTACTATATTTTATAAGAATAATTCTACTTATACATAATGAAATTACATAATGATCTATACTTTATCGCTATTTTTTGCAGTTTGAGACTGGTGATGCTGATTTTGAGACATCCTTGTCAATGAATGAAGATCTTTACCACACTAAGTACAGGGAAAAGCTTGAGATGATGCACAAGGTAATTATCTATTAAATTTATTTATTTCCTCCAACAGTAATTAATCTTTATGCATTTGAATTATTGTTTCAAAAGAAACTCCTCTATTTTCTAGATTTCAAATTTGAATAAATTTTGGGCCATTTACTCATACATGACTATACATGTTGACATTCTTTCAGATAAGAAATTGACATTCTTTCAGATAAGAAATAAGGTGACAGTGAACCCACAATATCTTTGAGTCATTACTTTATGTCACGAAATTTTTTTGCACGCTTGGAGTGGATTTTTCGATTACTCAGTTGTTGAAACAATATGAACGGTGATTTGAACAAGTAATGGCTACTCCTGCCCTTGCAGAGGTGCGTCTTCAACTTAACCTCGTTTTCCACTGACGTCGGCATAAAGATTTGCTTCTTCTTCTATGTCTGCTACTAAAGTTATGTCTAATTTTTTCACCTGTTATTTTATCATGTTGCACTTTTTCAATAAAAATTAATGGGATGTTAAATTTCCTATGTAACATGCCAGATATCATATCCTTTTTAATTGGAACAAGTACAAATGGCTGGAGAGTAGAGCTTTCACACAATTCTAGGGGTGGAAATGGTGGCAAAGCTTACTCTAGGCAAGCATGGAGGTGCCTATTATTTACTTCCTAATTCTACTTCATTAGAAATACATCTGGTACCAGAAGCAAAAGCTACTCACAATAAATTAAGGTACTAATCTAAAAACCCTCTTTTGCATTCTACTTTTCTCCGAAGTACATGAGAGTATTTCCAATGAAGTGGCCTGGTGAATGTTAGAGAGAAAGAATTATTAAATACATCAAAAATTATATACCACCTCGTATGTTCATTCAATATTGAAATGTTAAATTCTCCTCGAGTGCTAATTTTCTCCCCTGTTATTTTATCATATTGCATTTTCTTCAATCAACATTAATGGGATGTTAAATTTCGTATGTAACATGCTAGAATCATAGCCTTATTAATTGGAACAAGTACAAATGGATGGAGAGTAGAGCTTTCACAATTCTAGGGATGGAAGTGGTGGCAAAGGTGGTGGTGGTATTAGGGGACGTGGCCGTTCTGGTTTTGCTTTAAAATCCTACGAGTATGCTGAGCATGACTGTTTTGCCCGTTAATGCATGAACCATACAGGTTTTCGAAGGCGTAGGAGTCTTACTCTCCTTAGCTATCACGGGAGCCCAAGCTATGGTAGAAGGTAATATATACTAAGTTACTAAGTTTTTGGTTTTTGGTTTTTGGGAAAGAATAAAGAACTTTGATTATTATTTTTAACTCAATCTTTGAATGACGTTGTTAGTTAAATGAGCAGTTTGAATCTATACAACCATTCTCCTCGACATCGAAGTATGTCACCTTGAGGTCGCATCTGTTGAGTGGGTTCAGCCCACTTGTTTCAATTTAAGCCCAAGAGGAGATATATATATATATATATATATATATATCTTTCTCTAAACTGTGGCTATAATTGTGAGACAAATTGCAGAGGTCAAAGTTGGCGGCTTTGTGTGTGAGGCAAAAAACATAAACTGCCAGGTTGCTGCCGCGCTGAGGAGGGAAACTGGCTAAAAATTTGAAGAAAGGGTTGTGCACGTGTGGAAGAAGAAAAAGGAAGAAAATGTTTATTTTCTTTCAATATTGTTTTGGTTGTAGGTTCACAGAGATTTTCTTCCCTGCAAAATATAAATTGGAAATTTCTCTAAGTTGCAATTTGGGTACTCTAGAGGTGTAGTATTCAAAGTAGGTACGCACAAGGTTGATCAAGTTGTTTATTTGTGGTGAGATTATTTGTGATCTTAGAGATTAATTGTTGTGGTATTCCAATTTGTGGAGAATTCAATTTTAGGGGCATAAACTTGAATAATTGTAATATATATTTTATTATAGTGGATTTTGGCCAGAGTTGCCCCATGATTTTTCCCCCTCTACAATGGAGGTTTTTTTTCCTCGTAAAAATTTGGTGTTGTATTTTCTTATTTTTGCTTGGATTATTTATTTGCATAGTTAATCATTCTAGTTAATTGCTTGGATTGGAAAAATTATTCTTACAATAATTGATATTGCCCAACAAAGTGGTATCAAAGCTCAGGTTGTGTGGTGTGATTTTATTGCGGAATAAACGGAAAATACTTCGGGCACTATGATTAAATTGTCGGCTTCAATTTATTCTATTTGGAGGCTATGATGGAGGATATATTGTATTATAAGGATTTACATGAACCTATTAAAGGTGATAGTGCTAAACCAAGCAATGTGAGTGACGGTGACTGGAAGAAGATGAACAAGAAAGCCATTGGATATATTAGACAGTGGATTGACATTAATATTTTTCATCATATATCTCAAGAGACAGATGCACATAGTCTTTGGGAAAAATTGGAGAGTCTCTATGAGAGAAAGACTGCTCAAAATAAAGCTTTTACTATTAGAAAGCTTGTGAATCTGAAGCTAAAGGAGGGAAAATCAGTTGCTGAGCATTTGAGTGAATTCCAAGACTTGATAAATCAGTTGACCACAATGAAACTAGTACTAGATGATGAGATGCAAGCTCTATTACTTCTGAGTTCATTGCCTGATAGTTAGGAGACTTTTGTGGTATCACTTAGTAACTCCGCTCCGAAGGTGTGCTCGAACTTACTCTAGTTAAAGATATTTTGTTTAATAAAGAAATAAGAAGAAAATACTTGGGTAGGAATGATGCACAAGCTCTTATTACAGAGAACAAGGGTAGGAGTAAAAGCAGAGGTCCTAAGGGACGTGGTAATTTCTGAAGTCAGTCAAAGACAAGAGGAAAGGCCAAATGCTTTTATTATGACAAAGAGGGTCATATAAAGAAACATTACATGGCTTGGAAAAATAAATTGAAAGAGGAGAAAAATTCGAAGAAAGACTGATCAGAATACAGCAGCTAGCGCTTCAGAAGAAGAAGCAGTGGTAGCAGTATTTTTCGCTAAAGATGAGCAGTGTTGTCATGTTTCAGATTCATTTGTTGAATGGGTTATTGACTCAGCGGCTTCTTACAATGTTACTCCAAGACGGAAGTTCTTCACTTTATACAAATCAGGTAACTTTGGCAGAGTGAAGATGGGTAATAACAGTTTTGCTAGTATTGTGGGAATTGGTGACATCTGTCTTCAAACAGATATTGGAAGTAGCTTGACATTGAAGAATGTGCGACATGTTCCTGACATGCGCTTGAATTTGCTATCTACACATGCATTTGATGAAGCACGGTATGACAGTTATTTTGGCAATGGAAGATGGAAACTAAAAAAAGGATCAATGATATTTACTAGAGGAAAGGTTTGTTGCACACTTTACAAGATACAAGTAAAGGTGTGTAGTGAATCAGTAAATCCAACTGAAAGTGATTCTTTACTAGACTTGTGGTATAAGCGGTTGGCTCACATGAGCGAGAAAGGATTATAGATTTTGGCAAAGAAGTCTCTCATTATTTTTACCAAAGGTACATCATTAAATTCTTGTGATTATTATTTATTTGGTAAATAGCATAGAGTATCCTTTTAGAAATACGCTAGTAGAAAATCTAATATTTTAGATTTGATTTATTCTGATGTTTATGGTCCCATTAAGGTGGAGTCCTTAGGTGGTAATAAGTATTTTCTTACTTTTATTGATGATAGTTCACGAAAGTTGTGCGTATTCTTTTTGAGATCAAAAGACCAGGTTTTTTAGTACTTTAAGAAATTCCATGCCATAGTGGAACGGAAAGTGGAAATCTTTTGAAGTGTCTCCGAACTAACAACGGAGGGGAATATACATCTAAAATATTTAAAAATTACTGCTCAAAACACGGTATTAGACATGAAAAAGACAGTTCCTGGTACTCCACAGCACAACGGTGTGGCGGAGAGAATGAACCGTACAATTGTAGAAAAGGTCAGAAGTATGTGAAGGATGGCTGGGTTACCTAAGTCATTTTGGGGTGAAGCAGTTCGAACAGCGCGCTACCTAATCAATTGGTCTCCATCAGCTCCTTTGGATTTTGAAATTCCAGAAAAATTGTGGATAGGAAAAGATGTTTCTTATTCTCACTTGAAAGTTTTTGGGTGCAAAGCATTTGCACATGTGGCTAAGGAACAACGGTTGAAGCTAGATGATAAAGGTAGTCCTTGCATTTTTGTTGGCTATGGAGATGCAGAATTTGGCTATAGATTATGGGATCCATAAAAGAAGAAAATATTCAAAAGTAGAGATGTAATTTTTCATGAAAATCAGAAGTTGACAGATGTTGAGAAATCTGGGAATCAAAGACGTGTTATTGAAGGTGTCA
>NC_036240.1:15876733-15956302 GCF_002742605.1 Olea europaea var. sylvestris | reverse complement strand
AAAATAAATCGAAAAACAAAACGTCAATCGAACTTCAGAAATCAACAATCCGAATCAGATTTAGATCTCTCACACCGGATTATCTACAGATATCAGAATTTCTACTTTTTTATATTTTCGTTATTGTTCCCCTCTCTAGAATTCTCGAAATTTTACGTTCCCAATATTGTGTGATGTGCGAAGGCTGTTGAACATGGGCAAGGCTGTTTATATAGAGGTGGGGAATGAAACGTACGGTTAAGATTTGTGTTTGACAAATTGACGGATGAGATTGAATATGTAAGAGTTTTAAACGGAATAAGCCTCTGATCGACAATAAATTACAACACCGCCATTAAAATGAGGGATTACTTGACGGCGTAACTTTCGATTTCGCTTTCGCTTTACGGATAGGATGTGAATTTCCCGTCAGCACGCTAAACGGGAACAATTATCGTTTCATTATGTTTATGTAAAATTTTCGGGCCCTTTTTGGGTGACAATCTCCTGGACGGGGGACCACACAACCCGATTGTCGTAGTGATTTTAGCCAAATTTTTGAAACTCAATGGAATTATTTTAATTCTTAAACACGAACTCTATTGTTTTTATGTTTTTAAATCTATTTGATATTATCTTATTGATAAATAATCACAAATATTATTTAAGATTATTAATTAAACTATTTGAGTTGCTTGCACTTTTTTTAATATTTTTTTTAGATTCAACTAATGAATTCTCTTTAATTACAGATCAATAAATAGCGACTTGAGTATCTAATTCTATACGCTCCCTTAGTTTTTATCTCTCAGTATGAATGTTTGTCTATTAGAGCATCTCTAAGAAAATCTTTAAATACAAAATACTCTCTATTTTAGATAATCAAACTCGCTCTTTATTCTTAATGTACAATAATTATATTTAATACATTACAAATTTCAATACTCTACAATTAAAATTTTCAAATTACATTTGAATAGATTAGTCACTAATATATAAAAAAATATATTTAAATAAAATATGTGGAGAAATTATTAAGCCCCTATTTGTTACTTATTAAATTATATTTTATTACATTACATTTTTCTCTCTCTTATTTTCAACTACAATTTTTTTATAAAATGATATTACACGTAAATCAAAAAAATTTCTTTCTTTTTCAACTACTCATTTTTCAAAAGAAAACATTATTTCATTCATTTTCATCTCCCAAAAATGGGGGGCAAACGAGGGCTAAATGTTCATTGGAAAATACAAAATAAATAATCAAAATAGAGATTTTGTTGGAGTGTATCAAAAATTTACTCCCTAAATTTAAAGATACTCTCGATTATGCATAAGATGCTCTTTATAAATAGAGGGTCTTTTTGGAGATACTTTTCGTCATTGATGTTCTTTCAGTTTCCTAAACATTTCACCTCCTTTGAAAATCATCTACCCCTTTTACTATAATTTTTTTACAAGAAAAATCAAGCTAAAAATTTAAAGATACTCTCGATTATGCATAAGATGCTCTTTATAAATAGAGGGTCTTTTTGGAGATACTTTTCGTCATTGATGTTCTTTCAGTTTCCTAAACATTTCACCTCCTTTGAAAATCATCTACCCCTTTTACTATAATTTTTTTACAAGAAGAATCAAGCTAAATTATAATATGAATTAAGGATAAGGAACTCATTTCTAAGATTCATTTTTAGACTCAAGGCGATGTAAAGCAAATTGAATACCCACTCAAACAGAAAGATTACAACCAAAGCAGCTCTCTTTTACACAACCCCATAATCCAAAACATCCACAGAATATCATCATAAGCCAAAGTTTGAGTTGTTTCCATCAAGCATAAGAGAGATTTCTAGCCCTCGACTGAACGCTTGATTGAACATAAGTCGGGTTTGGAATGTTGAAGCAAATAGAAACTGTGAGGGGATTGCGATTGGGATGAAAATTAGCATCCCCATTCCAGCAATGTATAAACGAGCAGTTGATCGTATGGACTTCTACAACCCTACTTCCTTCATCAGAGGCTCACAAGCGCAAGCAATCTAGAAAAAAAAAATAAGACCACTGAGTTTACTAGGGTAGAAAACAGAATACAAAATGCAAATAAGAATCAAATCAAGTCCAATGACATTAGCA
The DNA here is from genome assembly GCF_002742605.1 of Olea europaea var. sylvestris. Lineage (NCBI taxonomy): Eukaryota > Viridiplantae > Streptophyta > Magnoliopsida > Lamiales > Oleaceae > Olea > Olea europaea. The sequence goes on along the minus strand of NC_036240.1, from coordinate 15,954,187 downwards.
AATAATATTATAACAGAAAACCGTAACGACTCTATCTTCTAGCATTTGTTTTTTCTTAAAGCGGGCATTTGAGCTGGTTTTAGTTGGACTGAGCTACGCTCTAACATCTAGAGAGCACTCGGTCCCAGTTAAGTAATGCACGAGGACATTGAGGTATAGGTTAGCAAAACACTCGGTGCGAGTGTTTTCAGTACTGGGCTATATATCATTCATAGAGAAATAAAGAAGAATATTTTACTCAAAGATTAAATTAACAAGTTCATACAAGACCGAAAGGGAAAACCTATAGGGTAGTTATAAGATCTGCAGGGTGATATGAGACCAAAATGTTAGACCATTAATAATTTAGGAACATCATCTCTGTGGCTGAGATGAAATTATGGCATGTTTGGTCATAGTAGGGGTAAAATCAAACCATGAGTACCTAGTAGAAACTTGCTCAGAAGACTAAAGTGCAGCCACATAATTGTGAATAGTGAAAATCAGGGAAAACACACTTGTAACTTGTTCTTCAGTTTAATTTCATGAGGCTTCTCTACTAGCAAAAGCTTATCTCAAGTTTTAGTTCATTATATCACTGCTGGTTTTGCACAAAGATGCACCAAAAGACTTTCCAAGATCAAATTATGTCAGCAAGTTTGATTTGGGGAGAACAACTTTCCGAGAGGATATTCTGTAAATGGGTTTCTCTTCCTTTGATTAGAAATCTTTTCTATCAACCAAAAATCTCTTGTAAACCAAACAGCAAACTCCCAAATATTTTATTCGAAAATGGAAGAAAACACTTCCATGCCAAATGTATGATGATTTTAGGAGAAGAGGGGGCAGTGACTATTACACTGCCCATATTATATATACGACGTTTTTTGTACATAATAGGCCCCTGTTTGTTTCTCATTCTTTTCATTAAAATGAAAAATATGATCGTTATCCATCACATCAAGCTACCAATTCTGAATTTCTATCTCTTGTGTGGGTTCCATAACGGCCATATTTTTCATTCTTATCCTTACAAAAATGGGAAACAAACGGGGTCTAGATCTCTCTTACGCTAGCGAAAGAAAACTATTACAACCAAAATGGATCTCTGAACCATTTCAATAAATCAGAAAACATCAACCTAGTTGATGAAAGAAATAAAACTCAAATCAAAAGGGAGCACATACAAATTTTGGAAACATTAGGATAATCATCTTGAATCTCATTCAAAATATCGTCTATGCTCTTGTTTGCAAGTGAGGACGGAACTATTGCAGCAAGGTTTGCCTCAGGTCGTCCATAAAAACCTCCGCAAATCCTTTCCTTGAAAAGAAGAAGAATAATATTGCTTTTTTGAATGAATTTCATTGAACCACAAGAAGCATATTTATATAAGCATTTTCTTATAATTGTGCTAATACATTCTAGGTAATCAAAGTATATTAGGAATCTAAATATGTAATAACCCTACAGTTAATACATCACATATTGGTCCCGTGAATATTGGCATATTATTGACTATCCTAACACTGTCCCTCAAGTTGGAGTGTGAATATCAAGAACTCCCAACTTAAATATCATTGTTGAGAAGGCTTCCTTTCCCAATGGCTTGGTAAAAATATATGCAAGCTGATTAGCTGAAGAAACATATTGGTTACAATCGAACCATCTTGCATTTTTTTCAGAATAAAATGACAATCAACCTCTATATGTCTGGTTCTTTCATGAAAAGGGGGATTGGCTGCAATGTGCAAAGCTGCTTTATTGTCTCAATATAATAATGCTGGCTTCTGATGTAATATTCGCAAATCTTTTAGCAATGAACATAGCCATGATAATTCACAACATGTACCTGTCATGGCTCTATATTCGGCTTCTGTTGAGGATAGAGATACGACTTTCTATCTCTTTATTTGCTAGGAAATAAGAGAAGATCCCAAAAAAACACAATAACTAGTGGTAGATTTATGAAAAGTTGGGTGACCTGCCCAATCCGAATCACAAAAGGATCATGAAGATAAATCATATTGAGAAGGAGAAAAGAACCTTGTCCTAGATTATTTTTCAAATAACGCAACACACGCAATGAAGCTTCCATATGTTGTCTGCATGCAACATGCATGAATCTGCTTACACATGTATCCAGTAAGTGATATTTGGTCGGGTAATTGTCAAATAAACTAGGCGTCCAACAAGTCGCCTATACTGAGATGGTTCTCTAAAAAATTCAACTTCATCCGAGAGCTTCATGTTCTGCTCCATTGGAAAGTTCATGGGTTTAGCTCCCAAAAATTCACCATCATTTAGAATTTCAAAAGTGTATTTTTTTTTTTTTTTGGTGGAATGGAAATACCTTTCTTTGAATGAGAGACTTAAATTCCTAGAAAATATTTTAAATAACCCAAATCTTTAATTCGAAAGTGATTGTGCAGAAATTGTTTAAGAACAGATATGACAGTGACATCATTACCCCGTAATGAGAATGTCATCAACATATATTAATATGTAAAGGATTTGTTGTTCTGGCATTTGTACAATGAATAATCTGCTTTGGATTGAACAAATTCAATAGCTTGGATAGATGTAGAGAACTTGGCAAACTACTTATGAGAGGCTTGCTTTAATCCATATAACGATTTGTTGAGGTGACACACTAGGTGCTCCCTCTATTGCTAAAAACTGGGAGGTGGAGACACATAAATTTCTTCATGAAGATCATCATGAAGAAAAGCATTATGGGCATCAAATTGGTGAAGAGACCAATTCTGGGTAGCTGCTAAAAGCTAATAAACAATTAATAGTAACCATCTTAGTAGTGGGAAAAAAAGTGTCATGATAATCAATACCTTCAAGTTGCATGTAACCATTTGCAACCAAACGAGCTTTGTTATGCTCAAGAGTACCATCTGAGTTGTGTTTGATTTTATACACCCAACAACAATCAATAGGCTTCTTGCTCGGAGGAAGAGAAGAGACCAAGTATGGTGGCTTCTAAAGCAGCCAATTCAGATTGCATTGCTTCTTGCCGGTGGGAATGAGAATCTGATTCAGTATAAGATATAGGCTCAATGTCTTGAGTTACAATAGCAATAAAGTAGTAACGCTGTGGTGAGTAATGATGATAAAATAGAAAATTACAAACAAAATCACGCAAAGTCATGGAAAGAGCATGAGATCTTTCGGAACGGCACAACGCTGGTGTAGGTGGACAACTATTAGGAGTGTGAGGAATAGGGTCCAAACTCAAGACTTATGGTGGTAATGGTGGTGTTGGTTGAAAAGGTAAAATGAGATCTATAGAGGAATGATTGAAGACAACAATAGGAATGATAGATGCTTGATTTTGGGAAGTAGATGGAATGGACTCATAGGGAAAAATATTCTTATGAAAGACAACATCACGACTAGTGAACACTTGATGAGTATCAAGGGCATAAAGCTTGTAAGATTTTTGCCCAATAGGATAACCAAGAAAAACACATCTTTTGGCATAGTGAGCGAATTAATGAGGAACATGAACATCGGTAGCATATGCAAGGTACCTGACAAACCTTAAGATGAGAGTAAGAAGGAACCTTGCCATAAAGGCGTTCGAAAGGAGTTTGACAAGAAAGAATTGATGAGGCAAACTATTAATGATATGGACAGCAACAAATATACATTCTGCCATAAACATAAAGGAAGATGGGTATGAAATTGAAGGGCTCGTGAGACTCAAGAATATATCTATGTTTGCATTTAAAAACCTCATTTTGTTGAGGGTTATTGATGCAAGAATGTTGATAATTGGTGCCTTTCTCTCTAAAAAATTCCCGCATAGAAAAAAATTCCCCTACATTGTCAACCCAAATGTTGGCTATAGAAGCATTGAATTGTGTTTGGACAAAAAGAGAAAAAATTGGCAAGTAAATATTGTGTTTCACTTTTATGATGCACGAAAAAAAAACTCATGTAAATCAAGAATAGTCGTCCACAATAGTCAAAAAGTATTTAGCACTAAAGAGAGAGAGGGAATCTTGTAAGGACCTCAAATATCCCAATGAATTCATTCAAAAGGTTTAATTGAGGAAATTGAACAAGTAGAAAAAAGAAGTTGAGTCTGCTTTGTGAGTGCACAAACATACTAGTATTATCAAATTGGAAGGGAAAATTTAACAAATTTTTTGCCATAAAATCTAATATGGAGAAAGATAAATGCCCCAATTGACAATGCCATAAATGTGTGGAAGATGTGACTAGAGAACATTATGAATGGGTAGTAATGGCAGCTGTAGATCATAGTTTATGTTTTGGTTTCTCCGCTGCCATTGCTACCAAGTAATAGAGCCCATCTCGTTGTTTACCTAAACCAATCATTGCCTCATCATCCAGTCCTACAAAATACACCAACAAGGGAAGAAGGTTACTAAAAAAATTGAAATATACAAGATGGCACACCAAGGACATTTTTTAAAGAAATAATTGAATTTAAAGTTAAATTTCCAGTAGCTATAATCAGAGCCTATTCTCCACTTCGCATAACAACTAGTGGCAAAGAAGTATTCTCTCTACTGTTGACAAGTAAAGTTGGGGATGAAGTAATGTGGTATGTTGCACCACTATCAATGATCAATTGAGATTGTGACAAACTTGAGAAAGTATTAGCACAATTTAGCCTTAGGAGTGACAGATTGTGATGTTCCTTTACTGTGTACGATAATAGTATCTGTTCAATTTGTAAATTAGAGAGCCCATTCGTCAACATGAGGGTTGCGTTTGTTGTGGGATTTAACCCAATACTTTATGGCACGAGCTCACGATAGAACGAAGCTGTGCGAAATGAGAACTAGAGCTTAAGGTTAACGAAGCCAATAGGAACGACAGATGCTATAATTCATAGATGTAGATCTCGAACCTATGAATGGGGACCATTTCTCCCAGCCATTGTAGCATGTGTATCGCCCAGGGCATAAGGGGCATTATGACATCGAGGCTTGTTGTATGATGCTATCGAGTTACTTGGAAAAGAGAGAGACGGCAGAACGGATTTCACGAGAAAATCAACTTCCAGAAAAAGGGGAATAAAATAGTGAGATGCATGTTAAATGTACCTATAATGGTGTTCAATTTTCCACTGATTAAATTTCTTACATCATTAGACCATCTTTGACACTATTAATCGAAGACTAGTGGCTATTGTTGTGCTTAGAATAAGTGCTCCCTTGATTGGACCTGGTTGGTGCATATTTAGGGTGTCCTGGTGGATATCCTTTCAACTTCCAACATTTGTCTTGCTCATGATTGTCATGATTACAATAAGAGCAATGCAAAAGCTTGAGATTAGATGAGTAAGACCCAAAAAAAACCCTATTTATGTCGAACAGCAAGAAATATTGGTTCATCCCTTCGAACAACCATAGCAAAGTTCTTTATTCTCATGTACAGCACCTAAGTTGCGCTACTTCTCTTCTTGTATAATGGAAGAGTAAGCTTGTGCAACATCAGGCAATGGATTTATCAAAAAGATTTGTCTTCGAATAGCACTATAAAACGCAATGAATCCCATAAGAAATTGCATCAGTCTACGTCTCTTATTGTTTGCGCCACAAGAGCATCTAGTGTTATTATAGGAGCCTAGTTCATTCCACAATTTTTAAGCCTCGTGTAAGTAAGCTGCAACAGTCATTTGATCTTAAGTAAGACAAGCAACGTCCTTCTCAATCTGAAAAATACGAGTGTTCTTACTTTGAGAAAAATGACCTTGGAGGTCTTTCCATACCTACAGGGTAGCAGTTAAAAATATAAAGCTATCTACAATATCTAGTGTGGGTGAATTGAGAATCCATGATAGCACTATATCGTTGCATCTTTTCCATGATACATACTATTCTAGATTGGCTATGGCTGATGGCACTTTGGGGGTTCCATCTACGAAACCTAATTTGGATTTGACATGCAAAAAGATGACTGGGGCTCTCTTTCAGGTTGAATAAATTATTACCATTGAGGGGTTTGGAAACAAAACTCATTCCAAGATGGTCAGAATGGTGGAATGAATAGGAATTGGCAGCATCTGGCCTACCTCCATTTAAAGGTTGTTTGTTTGCCATTTTCAAAGGTTGCTTGTTTGCCATGACAATGATATACTACCAAAAAATAATAAAGAAGAATGAAAAATAGGGCATCATTCCCTACTCTGAAACCATGAAAAGAAGAAGAATAATATTGCTTTTTTGAATGAATTCATTGATTTGCAAGATACATATTTATACAAGTGTTTTGTTATAATTGTGCTAATCTATTCTAGGTAATCAAAGTATAATAGGAATCTAAAATCTATAATAATCCTACAATTAGTACATCACATATTGGTCCCATGAATATTGGGATATTATTGATTTTCCTAACATACTCTTCGAAGTACTGCACACACTAGACGCTCCCATGAGTCCTCCACTCACGACATCTCCTGATTTGTGACCACAAGTTCAACGAGTAAACTTCTTTCCTTGCATCCTATTGTTGGCCATATGGTTTCTTATTTTACTTTTAGATAAGGTATATTTCACTTCACTAGAGGATTTTGTTAAAACTCTCGGTACATTTGGTTTAGAAATTAGTCTTCCAATTTTGAAAAATAGTTTGCCTTTGGACCTAGCACAAAAAGTTCGAGAAACATGCGAAGTGGTTTCGAGTACAATGGAGAGATGAAGAATCCCACATTTGGACCAGCTTTATCTGCCTTTGGTTCTTCTATTCCGATCTTCATGTAGATTGATAATCATAATTTGCTGGTCTTACAACTCAACTTCATTAATCACTGCATCAAATTCTTTTTCTTGTAAAATTTTCAGGGAAGTTCCACTGAACGACAACAATAGATCTATGAGAGCTATATAGCACTTTTTGCTCTTCGAGCACTAGCTACTGAAGCAACCTCGGTTATTATTGAATCCCTAGAGCAAAAGAGCTCTTCCATGGCAAGGGGTATGCTTTCTTTATATTCTTCTACTTTTAAGCCAACCCTATAAACATAATAGAAATATCCATGTATAATTTTTTCATAGATGTGTTCCCAGGGTTGCCTACGTCTTGTCCCAATTAGAAAACAAAAGAGCTACAGATGACCTATTTAAGATTCTTCAGGATCCTCGTGAACATCCGATAGTTACACTTGAAGCTGCAAAAACTCTTGATTCTATTGCAAGTATGTCCTGATCAGCTCGTACTTTTAACATATTCTCCTGGCCATTATTTCCCTTAATTAGATTGGTTCTGATAAAGAACTGTTTAAATTATTTTTCTTTGTCAAGAAATGTTAATCAACAACCATTAATGCAGTATGTTGAATAATCGACCTCCGATGAAGGATTTTTCGGGCTCGGTTTCACCAATCTCTATCTTATTAAACACACCCAACAATGGCTCCAACCCAAACAATCACGATTCTTACTTCGGTTGCTCAAGTCAATGGGTTTACAAAGAATACAATATGGTGGCTACAATGAATCACAAAGAATAGAGGAAGACAGATTCAGTTTAAGGCTCAAGAGAGAAAACTAGAGAAAAATGTCGGCTCCTCTTTTCAATTGCAAAACACACGCGGCTCATTCACAAATGAGAGCAATATATAGTTTTAGGGTGTAATAATATAGTGAGCTCATGGAGCAACTAATGATTAAAGGGGGCGGAATACTAATTGAGCCATCCAAGAAGTAAATGGGATGTGAGCAACATTAACTATATTAAGTTGCTTCAAACGACCTTCAAGTTATTTTTCGGGTTGAGCCAATTAATCGAGTGTGTTCATAAATATTTCAATCATCGGCCGAAGACTATGAAATCTAATCTGACTATCCGACACTGTTTAACATCATCACCTGGGATTATTGGATATCAAAAACCCAACAACCTCCACCTTGATGCCCAATAATCTGCAAGTAACCAAAACACAAAACTTAAACTTGCACAATCAAGGTAATCCAATAAAATTGGTATCTCAGACCTTACCTCATGTTTCGAACCGAAACACACACCATACCTGCTCTATGTACTCACCGGGGCTAAGGTCCAAAAAACACCCAGGTAGAAACAAGTACTTACAGTGAACAACTAATCATGCGATAAAGATATTATATAGAATACCTCACACAGATCTTTTCAAATTCACGTTCACATAGAACCACCGATTAACACCAAGTTAATCAGCACACGATCAAACACATATGCAAAACATGCATAAATGACCTCACGAAAGATCTCGCCACACTTATCCTATCCCATTTCGTGTTACTCCCACATCGAGAACACATATCTCCTCTCATCGCCCACCATGCTCTCTAAATAGATCACACAACTTATGTCAAAATGGCAAGTAACAACAGATCCTAAGTTCAGGAATAATCCTCTATCACCACATTGCTTCTCCTAACCTACGTGGATAATGGGACTCCACCTTACAGAAGTGATAAAAGTGCCTCTCTCGCACTCCACCTGTACAGGGTCTCTTTCACAGATAAAGGATTCTATACATTTGATCACATCTCCACTCGTGTCAAAATGGCAAGTCACAATAGATCCTAAGTTCAGGAATAATCCTCTATCACCACATCACTTCTCCTAACCTACGTGGATAATGAGACTCCACCTTACAGAAGTAATAGAAGGGCCTCTCTCGCACTCCACCTGTACAGGGTCTCTTTCACAGATAAAGGATTCTACACATTTGATCACATCTCCACTCATGATCCAAATGTCACACTCCACATCCCCCGATACAAATCACCATGTACCCTAGGCATCTATACTCCACCTTACCAAAAGACATCTAACACAGTACTAATGCATCCTAACCCACTATGCATGTAAATGATCACACCAAGTAATCGCATTACCTCAAATTCATGCAAACACACATATCAAACAAATTGAAATGCAACATATAGTCATGCAACAAATTAGGCAATCACACACATGCTGAAAGGATCACACACAGATGCATATGTAGTGACTAGGTTTACTCTCTCAATAAACCTCACTGGGGTCATGACTCAACCCCTCAACCACATTCGTCTCACCTCTCACATAACATTTCTGCTTATCCTTCTTCTTAGGACAATCCCTAATAAAGTGTCCAGACTTATCACAACTATAATATCGTCTACCACTAGACTTGTCCCATCCTTTACCCTTCATCTTACCACCTTCATCACTCGAGTCACTACTCAAATCACCACTATTTTGAACTCTACCCAAATTCATTTTCTTAAACTTCATCCCACTCCTTCTCATGTGTAACTCACCACTCTTCTTATCTTCATTTTCAACCTTCATTTCCATCTTCTTACTCCTAAGCGAGTCTACGACAATCTCGGGAGTCAATGTATCCCTACCATACTTAATGGCATTTTTAACTTCCTTATATGACTCAGGCATAGAATTAAGCAAGATTATAGCCTTGTAGGTTTCAGATACGATTTCTTCACAGTTAACAATATCTTGGACAAGTTTATTGAAAACATCTAAATTGTCATCAAGATCCTTTGAAGGATCCATTTTAAAACTGAAGAAACGCTCAAGAAGATAAAGTTTATTGGGAGTGGATTTAAGCAAATATAGATCCTCCAACTTTTTCCAAAGATCTTTTGTGGTTTTCAGTTTTCCTACTTTTCTCCAGCCTCAGACAAATGTAAAATGATTGAGGTATAAACAAGCTCATCGCCTTCTTCTTTTTGTTCTTTTGAAAAATTAGCTGAAAAATTGCCTTCAATGGCTTTTGAAACCTTTTGTTGGACTAAAATACCATTTATTTTTTGTTGTCAGATTGAAAAATCACATTTTCCATTAAAAATACCAACTTCAAAATGTGAAGACATTTTTGAAAAACGAAGCAATCAATTAGGCAAATAGATCACACAAAGAATCCTATGGCCGCAATATACACCGTTCTAGATTCCCAGGATTTCGTAAGACTCGTGGTCTTAGATCAAGGGAACGTGCGAACGGGTAAGGTCTAGGTATTCTAACAAAGATAACAACACAGCGAAATTTACGATGCAACAAAATAGGTATATCCAATCAAACGAAATTTCACAACAATTTTAGCACAAAACACAATACGCTAATTTATCCAAAAATAAGTACTCAATCGCAAAAATTAAGAGCAAGTAATCCTAATTTCTAGCACAAGCAATGGCTGCAAAGCAATGACTACCCCCAACATATTGTCACCCCACACGGTGACGCGCTAATATCGAAACTAACGAGTTAAGCCAATTTACCAAAGCGAACGTGTCTGAGTCCGTATAACCGAGAGAGATGCAAATCTGCTGCTTTAGGACCACCATGATTCATCCTAGAGATTCACAAATATAACTGTGCAGCCCGCCAAGAAATGCAGTTCGATTTCTAGGGACAAAATCGTCCAACTTTTTCTGTGTAACCTGAAACAGAAAATTTTCAACACGAAAAATGTTAGAAATAATGTGAGGAACAAACTGTTTGAAGAAAGCTTTCCCACGCGCCCACACACGCCACCGCCGGAGAAGCCACGCGCCGCCGTCGCCGGCTGCTGTCGCCCAGACGCCTCGGCCACCCAGCACCGCCTCCACCTACAGATCACGAATCCGGCCTCCGTTTCACCAAAAGACGTCTGGATTTGCCGAAAATCGACGTTGCAGATCCGGTTTTTTTTTTTGAAAATTTTCTGGACAGTTTTATTTTCTGATTTCTGCTGGTTTTCTAGTCAGATTTTGGCCGAAAATTCCACCCCAACCTCGCTCTGATACCAAATGTTGAATAATCGACCTCCGATGATGGATTTTTCGGGCTCAGTTTCACCAATCTCTATTTTATTAAACACACCCAACAATGGCTCCAACCCAAACAATCACGATTCTTATTTCGGTTGCTCAAGTCAATGGGTTCACAAAGAGCACAATATGGCGGCTGCAATGAATCACAAAGAATAGAGGAAGACAGATTCAGTTTAAGGCTCAAGAGAGAAAACTAGAGAAAAATGTCGGCTCCTCTTTTCAATTGCAAAACACACACGGCTCATTCACAAATGAGAGCAATATATAGTTTTAGGGTGTAATAACATAGTGGGTTCATGGACCAACTAATGATTAAAGGGGGCGAAACACTAATTGAGCCATCCAAGAAGTAAATGGGTAGTGAGCAACATTAACTATATTAAGTTGCTTCAAACGACCTTCAAGTTGTTTTTCGAGTTGAGCCACTTAATAGAGTGTGTTAATAAATATTTCAATCATCGGTCGAAACCTATGAAATCTAATCCGACTATCTGACACTGTTTAACATCATCGCCGGAGATTATTGGGTATCAAAAACCCAACACAGCATATAAAATTGAATAGAACTTCTTCTACTTGAAAGGAACTTGTACTTGATGAACAATCTGTTGACAAAAATGATGTTTTGTATTCTACATTTCCTTTTTCAATGAGATGGAAAGAGTATATATTTCCAATTATGCCTAGTATATACTTTGTACCCATTTTATGAATGCTGTCAAAACTTTTTATGGATGTAAAAATTAGACATAAATCACAGACTATTTTCATATGCATGTATTTACTTGATCCTTAATAAATATTTTTCTTTCTATTTGGCAAAGATTCTTTCTTTCATCTACATCTTATGAAATTGTAGATGAATATTTTATCGTGCTACTTAAGGAATTTGCTAAGGATCTTGAACCTATTGTCTCACAAAGCTATAGAGTTTCTCTCAGGTGGCTTGGATTCAAGAGATCATTGATCAAGGAAACCCTATGAGTGAAGCAAAAATATAAATTTTGAAACACACATTTTTCTTTATGTGTCTCATAAGATATATGTTGGCCTATCTATAATTATGATATTCGTATCTCATAATTACTAACAACCTGTAACAATTTAAGATTAAGTTATAAAAAAATTGTATTTCACAATTACAACACCTTGTAAGTTGTAAATAGCAAATTATCATAACTAATTATCAGACTCCTTTAATATAATTAAAATAATAGATCTGTCAATAGTACAACTGCATTGATAATAGATTTGCTATACCATCTCAACAATTGGACTTAGGGCATATCAAATAACATTCTCCCACTTGAACGAGATTCAATGACTCATGTATCCAATGTGTTATGAATTTTCATGAAAATTATGTTTCTGGGGACAGATTCATATATGAACTACCAAAAATAAAAATAAAAAACTAGGCTAATATTTAATAAAAATTCCACAATTTTTTTTTACCCTAAATATGCCACTACATGTTTCTATTGGGATGGTGACATTACAAATGAATCTATGATAATTTTGACAATCAATAAATGGATCTATTCCTAAATCTCAAATTCATTTTCGTGATCTATCTCAATAGATCTGAATTTTCAGAATAAGTGTTGCTTTTCACATGTTCAACCTTCTCAAGGTGAGCAGACACACATTCTATCTTTTCTACAATCTCCTAGTGAGACTGTAGTGCCCCAATACATACTCTGGTCTTCGATGAGACTTAGGTTCCTTCACTTGTATGATGACTCCATTGTTATCACATTACACTATTATTGGATCCACAATAATGGGAATCATTTATAATTCACTAATGCGTTCCTCGATTGAGATTACTTTCCAAAGTATTTATTGTAGAGTTAACTGTCATTCTTCGTTGGAACATCTTCCAATTGACTACACCATCATTTAGAGTAATCATATAACACAATGTTGATTTTTCTACATCTCAGATAAGATTAACATTGAATATTTACCTTGGAGCTATTAGGCTGTGATGCCAATTTAATTGGCCCAGCTTAAAAATGGGCGATGATGAAACAAAAGTGCTAGCCCCTTTCTCAAATACTACAAGCCATTGCTCAATAACGCAACACTAAAATGGACCTAAACCCAACCCAAATGTGATGAACATGTGTGTTGCTCTGGACCTTTGGATTGCCCCGGTTATAAAACTACGGCGATAATTAATGTGATATATATAAATGGCCTGAGTAGTCCCTAATGATGATTGACTTAATTTTTCTTGTTTTGAGAAGCTTCCGGGCTCTCTCCCTCTCTCGACCGTGTCTTCTCTCATTTTTGTCTTTGTGATACGTCTCTAACCCTTAAAACTTTTGGTTTTTTGGGTGATCTCTATGAATTGAGTCTTGATGATTCTTCTATTTGTAGTCGAGAGGGTGTATCTTTGTTGTCTGGGTAGTCTTTGGGTTGCCTCCATTCGATCCCATGTGGCTAGGGTTTGTGGAGTTTTCAGGTTGTACAGACGAGTACAATGTATTCTGAGCCCTAAATAATTGATTGTTGATGTTGATGATTCATTTTTAATTCCTTTGTGTTCTGGTAATTTTGGGTTCAAGTTATTACAGAAGCTTGACTTGAATGGATGGACTGCATCAAGTACGAATCCCTTAGTCAAGATTGAGTTTCCAAATGTTTTTGGTGATTAGATTAAGAGCAATTATTGACGCAGTATCAAGAATAAAACCTGCATTAATTTATGCCTTATGTACCAAGCCATCCAAAGTTGTACTCTGATTAACTGAGCAAGAATGAAACTGACATATGGTTCCTTATGCTACCTAGATTAGCTCATTAAACATTATTTCGAAGTTTTTATCCCATTTTTATGCCTTATGCACCGCTTAATTTATGCCTTATGCACGGCCTGCATGAACATACAGAGTTTCTATTGTTTTCAAATAGTATTCTGATTTCCAAGTTCACCAGTGTTACTGTATAAAGAATTTATTAATTCCATTCCCAGTTTGAAGGATTCAATTTGGTTCCACCTATCATTTCGACGAAAAGGACAAGGAGAGATAGAGAGAAGGGTAGATTTAGGATTGGGGCGGCAATTGGAACTTAAAATAATATAATTTAAACCTATGGCCTGCAAACAAATTTTTACACGTAATAATCAGCACAGTTCAGCCTTGAAATTTACATAATTGTTGCATTTTCTGGTTTGTCATTTTGCATTTGTCTTTTTTTTTGACTTAATCCTCGTCTTTGTTGCCTATTGTAACATCACGATAATCCTCAATTCTATAATCTGTTTCTTCATTTGTTTTTTCCTTTGTCCAATTCCTTAGTATCAACCAATGAATCGTATTTGTTGCATCAGCATTTCAATAATTCATTTCTTTCTTCTGTTCATCTGGTTTCAATACTGATGTTTAAAGATCTTAACCGAGTCAATCCACGGCCTTTATGGTGGAGTGTTTTTGGAGAACAAAAGGCTGTTTTCAGTTTGTGGGTTCAGTTGAAGGAATTTTTATCACCAAAAAGTAGCTTACAGGTAAAAATCTTTTGCCCTCTGTTCTGTAATTGTTCTTGGTTGCATAATTTGTCAGGTTAAATTTTGTCATCTCCGAAGATTGCAGAATGTTTTAATTGTTGAAGATGGATGTTGCATAAATTAGGATTTTCCTGGAAAAGTTTAGGCATATGTGTTAACATTTAATAAAACAGGACAAGGTCGAATTCGGTTGATCAGCAGATGGAAAATTAGAGACTGAGGAGAGTTTAAGGATAATATAAAGATTTTGAACCTTAGAAATGACAGAATTTAATGCTATATGTGAGTTAGTGTTTGTTTGGTGAGGATTTTGTTAATTGATTTTTTGACTATTAAGTAGGAATAGTGAAATAACGGTCAAAAAATTAATTTTAATTATATTTTAACCTGTACCAAACATGCTCTTAGTTGAGTGTCGAAATTATTTATTTCGGAAATGAAGACTTATAATTACAAAAAATATGTTTTTAACAAAAAAATGGCAAACATTTAGCACTTATTTGTTGGCCATTAAAATGAGAATTTGCAGTTTACAACAGTAGACCTGTAATTTAAAGTCACTATTATTTATTCAAATGGAGCATTTACTATGGAGTAAAGTCACTTCTACAATGTATTTACACAACTTTATTGACAATAAGTCTGTTGGAGAAATTTTGGCCATTGATTTTAAAAACAAATTTTCAAATAGATGGATATGATGTTTGTCAAGTCATACATTATAAACCAAGTTGTAAAGTACATTGTACAAGTAGCATGATTGTTTACTATGGGTATACAAGTTGTTGAAAATGAGGTGAACTTTAATACCCCAATTTGTCATCCACTATTTACCAAAATACCCTCTTTATTATTAACCCTACGCCTCCCCATTTTCTTTACCATTTGGAGGGTAGCTTGGGAAGATTGAAAATTCTTCTACCATCGCATCTTCACAAGTCAAAGTTCTTTTTTTTCTTCCAAAAATTTACACAATCAGGCATTGATTGACAAAGGATCCTACTGTTGATGAGAATTAACGGTCCAAAAACCTCTAAAAATGAGGTAAAAATGGGCTCCAAGCAGGCGCTTAGAATGGTAGAAACATATTTGGTAAAAATGGGCTCCAAGTAGGCAACTTTTATTCTCTGACCTGCTGAGGCACATCCCGCGATTTACCTCCCTCACAAAGCTCTATCGGGGTGGAGCCGTGGGACCCTCAAAGTTGAGGTTCAACCTTTTATATTTGGCTTTGAAGTTACTTTTAAGCTTGGCCGAACATGCTCAAACTACTTCCTAAAGATCTGAAAAAGTAATTGCATTTATAGTATTTCTTGAAGCATTAACCTTTGATCCCTTTCATGGAAATAGGCTCCAGAAAGGTTTTAAATTGAATAAAAGTGGCAATGTCTTTGGAGGATCTTCTTGCTGCTGAAGGGTTTAAGAGAAAAGCAAAGATGATACCCAGACATTCCTTCGGCTCAGATGGAAGAAGTATACCTCTTTATCCAACGCGAGGTAAACATGAACCCAGTTCTTCATCATCTGTTAAACGGACAGCGAGGACAAGATCTGAGATACCTCGAAAAGACTCTAGAGGTGATTTTTCAACAAGTTATAGTCTTAAAGGTAGAAATCCAAGGGATGATCCTAATAGAAGGGAGAAAATAGACTGGGAATCAAAGACAGAAACTCGGGTGGAACTTGAAAGAAGAGGTTATAAAGATTCGTGGGATGCCAAGAAGTTTAGCCTTAGTTCAAGTGAAGATTCTCGAGGTTTTGGGAGAAAGGAGACCGTAGAGAGTAACGAGATAGTAGAGGTGGAAAATAACAAGCCATATACAGATATATATTCATATGATGTTCACAAAAATGAGGAAAGAGAGCGACACAGGCAGCATTCCGGGGAGGATGCAATGGAAGATAAGAGAACTACAAAAGACTCCTTCAAACGTGTCCCTCGACAAAGAATTTTAAGTGTCAATTCGTGGAAAAGAGTGAACCAGCCTGAGATAAACATGATTTCTGAAAAAGGTAAAACTTTTGATGAAAGTCGGAGCCTAAGGCAAGGCCGGTCCGAACAGATTCTTGATACTCCTGCTCTCGATGAAGCTGCTGTTAAAGCCATGATTTCTATTTTGAGTGGTTATGTCAAACGTTTTCTAACAGATGGGGACTTCAGGACATCACTGCGTCACAATAGTTTCGCTTCCCTGAATTTTATTGGATTGGAAGAAGGCCTTGACACTGAATGCAAAATCATAGAAAATCTTGAACAAGCTATAGAAATGGTTGAAAGAGCTGCTGAGGAAAATGCAACGGCCAAAGAATTAAAAAAAGCTTCTTTGCAACTTAGTGTTATTACGGGATTAAATTCCAATGATTTAAAAGATGGACTTACATCTGGAATCCCAAACTTCAAGCTGTCAGCTTGTGCTCACTTGTACCTCAGCATGATTTATATGCTACAGAGAAAAGATAGAATTGCAGCAAAACATCTTCTTCAAGTTTTCTGTGATTCACCATTCCAGGCACGGACGACATTACTGCCTGATTTGTGGGATCAAATATTGTTTCCTCATCTTTCGGATTTGAAGCTCTGGTATGACAAAGAAGCTGATTCCTTGGCTGATTCACCAATTCCAACAAATCTAAAGCTTCTTGATAAAGTGTATAATGAAACTCTGGATTCAGCAACTTATCAATTTGCCTTGTACTACAAGGATTGGCTAACCGAGGGGGTTGATGCGCCTTCGCTTCCTTCAATTGCAATTCCTTCTTTCTCTGTTCATCCAATGCAAAAGGGTCACACATGTAGTCCTACATGTCATTTCTCACCACATCCAATGGTCAGTAAAAAATTGTACGATGAAGTATTTAAGCATTCACATAAATCCGGGATTGAAATCGAAGTCTACGAGGAAGAGGATTTTGAGATAAATGCAATAAGCTCAAATGGTACTGCTCCAGAAGACAAACAATTGATATTATATTCTGATGACTCTGTTAAACACAAAAATCAAAATATCTCACCCGGCGGCAAATCTCACCCAGTAAGTGACGATTTTATTCCATAACATGAAGTTTGTGTAAATTCGAAGTTCAGCATCTTTGTCATAATTTCAATGTTCATGAAGCAAATGGTATTGTAAGTTACCAATTTTGCACATCAAATGTAGAGTCAGTCTCTTAGTAACGAATTAACAGAATTTTTCCAAGGGCCTTCCTTCCTATTTTGAAGGCATGTTTATGGAATAAATTTTCTTATATTATTGTTTCATATCTTTTTCTCAATCTTGCTTATGAAGATGGGAATAGATTAACAAAGTAAACTTTACTCGGATATCTGATCTATTTTTATCAGTAAAAATCAAGGATTTCTAAAACAATTGTAGGATGATTCACATGCGGCTGATGAAACGCAGAGATTAGAACAAGCAAGTTCTTCAGGAGAGTTAAATTTCAACGAAAACTTCCACAACAGTCAGTGGCTGCAAGAAAATTCAGATGTACACACGTTGCAAGAATTACCACCCGCAAAAGAAAATGAGCTTTTAACTAAGAGGCCAGCAAAATCATTGCTTGACCATGCTGTATCAATTTCTTTGGTATAATTCTCCATGTGTTTCTATACTGTCATTGCATTGTAAACACACACACGAGTGCATTTCAATTCTTTCCAGAAGTCTCATATCTTAATTTTGGTTGCAGGAAACTAAATTGAAGTCTCCTGTCCATGGTAAAAAATATTAATCTGAGAAGGTTTCTCTTTTTCTTGATCACCTCAACTCATTACTTGTATATGCAGAACTGCAAAAGAGTTATGAAGACTTCAGCGAAACAACTTCTCTGTTGAGCATCCCAAAAGATTTCATATGCCCTTTGAATGGACTTCTTTTTGAAGATCCAGTGACTCTTGAGACAGGACACACCTTTGAACGTGGAGCAATCACGGATTGGTTTGGTCGAGAATCTAAAACCTGCCCTGTCACAGGAAAAACATTAGCATTTCAAGCTGTCCCACCTACAAATTTCATTCTGAAGCGTGTTATTGACAATTGGAAGGTAGAGCATTGCAGGAATCTCTTGGCTACTGTCTCTCAACTAACAGCAGATTCATCGGAACATGTAAAATCGAAAGATGATGTAACTATGTCCCTATTGGAGCAGTTTCTCATTGTTTTCACTAAAGATGAGAGAATAGCAAATGCAAAACAGCTTATCTCTTTTGGAGGCTTACAGTTTCTGCTGAGGAGATTTGAGTATGGAGACGTTAATGAGAAGACATCTATTTTAGAATTACTATCTTGTTGTATTGAATCTGACGCTAGTTGCAGAGATGATGTTGCTAGAAGCATAAATATGCCGTGTCTTCTAGAACTAATTCGAAGCGAGCAGTTAAAGTTGAGAACCAATGCAGTGTTAATGCTGGCTGAACTAATTTGCTTGAACAGGTACTTGGGGCTTAGTAATTTTTCGAGTCGTTTTAACATTGATCCTACTTTTGAACTAAAATTACAAGATATCCAACTAGTGCAAGTAAAAAGATGTTCTGGGTCTCAACCATCCATACGAGATGTATAACATGTACAAGTAAAAGGAAGTTGAACTTCATCCACTGTCTTCTCTAAAAATAACTCTTCATGAACAAAAGTGGCAGAATAAATTGCTTTAACTTATTTATAATCTGTTTTTATGGTTTCTTTGGCAATTAGATTTGACGTGTTATAAAGTAATATTTTGACACTGCTTATGAAATATCAGGAGGAAAAACGCAGAAGGAATTTTAAAAGGCCTACAGGATGCAGAAATAATAAATGCAATGGATAATTTGCTCATCTATATGCAGACTTGTGTACTGGAAGAGAGACCTGAAGTAGCCGTTTTGATCCTACATTTTGATCTTCTGGTAAGTACATTTTAAAAATAAAAAAAAAAAAATCTCGAAGAAACAAAGTAATTAGGTCTTGCATTTTCCTTCATGTTGGATTAGCTCTTATTTTACTGTGGACATGGATCTCTCTCAGTCGATGTGTGTGTATGCACGTCTAAGTTTGTTTTCCCTTTTCCCATTTTATTGGACTTCTTTTATTTGCGTGAGCATTTCTTATTTCTTTTTTGCTTGGATCGACCAAATCTAGATGAAGACAGAAATTCCAATGCCGTTGTTATGAAACGCTTTCCTTGTGTATACTTACTACAATATCAATCGTACACTTTTTTAACAACTTAAGCTCTTAAACGAAGTTTTGATCCAATGTTTAATAAATACAAATGTTGTTAAATAATTTTTAATCACAAAATTGGTCTTGTTATGACTCAAAGACATCTATGTTGAGATAATCATGTAATTGAAACTTGCAGAAAATACCACACGAGAGTAGCCTATATAGACAGGAGGCTGTAGATGCCCTTACAACAGCTCTGGAGAGTGGCTTATCAGATCCGAAGGTTCAGAAGAAGTGTTGCAGAGCTCTCCTAATACTTGGAGGTCGCTTCTCTTTGTCTGGAAAACTTATGACTGAGGATTGGTCTCTGAAACTAGCCGGGTTTCTCAACGGTCCAGACTGGAATTTTGCTGACAATGAAGACAACAATATAGCAACTGATGAGACTGTGATGATGGTATGTATACAAACTAAGTCTTGATCTCAACGAACAGACTAGTTGATTTTTTTTTCTCGAGTCTTTTTACCATCAAGTACTGATTGCAAGAAAATTTTTCAAGTTCAATTCTCAGATTGAAGATGAAGAAGAAGTAAAGACGAGAGAGAAGTGGCTGGTGAGTGTGTCGGCTTCGCTTCTTGGGGATGGGACTAAGTCATTTCTGGAGACTGTTTCCAAGTGTTTAACTTTAGGAAACTCGGATTTGGTCCGCGTAATTCTAACAACAGGGGTCTGGTTGAGCTCTTCACTTGCTTCATTATCTGATACAGAGTTTCAGCTTTCTGCCCTTTTTACTCTCATTACTCCATTGAAATTTTGCCTAGAATACGGTGAGCTGGTTGAGCAAAAGGTTCTTGCTTCAATGTGTCTGCTTAATTTCAGTAAAATTCCAGGTCAGTAATTTTTAACATATTGTATGTGCAATCTTTAGTATCATTATAGTGTCATTGAGTAGTGTGTAGCAACACTCTACGTGACATTACATTGTCATTTAAGCGTTGGGTCCAATTAAATATAAGGATGCCAGACGTGTGCTCATCTCGAGTCTTTTTACTTGCCCAAATCTCATGCTTATGCTGTGGACTTGGCTCTTCCATAAAGAACAGAGTAGAGAGTGGATTGATTCAGGGATGCCCACCTTTATATAGGCCATATGCGATTGTTCGCTCAACCCCTGCTGAGATATATAGTGCGTGTTTGGTAGAGATTTTAATAATTGATTTTTTAACCGTTTGAGATAAAGTAGGTCTTACCTGTGAGAGAAGAATTCAAAAATGACAGCTGGAATAGTGAAATAACGGTCAAAAATTGATTTTAATTGATTGAAAATCTGTATCAAACAATCATATATTTTCCTTCGGCATTGGAACAATAAAAAATGTCGGAAAGAACTGGTTCGTATAAGAAGAGTTTCTGCTATATTATGGTGGTGGTTAAGAAAAGAACTTGGCGAAGTAGGACGAATGAACTGCATCAAGTGGCTCCAATATAAGGATGAGATAGCAATATTTTTTTTAGACCCATTTTATTAGAGTTATCACTGTTATGTCACGTTGATTAGTGCTAAACAAGACTTGTATTGCATATCGTTGCTTGTCTAAATTATCTTCAATTCTATGGTTTGTAGAGTGTAGAGTACTCCTGATGAAGATAAGGGAGGAACTGGCTACTTCTCTAGAAAATCTTGCAGAGGTAACATGGACAGCTAAAGAGCTGTTTATCATCTTTTCAAACCAAAGAAGTTAAAGAATCGGTAACAAAGTTCGAAAGAGAGGGAGAGAAATTGTTGCATCAAAACAAATTTTAGCAGTAAACGATTATGTGTTGTGATATGTACAGTTAAATTTTACTACAAGTGACATTTTTCTTAGGAGATGCATCAATTCTTTTTTTTTCCTTTTTTCCTCATGTATATTGGTCTTGTTAATTGTGAATGGCTAATTATATTTACTAAGCAATTTTGTTAACTGCATCACATTTTAAGTATAATGAATGTTGCGGAAGCTCACTCCAAAGATCTTCAAATCGATGTTTTCCAGGCTCAGTCCAACATACATTTCTCTACAAAACAACCAAACCAACCAGTTCCAATCCACAACCAATATATTCATCTCGGTTGCTTTCAATCTTACCAACAAAGGACAAGAAACGGTGATTATTTGTAGCCACAAAGGCAAGGAAAAAACACCACAAAAGTAAGCTATGAAGGAACTACAAATTACACAAGGTAATCAATCGATTTTGGACACTAGAGGGGCCGTTTTCTCACTTCACAGGAGGCAGCCGAGTTCTGAGTTCTCCTCAATTCACACCCAAATCACACAAGAAAATAGCTAGGGTTGTAATCTTATAAATAGTCTAGGGTTAAGCTTTTACTTGGACCAAAAAGAAAGTAAACAGGTCAAAATTCAAGTCATACAAGAGGGAATACAATTGGATCGGGTGGAACTCATGGACTTGGTTGTTGGATTTATTTCATTCATCGGCCTAGACCTATGAAATACATTATCTCACGTTAACATCATAGCCCGAAATTTATTGAGTATCAAAAAACCCAATTAATATCCACATCGATGCCCAATAAATCTACAAGCAATCAAAACACATAGTTAGCACTTACATAATCAAGGTAGCCAATAAAATTGGATCACATACCTTATCTCGTGTTTTCGACCGGAAACACATATCATACCTGTTCCATGTACTCACCTGGGCTATGGTCAAGAACACCCAAATGAAAGCAGATATTCACAGTAAGCAATCAAGAGCAAATAAACATGCGATGACGATATAATATAGGATAATACACACAAATTTTTTCAGAAACACGTTCATATAGAACCACAGATTAACACAAAGTCAATTAAATACATGGCCAACACATATGCAACAAATACATAAATGACCCCACGAAAAG
The DNA here is from genome assembly GCF_002742605.1 of Olea europaea var. sylvestris. Lineage (NCBI taxonomy): Eukaryota > Viridiplantae > Streptophyta > Magnoliopsida > Lamiales > Oleaceae > Olea > Olea europaea. The sequence goes on along the minus strand of NC_036240.1, from coordinate 15,931,839 downwards.
ATCTCACCATACTTATCCTATCCTATTTCGTGTTACTCACACCTCGAGAACACATATCTCCTCTTATCGCCCACCATGCTCACTAGACTGATCACTCAACTCATGTCTAACTGGTAAGTCATAATAAATCCTAAGTCTAAGGGATAATCCTTTATTACCACATCACTTCTCCTAACCTATGTAGATAATGGGTCTTTACCTAACAGAAGTGATAGAAGTGCCCCTCTCACAATTTACCTGATTAAGGTCTCTTCATAGATAAAGGATTCTAGACATTTAATCATATCTCCACTTGTGATCCAAATGTCACACTCCACATCCCCGATATAAACCACAAAGTATCCCTAGACATCTAAACTCTACCTCACTAAAAGACATACACCATACTACTAATGCATCATAACTCACTATGCATGCAAACAGTCACACCAAGTAATCATATTGCCTCAAATTCATGCAAATACACATATCAAACACATTGAAATGTAGCACATCATCATACAACAAATTAGGCAATCACACACATGCAGAAAGGATCACACATAGATGCACATTCAGTAACTAGGTTTATTCTCAATAAACCTCACTAGGGTCATCACTTGACCTTATAACCAAATTCGTCTCACATCTCATCTTACCCTTCTGCTTATCCTTCTTCTAGTACAGTCCCTATAAAGTATTCAGACTTACCATATCTGTAACACCGTCTACCACTAGATTTGTCCCGTCCCTTGCCCTTTTTGTTACTATTCCCATCACTCGAGTCCCTATAGAATCATTCATTTGCTTAAACTTCATCATATTCCTTATCATATGTAACTCACCACTCCTCTTATTCTTTTTTTCAACCTTAATCTCCTAAGTGAGTCTATGACAATTTCGGGTATTAAAGTGTCCCTACCATACTTAATTGCATTTTTAACCTTTCTATATGAATTAGGCATGGAATTAAGCAAGATAATAGCCTTATATATTTCAGAGACTTTTTCATCACAATTAACAATGTCTTGAACTAATTTGTTAGAGACATCCAAATTGTCGTCAATATCCTTTAAATGATTCATTTTAAAATTAAAAAATCTTTCAAGTAAATACAATTTATTAGGAGTGGACTTAAGCAAATATAAGTCTTCCAACTTTTCCCAAAGTTCTTTTGTAGAATCAAGTCTTCCAACTTTTCTCAAAATAGTATCAGACAATTGTAAAATAATTGAAGTGTAAACAAGTTCACCATATTCTTCTTTTTGTGCTTTTGTCAAATTTACAGGAAATTTGCCATTTATGGCTTTTGAAACCTTTAATTGAACTAAAAAATCCTTCATCTTTTGTTGCCGAATTGAAAAATCTCATTTCCCATTGAAAATACCAATTTCGAAATGTGAAGACATTTTAAGAATATAAAACAACCAAATACACAGATAGGTCACACAAAGTAATCATAAGGTTGCAAAATACACCATTCTAGATTCCCAGCGTTGTATAAGATTTACGATCTTAGATCAAGGGAATGTTCAAACGGGTCAAGTCCAGGTGTTCTAACAGGATAATCAACGCAACCCGAAGTTATGTAAACAAAAGTTCGAATTTTCACGCAACACAGTCTCACACAGTGATTATATGACAGTTAAAAGCACAAAATCAATTACCAACTTGCAATCAAAACTCAAAATTTCAAATATGGCAAATAACTCCTAAATTTCTAGCACAGGCAATGTTACTCCTTCACAACAATGACAAACCTAATGTCACTCCACAGGATGAAGCGCTAATACTGAAATTTAAACTGGATAAGCCAATATACCAAAGTGAACCAATCTGAGTCTGTAAATTATGAGAAACGCGAATTTATCACTTTAGGACCACCACTATTCGTCCTCAAGTCTCTAGAAACTGCAACAACCAACCAACAAAATCAAATCCCAAACGTTTGAGGAACAACTATGTCCAAATTCTACTGTACAACTTGAAAGAGAAAACTAACAACACTAAAATGTCAAATATAACATTAGGAATAAACTGCTTGAAGAGACCGTCTCGAGATTCAGCCCCATGCAGCCACGCTCTCTGTGCATGGGCTTCACAGTCCATCGGAGAGGCTCACGCTCTGGTCAACCTGGTGCGCCTTTACTTGCACGTCACATCAATGGTCTCCGTTTTCCCAAACTCTTCTGGATTGTCCACAAATTGCACAAACATATCCGATTGTTGGGCAATTTTTAGACAGCTTCTTTGATCTGATTTTTGCTTCGTTTCAGCTGATTTTTCTAGACATTTTTGGTATGTTTCACAAGCCAAAACCACCACTTGAAGCTCTTATACCAAATGTTGCGGAAGCTTACTCCAAGGATTTTCAAATTGGTGTTTTTCGGGCTCAGTACAACGTACTTTTCTCTACCAAACAATCAAACCAACCAGCTCCAATCCACAACCAATATATTTACCTCGGTTGCTATTCAATCTTACTCACAAAGTACAAGAAACAGTGATGATTTGTAGCTACAAAGACAAGGAGAAAATGCCACAAAGGTAGACTATAAAGGAACTATAAATTACACAAAGTAATCAACTGATTTTGGACACCAAAGGGGCCGTTTTTCTCACTTCAAAGGGGTAGCCGAGTTCTCCTCAATTCACACACAAGTCACACAAGAAAATAGCTAGGTTGTAATCTTATAATCAGACCAAAATTCAAGCTATTCAAGAGGGAATACAACTGGATTGGATGGAGCTCATGAATTTGGTTGTTGGACTTATTTCATTCATCAGCCTAAACCTATGAAATACATTGTTTCACATTAACATCATAGCCCGGATCTATTGGTTTCAAAAAATCCAACAATGAAGATTTTCAATTTTTGCTCATTCTGATAATTTTGATCTCAACTTTTTTAATTTGTATTTTTCTCTTTTAACCTTCAATTATTTAATACATTTTGATTCGAATGACGGTTTTTGTCTAAATATTATGTGAGTTTGAGTAAAATATTTTGTCGAACTTGTATTTATTGTTTGTCTTACTCATTTGAAAATATAATGGGCAAAATATGTATTTTTACTTCGACTAATTAATTTGGTTGTCATCAAAGACAACATGTATTAATTAACAAATTTTAAGAATAAAAATATCACAAAAAATTTGAGGATGTGCCAAAATGAGTAAAAGCGAAGATATTCATTGCAATTAAAATATGTGGTGTGAATATAATTATCCGTTGTGAATTAGTAAAACTAAATTGCGGCATATTGACCTAATCATTTTTATTTTAACTTGTACATAACACGTGCGTTGTCGTTGCAATGCTTTTGAATAGTTATAGTTCTATGGAAAAGTGTGACTAAAATATTATTACCGAAGTACTTAAAAAATACTCTTACCAAATGGAGCTTTAGAGTGCATAATTGGAAAATATTCAATATTGTTAAAATTGTGATTAGGATCATATGATCAAAATGACTCAATCCGAATTAGATCGAGTCTAGATCACTTCGAAATAGCTAAGATCGTATGATCCCATGATTTGATACTACAATCTAATCCTAGCAATCAAGATAGTAACAAGCTCAGGTTTTAATTTTTATAAATGCAATAAAATTGTGCTAGGGTGCTCAGAATATAATCGAAAATCAAAAGGTAAAATGAAAAATTAAAGTATGTCCATATATATATATAAGATAATAGATTAACTTACCAAGTAAAATATAGTAAAAAAAATTAAAATAAAATATATATATATATATATAAACTTATTAACTCAAATTCCAAATTAGCTTTATCATTCGACTCTTAGAGTCTCGCCTCTCATATATGTTCATCTCTCAAATTTGACCAACAAATATTGTTGTGGACCTTATAAATAGTTGATTTTTTATTATTTTTGTTAATTATAGATTTGTAGTTGATAATTTGTTCTTATACCTTTTGTATATATTTTTATATTTAAATTATCATTATTCAGGAGGATCTTACCATCCTTAAACTAATTCGAAGTTCCAATCCTTAAGTCCCCTCCACTGATCCGAGTAAAAATTACAATACTGACAACCTTGACATTATATATATTTTATTATAGAGAAATAGTATTGACTAGTAAAACAACTTATATTGCAAAGTGGCAAATGAACATTTTGAAATAAGTAATCTCTCAACAAAATGTTTAAGGGAATGATTACCCTACCAAGACTCGAGCAAGAATTCGTACTAAATCGATGATCGATTCAAAAGATATACATTAGTTATATTTCTTCTCTTCAACAATAACAATTTAGCGATGAGCATAGCAATCCCATTGTTCCAATGGAGAGAACTGAACCTATAATTAGCCTTTCGTGACATTTTCAAATGAATAGAGGAGCTCGAATTGTACACATTTTCATCACACTCGTGTTAATATCACTTTCCACTGTTTATAGGCCATGGTGCCTAAAGCACATAAACACAAGGGATAACATCAAAACTACCTTATTTTTATCCAGAAAGCTTAAAAGTATCCCCTTCTTTAATTTTTTTTAAAACTATCCCTTTTTCGTTAAAATCAATATTATATATTTATCTCATTTTATATTTTTTTTTTCCCTAAACATACCTCCTTACCATTTAAATTAATGTCTAAATTTTTATTAAAAATCAAAATTTTGTATGATTACATTAGACCTATAAATATTTGTGATTATACATTAAAATTTTAATAGTTTTTAAGAGGGGTTCCTTTTTTATGACAGAAGATGATTGACAAAGGGGAAATATGTAATTAAAGAGAGAAAGTATTCAAATCTCACTACCTCTTACTTAAAAAAATTACGTGCGTTAGATTTTTAAAGACAACATGAATTGAGCTTTGTTTACTAGGTGAATCATTCATAGATTTTCGACATCAATCTCAATGAGAATGATGGTCGGGTGGAGTGGGATAGGATGGGATGAGATGGGGGGGTATGAAGCACAATATAAGATCTACTAGCTTTATAACGCCAGCTAAAACTCACATAAAAAGAAAAAAAGAAAAAAGAGAAAAGAAAAGAAAAAAATGAACTTATAATTTGAACTTTTAAATGAAACATTTATGGAGTAAATAATCACTTATCTTTCATGAATCGAAGGACATTTAAAACACATATTGACAAGTTAATATTCTTCACATTGTCAATGCTGTTAAAACATTCTTATTCGAAAAATCTGCACCATCCTAAGAATTGAAAAAATTATCAAAGTAAAAACTCAAGGAGGCTATATAATTAACAGTCCCTATTTTATTTCAAAATAAACAAAATATAATGAGGTTGAACCTGCACGAATACTTATTCCATGGAGGTAGAATACTAACTTGAAAGCTGATTGTCTTCATTCCATACAACACACTAGATACACAACTTCACTAACGAAAATACATAGTACTAACTATATTTTTAGTCTTCAAAACTTGTTCTTATACCAGAAAACACCCTTGTTTGGCTCGTCTGGCTCGACATAAAGACACTCCTTCGCCTCCCTCCACATAGCCTTGTAAAATGGAGTGCCATCAGACTGATAGTACTCACCTAATAGTGGCTTGATTGCTTTAGTCGCCTCCATTGCATGATAGTGTGGCATTGTTGAGAAGAGGTGATGAGCCACGTGCGTATCAGTAATGTTGTGGAACACGTTATTCAGCACACCATAATCTCGATCCACAGTCGCCAAAGCACCCCTCAGCCAATCCCACTCAGAAGAATCATAATGTGGCAATGAAGGGTGTGTGTGCTGCAGGTATGTAATCAAGACGAGGAAGCCATTCACAATGAGTAACGGTACTCCATAGACACATGTAAGCCAAACAAGTCCTTGGGCCAAAGCAACACGGTAAAGGATATATGATGTGGCGATAACACAAACATCAGAAATGTAGATTTGAAGTCGCTCACGGTCATTATATATTGGGCCATGCGGATCATAGTGGCAGGCAAAACGATCATAAGGCCGGCCTGAGACGTTGAAGGCCAAGTACAGAGGCCAGCCGAGTGTAAGGGTGATAACAAGTGTCATGACCCGGCCTGGTGGATTGTTCAAGTACTTGGTGAACCACGAGAGTTTGGATCTGGGCTTCGGGACAAAGACTTCATCACGCTCGAGGGAGCCAGTGTTGGAATGGTGTCGTCTGTGACTATATTTCCATGAGAAATAGGGCACTAGGAGGGTAGAGTGGAGGATAAGACCGACTGTGTCATCGACCCACTGGTAATCACTGAATGCGTGGTGGCCGCATTCATGGGCAATGACCCAGACTCCAGTGCAAACACAGCCTTGAAGGATCCAGTAAACAGACCAACCAAGGTAGCTGAAGGGGGATGGAAGTAGATGGAAGTACGATGTAGCAATGTAATAAAATAGGAAAACAAGAAATAGGTCATAAACAACATAGGAGAACGAGCGCAAGAGAGATCTCTTAAAGCAGTGGGGTGGGATGATTTTTTTGATGTCACCAACTGTGAATGGAGGTTTCGAGTAAGGCACCCTTTTAAGGGGGTTCTTCTTTTCTTCGGCTTCGGTAGCCGGAACAGACAATCGTCCTCCTGCTCCCATTTTTGTTCAAATCCCTGTTTCACACAACCTGGAGAAACAAAAAATTTGAGTTGATAGTAAGAAAAGAAATTCATTCAGAAATACTAGAACACAAATATATTGAGAGTGAACGACAAAGTCCCATCTGAAACCAAAGTCTAGTTAGTCAAATGTAAATTAGAAACTTTTCCCCTATTCCCTTGAATTGAAAATGTCGTGTTCAAAATGTGCATCATATGTGAATCTTTGATATCTAATGGTAACAAGGGTTTAACTTCCAAAAAGAAGAGATAGCAACCAAGAAATACAACTGATACACACAGTAAACTTCGTGTAAAGCAGATAATCATAAGTATCTTGCTCTACGAATATGCATTGGTTGGTTATCGGATTATTGAATAATGCACCAAAGTATGCAGTTGCATCTCCCTTTCAATCAGAACGACAATCGACATAGTTATTTAAGTTTGCTTTTAAATGAAAGGGGCAAAGATAACTAGTATAACCAACTCCCCGATGCTAATTCTATTGTTCGAAAAGGAAATAAATTGGAACAAGTTATTGATTGAAGGAAATAAATAATAAAATATCTATTACATTTTCTTGCTAAAAAATAGTACAATATTCATAAATCCTAAGGTCCATAAAGGCAAGATTCTTATACTGTCCTCTTGTTCTATAAATAGGACAAGATTCACTTCCAGAAGGATGTATCTTGGAAATATTTTTTCCTATGGGATCAGCCTCCAAGGCCATTTACATGGGTAATGAATTGGTCCTTAAATTATTTTCACGAGCTTTCACTATTAAAATTGTTGAAGTGAAATCTGTTGCCCTATCCTCTATCAGAAATTTGGAATCAAGAATTTGTGAAAAAAATGAAGAAAAGGTTGTGGACGAAAGGGTGTGGGTTGTTCATCTCTTTGTGGACGAACAGGTGCGGGCTTTGGTGGTTGTGGATTTGAGGTGGAAATGTTGTGGTGTGATGGAGGTGGAGGACATGGCGGTAACACCGGAGGTGGCGTTGGTGTTGGGTGGGTGCGGTGAAGCCGTTTGGTTGTGTCGTGGGGTGGGTGTGACTGGGGTGGATGGAGAAGAATAAGAATTTTGATTTTTGGAATTTGGTTTGGTGGAGGGAGAAGAATAAGGAATTTGATTTTTGGTATTTGGTTTTTTATTTTAATTATTTGATTTTAGTTATTTTTTTAAAAAAATATAAAGTTACCATTTTAACCTTTTAAAATTAGTCAAAATAATTGTCAATGTCAATTATCTGGTCAATTAATGATCAAACTAGCAGTTTCAATTCATTTTGACTTCAGGTACGAGTTTTCACAAGATTTGGTACCGTGAATGCAACAAAATAAAGATTTGAGTCAAGTCTACATAAAAGTGAAAGGTTTGGTATCGTGGCTGCAATTTTCCCTAAAAGTAAATATATGGCAGCTGAGCTCATCTTTTTCTCAAAAAGCAACGATATAATGAAGAAAATGCTACTTCTGTCATGACAACAATGAATTGGAGTACAACAAATATCATGACCGACGATTACAAGAGACCAGTCTTCGGCCTGGGCCTAATAGGACGAAACTTGCTGACCTATTTAATGAATTTCCCGATGATAACATGAATTTGAAATACTATCAATGATTATAAAAAGCAATCTGAAATCAGAAAATAAGTTAACAATGGAAATCGAAAATTCATTTCAAAATAAACAAATCCCTATTAAAGGAGAAGATAAAATAAAATCAAGGTAACATCAATGGAGGAACTCATCATAGAAGGCCGTCCGTTATGCATTGCATGAAAGAAACTTTCCTTGTATCTCTTTTGCAGGCGTAGATTTGCTTTGGTCAACAAAAGCAAGAGTCCATAATTTCTGGTAAAAATCGTAGAATACGAGCCACACGCAAAATATGAAATCGAACAAATCAAATTCGAAATCATTATAAATCACATTCAAATATAAAAAAATTACCCATAAATTTCCTTCAAAATTACATTCAATTACCATAGAAAAATTACCCATAAATTTCCTTCAAAATAAAACAATGATTTCCTTCAAAAACCCATAAATTTCCTTCAAAAATAAAACAATGATTTCACAGATACATCCAATTTACGAGAATGCTGCTCAATATACATTTATTCATATTTAAAAAGGCTGAAGAATAGAGAAAAAAATTAATCGAAAAAATGTTACCTAAGAGTCAGATTACGTTGTAGAAATCACCGGAAAGCACTTCTCTATGAAGCGCTTTCTCCCTCTAAAATCTGCCCCCCCCCCTCTGTCTCTGTGTGTATATGTTAAATGTACAAAGCTCCACCTCCTTATATACAACTCTGAGAAATGACACACATTATCACAGACCTGACAACCTTCCACGCGTCTGAATATGATTAGTTTATCACACGTATATCCTCTCTGTATAGATTTACATTTTAGGGGCTTAGATTGAAAGGATGAAAAATGAGAGGATAGTGGATGAATATATGTAATATGTTAATGTCGTTGGCTCAAATTATTCGAGCGTACTCGATAATATAAAAAATAAAAAATAAAAAATCGATCAAATATTACATACTAAGGCCTTGTTTGAGTCCATTAATTTCTTATAATGTATTATGGAATAGTAAATTGATACGAAATGTATGATTAAAAAGAAGAAAAAAAATTTGATTTGCATGTAATATTATTTTATTGAAAAATATCCTATTGAAAATAAATACCGTAGAAAAATAATGAAAAAAGGGGCTCAAATAGGGGCTAAATATGTATTATGCACAATAAATATGATATTCATAGCTTATAGAAAAACACAATCTACAATTTCTTTTGTTTGGCTTTGAGTCAACAAGATTTTTTACCATATTTTCGATGTTTGTATGTTAATTTAGAGTTATACAATCTTTTAATTTGTTCTACACTGATGTTAATTGATCTAAATTTTTTCGACATTTTAATGTAGTTTTCATCGATGGAAATAGTTATTGCATGAAAGTGAAAATTTAATATTTCCTTTAGTTTGCAAAAAATCTTCTTTAAAAAAAAATGTTTTTTAAACAAATTAATTGAGATATCCTTTTCAAAAATGTTCGATTTCGACCGATGTGTTTTTGCATGGGATTGGATATGAAAAGACAGAAAGGGGTTTGCATGTGCATGCAAGATTACAAGTGGGAGATTTTGGTAGTGGGAAAAATTGCAAAGTTGGTTAGAAGACACCAGCTGAGTTCCTCGATTTCAGTGTGCCAGCATTGGTCTCTGGTTATTTCTAGTTAGAATATTTGTAAGTTAAATTTTTTTAGCCACTGAACTTTGGGTTATGTCACGACTTACTCGTAAAATTTTCAAACTTTTTCCACTGGCCACTAGACTTTGATCCGTTACTCACCGTATCAAATTTGCTACTTGATGGGTCTACATGGTAGACGAAAAATCTAGCTGACCGGCTAAATGCTTACAAGTGTGAACGTTTTGCTAAATAATCGACCATGTCAACATATTAAAATCGTGTTTTGAACATTTCGTACATGGCTTTTACCAAGCTCCAAATTTTCTCAACATTCAGAAAGACACCCAACCAACAAATCGGAAGTGAAATAGAGACCCTAAATACTTAAATTCGAATTTGAAAGTATAGAAAATAGTTTGCCCTGTTACTTGACAAGTATGTTTCTTTATTTAATTCTTTAATATAAGAAATCTAAAGTTACCCTTTTGTCCTTTACAAATTAGTCAAAATTGGGATTATGGGTGACATAAAGTGAAGATTGGGGTAAAGTTTGCCAAGAAAATGAAAGGTTTGGGATCACAACTACAATTTTCCCTTTTTATAATTGATCTTTCAACGAAATTTTAATTGCATTAATTATTTACATCAATCACATGTTGATTTTCAATGGATGTCATAATCTCATGTGAACGCAAAAATTAATTGTAAATATGCCACCCAATCATGTCGTGACCATAGAACTTAAAAACATATCGTGTTTGAAAAATTGACTACAATGCACCAGACAGAGCATACTCAGCGCTCTATTCATCCACAAGTTCAAGATTTTCTATCACTAGATGGTTATGTGGCTATTTATGCAAAAACAAGGACTAATGGAGGATTTTGATGTTAAATTTAACGAGCCTTACGGAGTGACATGAAAAGCAAATTCAACTTGTGATTATGATGAATTAAAATTGGGAGGTGATATAATAAGATTACACAAAAAATTTATTGACCAAAATGGAACATAACCCTCTGCTTGTCCTTTCAATTTTAACGTGTACCAAAAGAATACGGGACACTTAATTATGAGGATTTAATCGTTGCAATTTTCAGTTGGCGGGTTGACATATTGACATCGATGCACTTCTTTCTTTGTACTTGCGTGATATCCTGCACATGTACTGCCCAACTGTATTTGCAGACCAATTTGCAAGCTTTCAAGACAATTAGTGAAAATTTCACCTTCAAAAGTTACTTTTATTTTTATAAAAAATAATGTTGACAATTTAAATATATATATTCCAAGCTTTCACCGGATACTCATGCCACATAGTTGTCATTTACTATTGAATTTTTCACATGTCTTGTAACGACCAAATCATATTGGATATGGATATGATTATGGAAAAATGAAAATATTTTTCATTATGTACATTGATGTTTAGCATTATGTGTCACATATGCTCTCAGCGATATCATTCATAAACTTGGGCTTGGGTATACTACCAAAATTACGTAAAATTGGTGAAATCAAAATCATTTAATTGAATAATGAGTAGTTGTAATCAATGTTTTAAAAATCGGCCCGCGCATCGACTCTGAAAAGGAAGAGGGTCAAGGATCAAAAATGGAAAATCCAAGCAAATTGCCTACGTAGTAGCCCATAGTGACTTCAAAACATTGAAGCAAGCAAGTTGAAATTAGAGCAATAACATATAGGTTACAAATCAGCAAGATAAGCTTTACAAAATGTTTATAAACATTAAATTTCTAAACAAAGATTGAAAACTAATAATATATATGTTGGATTATGTTACACAGTTGACCAGGATGATGTGTTCATTGTTGACTAGATTGATTGTTGACTGTTAGTTTGTGAATTGAACCAAAATCATGTTCCATGCTACAAAGTGTAGAATTGACTAATGAAAATCATGTTTTACAATCACGATTTTTATAGTGTAGAGGTTGCGTGAGATGCTACTAACTGTCACCTCTCACATCGTTAGATTTGTTGACCTTCTAGTAGCTTCTATTAGATGTTCCTATGTATTGGGTATCAGTGATATGAGTTGTTATATGGTTTGACCGTTCATTTTCTCTAGTTCTAGCCTATTGGCTTCTGGGTTTTGTGAACTCCTCTCTTTGAGTTCATATCTCTCTCTCTCTCTCTCTCTCTCTCTTATATATTTTATTTTAGAAGATATTTCATCTTGTAAATCTTGTTCTAGGTTCTTGATTTTGAGTGGTCATTGTAAATCTAATAAGGGCGGGGTTTCATTGTCCTCACATGAACAGTAACCAATTAATGGGAGAGGTTCTGTAAATTTTGAGTGATTTCCTTTGTTGGTTTCCCAAAAGTTGGACCTTGGGCGATTTGGCTTCATTTAAATGCAGTGGTTTTCTTCTGGTGATATGGAAGCTCAAATGGTGATTATGAGCTTGCTTTGAACCTCTTACCTCAGTGTGAAAAATGTCGTGTTCTTGTATTCCTCTTATTTTATTTTATTTTTTGTGTTTTTTGCCATTTAATGTTTGATTGAAATCCTTCTAATATTTGGACCTAATCATAAAAAAATATATACATACAAAGTACACGATGGTATAAGCAATGCTAGTCGATGGTAGAGTTCTAAAATTTGAGCAAAAAACATGGCGAATCACGGAATCCACAAAAATAGTTACACAACAGACGCATCTTTTAGACACTGAAAGAAATTATATTGCATTAGCAATATAGTTGGCTCAAATCTATTCAATTACAAATCTTTGAATTAGCTTTTATATTACAATTCTTGTCACCTTTTTGTTAGATAATTTCTGTCTTTTAAACCCGTTGGGAAGCTTCGAACTAAGAAAAGTGAACAAAATAGGACTGAAATTTGAAAATTAAAATTGAATTTGCGCAAATAAATAAGGACGGAAAATGTGGCAGTGAAATTAAAAAATTTAGTTTGAATTTGGGATGAAAATTTAAATTAGAAATGAAATTTATGACAATGGATGACGGGTTATAGGTATCAGCTATGAGGTAAGCGTCGGTTTGACAATCATTAAAATAGAACTCTTTTTTTTTTTTTTTTATCGTAGCCTTGTTGCATATAATATAGTTCATAAGATAATATGATTGTTTGGTCCATTTATTTTTTTTTATTTGGGCTAAATATTTAAGTATTAGAAGGAAAAAGTATATTAATATTGGACTCATTTTGTAGCTAACATTAAATAGAGGAAATTAGGCCTTATACCCTCTTTTTCTAAGTGTCTTGATTAATAACCTTAAATTAATTAAACATTTTAAGAAAGTACTAATTACGTCCTAAATTCTAACCAAAAGCCAACCAGTTAATTACAGCAAACCCAAACCTAACTGTCCATATTCCTCATTCGTAGAAATTGTCAGCTTGCAAAATCCACCAAGCAACTTCCGTTGATCTCTTCTCCGAGCAAATAACGACTTTAAATCTCCGTTTCCGACCCATTTTTTGTCGATTTCTCCTTCGTCTCCCCTTTTTACGTCTTCATTTTCTCATTTTCATTTCGACCCCAAAATTGAAATCCCAAGTTTTTTTGTAAACCCTATCCCCAAATCGATTTTGCCCCACAATCGAAAGACCTCGAAGCTCGATTGTTGAAGTTGTTCATATGGAGAGACCGCAAGGAGGTAATTCAGAATCATTTCTTGTAGTTTCTTTGGTATTTAATTTGGTAGCTGCAAATATTTCATTATTTAATGAATACAAAGAATCATGTGAATACATGAATATTAAATAAACTAATTCATATATCAAATTTAATTTTCCAACATTCATGAATCAAGTTTAATTTCCAACACTCCTTAAACTTGATTCCCCTTTTGGTGACTTCAATCCAATCACGCAATCTTGCAAAATCATCATTCTTCAAGGGCTTGGTGAAAATATCGGCTACTTAATCATTGATCTTCACATAAGCAAGTTCTACTTCTTTGTTCTTAATGCACTTTCTAATGAAATGAAATCTCATATCTATATGCTTGTTTCGATCATGGAACATGGGATTTTTACCCAAAGCAATAGTTGACTTATTATCAACATAAATTGGTGTAGCTTTGTTTTGGGGCATATAAAACATCTACAATAACTTCTGTAGTCAAATGACATGACAAACACACGATGCAGTGGAAACATATTAAGCTTTCAAATAGAAAGAGTCACAATGGCTTGCTTCTTTAAACACCAAGTGAAAGCAATGTTATCCATGAAAACAAAAATCCATTGGTACTTTTTTTATCATTAATATCACTAGTCCAATCACTATCACTATAACCTGCATGAAGTTTGAAATTTGTAGAAGAAGAATAAGTTAAGCCATAATCAAGGGTACCTTTAATGTAGCGAAGTATCCTTTTAGCAATCTCTATATGAGTTAAAGTTGGTGCCTTCATATAACGGTTAACAAGATCAACACCGTAAAGAATATTGGGTATTGTAAAAGTCAAATATCTCAAGCTTCCAACAAGCTGTCTATAAAGAGATGGATCCACTTTTGAGCTCTCGTCATATTTTGACATTTTTTGTTCCACGCCCAATGGGAGTACTCACCGAATTACAATTTTACATTTTAAACCTTTCAAAAACTTTCTTTGCATAAGCTTCTTGAAAAATAAAAATATTATCTTCATTTTGTTTCACCTCAATTCCGAGGTAGTAGGACATGAACTCAATGTCAATCATCTCAAATTCTTCGGCCATCATTTTCTTAAATTCTTCAAACATTTTTTCATTGTTGTTGGTGAAGATCAAGTCATCAACGTACAAGCACACAATCATAAAACCTCTATATGAATCCTTTTTTACGTAAAGAGCATACTCATGTGGACATTTGGTGAATCCATATCTTGAAAATGCTTGTTAATCCAGCTATACCATACTCTAGGTGCTTGTTTCAAGCTATATAGCGCCTTCTTCAACTTCAAGACTTTATCTTTGAATTTTATTTTTTTTTTACCTAGAACGCTTAGATATGCTAGAAAGTTCGACTAACGCGATACAGTATCAAGTTCAAATTTTATGCGTTACCAAGTTTACGTTCTATATTTCACTTTAACCAATTTGACCTTACATGTGGAATTAATCTAACTAAAGCAACAAGTCACTTTAATTTGTTGTCTAGGTGATTAATCATAGAAGTCAATTAACCTATATTGGAACGCAATTTGTATATTATGCAAAGCAGTAAATAACAAACAATATGATGACGGAAACACCCCAACGTGTGTAAAACTCTAGGACCAAGCCAGTTACCTCCACTATACCAATTCAGCAAGTAAAAGTTATATCAAACTCTGTACCCAATCAGATCCGTTGTTCCAATCTCACGATCTATTGCTGTAGATACTTCTAGCCTCTTGCTAAACTTCCTGATTTACCTCCTGCAGCCCAATCTGCTGTCCACTACAACCTCTTGGTCCTTAGCTGGTTGTATCACCAAGTGGAACATCAAAAACCGTCCATTTTTGTGCTTGTAACTGCGCCTCAATCCACCTCTCTTAATCCTCCAATGAGAGAGCCCATTCCTCAATAGATTAAGGAAGTAAGGTGTTTTGGGTTATGTAGATTCAATGTTTTTACCCATAACAATGGTTGCCGGATCACAAGATTGATGTAGATGAAATCTCCAATTAATTACACCTTAGATCTCTTCAAAGATGTTACGAATATATTTTGCAATGAAAGAATAATGTAGCAACCTCTTCAATTTCGTCTTAGGGCTTGAGTATTTATATTTGAAGGTGTCTAGGTGGTATGAGCCGAGTAAAACACTTCAAAAATGCGAAATAGGATTTTTTTCCGCATAGGAGTGTCGCTCGAGCGAGAGTCAGCGAGAATCGAGCAAGAGTTATTCTGCTTTTTTTGCTCGAGCGAAATGCTAGCGAGAAGCGAGCGACAGTGAGCATTCGTCAGTATTTTCATCATAACTTTCTCCTCCAAAGTTCGATTGAGGTGATTCAAGTTGCGTTTGAAAGATAACTCAAAGGGATACAATTATTCTGAATAGCCTTATCCAAATTCTAATGTTTTCTATGTGAAAAATTCATTGAAAGTTATGACTGAAAACTCAGAACATATTTTGTGCAGCTCTTTGATATCCTTTAGACTTCCAATTGCATTCCGATGATCTTGTGTGATCTTCTTGAACATCTTGGACTCCTTCAACGACTCGAACACTAATTTACCTCATTTATACAAATTGCACCCTAAGTCTCTGACTTTTACACCAATGTTCAATTAAGTCCATGACTTTTACAATTATACAATTTAGCTCGTTTTGTCCACAGAATCGTCAATTACACTTTTAGACCTAACAGACTCCCCCTTTGGTA
Organism: Olea europaea var. sylvestris; assembly: GCF_002742605.1. Classification (NCBI taxonomy): domain Eukaryota; kingdom Viridiplantae; phylum Streptophyta; class Magnoliopsida; order Lamiales; family Oleaceae; genus Olea; species Olea europaea. The sequence continues at coordinate 15,915,713 of NC_036240.1, read as the reverse complement.
TTCTATGCCAAAACTCTACAAATGAAGTCATGACAATAAAAAAATAAGTCAGGACTTAACAATCAAAAACTAAACTACCCAGTAAACTCAATCACTGAGTCTTGCATTCCTTCATGTACATGTTTCTTGAAATCCTCAAACTCATATACCCAATGTAAAAGCACGTGATACAGGAAATATAAAAATTAATTAAAACTCTTAATCACAAATCAATATAACAGTTTGAGACGTGATATTGATGTCAATCAAAACACCAACCAAGACACCAACACCACTAAACATAAAAAATTCAAACAGATGGATGTGATATAGAATGGAATGCAACGCTAAATGTATCTATGTCTCTCCCCAACGACCCCCTAGACATAACAATGCAATGCAAGTAATGTCAATCATAGAAATCATGTGCATGCATATGCAGTCGCTCTCTTATGTGTATACTCTTGAATTATTTTTCTAATTTTCTCCCCCTCAATTACACAATTATTGTTCTCATTTTCACCCCTTAGTTACACATTTCTCTCTCCCTTTTTGTCACAAATGTTGAAGAAAATCACATTAAGACCAAGTCAAGTAAGAACACATAATCATCAAAAATGCAGTTGATAGCATGCAAAAGCAAAATCAACAAATAGTATACCTCCCCACATACTTAGTTTAGTCAAGAATGGAGTAATAAAAATATAAGCGACTCATGTGTGTAAAATGTCACTAATCCAATGCAAGCAGGATTCCAAACCTTAATTTTGTGAGAAGGGACATGCCAATCACTGCTAATAAGTATACTCTCCTACTAATGAAAGTCAAACTATGTAACGTGTAGTAGAACCTATACTTATTATTTTTATTTATCTCCCCCTTACTATGAGCCTTTGTAATTTTTCAATTTTCATATTTTTCAAGCTCAACACAATTTTCACATTTTTCACAGTTTCTCATTTTTCCAGCTCATTGATTTTTCATTTTAAGTGCATGTTCTTCTTCATTAGGCTAATAAGATAACACCTGTAGCGAGCTTTAGGTCGGTTAATCCAAGTCAGTTGACCATAGGCACCAGGTTTTAAGAAACCCCTCAGGCTTAATTGCTTGAGTCAAATAGGCCCCGAAGAAGAATATTAAGAAATGAGCTTTAATGCAACAGGGAAAGATGTTTGGGTTAAGGTCTACCTAAAGTGTTCAATTCATGTTCAAAGTCACCCTATCAACATATGACAGCCATCCCAATTTTCACACGCGCGGTAGAGTCCCACTAACAAATTCATTGTGTGTACAGTGCAGATGGTATATGAAGACACTTATACAGATTAATCCAAATAGACCTAACCAAGCAATGAAAATTATTCTACAGCTTGTCAATTTTATCTCCTACATGATTACAACGTGCAAGTTTAAGTCACGTGTCATGCTGTAGAAATTTTCATAACCAACTATTTTTGTCTTTTTCAACTTTCAATGTTTTTGTGTTTTTCGTTTTTCCTAAATTGAATGTTCTACACACAAAATAAAATAAAGTCAAGCACACAATGACAAAAATAAACCTACATGCACCAAAACTCATATATAAAAATGCACATGCATGAAAAACAAAATAACAAAAAACAAATAATATACACGTGATGCATTCAACAACTATATGTCAATTAAGAGCCAAGCATGCAGCAAAAATATCTAATCAAGTAAGTATATAAGTGCTCTTTCCTTTAAGAGCACTACGATCTCTAACCAAATTTGGGAGATCGCTTTTCTTCACCCAAACCTGTCTAGAACGGGGATTGTTTCCAGACAGCTGTGTCACCAATTGAGTCAAATGATTCACTTGATCAGCAAGGAATCCAATCTGACCAACAGACACCTGATTTTTGTTCTTTTTCAAGCTCAAGTCTTTCCTATTGTTCAGGTACTGATGACATTTAGGGCGGATGTGACCTAACTCCCCATAGTGAAAACGTGTAGGGGCAAACCTAGGACCTATGATATGCTTACGCTGATTTCTATCCCTAGGCCGACGGGTCCTACGACGTATGGTAGACCTACGTCCTAAAGATCCCACAATATTTGGTATGGGGTTAGTCACAATGTTTGGCTGGTCAGTAGCACGAACAAAGGTGGTCTGAGATGTACTAGTGACATTCAGATAAAAACTTGGACCTCCCCTATCACCAGTCGGCTTGCCTATACCCAAAATATTATCTAGCTTTTAAGAACTGATAGAAAAGGCAAATAACTGAGACCTAAACAACTCTAGCTCACTCTCAAGGTATTTAACCTGAATAGCTAAGGTCTCATTCACAATGGTCAACTCACTTACTCTTTTAGAGGACATCTCATTCTTACTGGTGAGATCACTAACTCGGGCCTCTAACCGTTCCTTCTCTAGTCTAAGCTCCTTCACTTTCTTGCTCATTGCTAGTTAGTGGCTGAGATCTTGAGGCTTTCCTCATACATCCTATCATAGGCTGTTTCTAGATCTTGCTCACTTCCACTTTCATCACCAGATTCTTCACTACTATCTAAGTCCTCTTCCCTATCACTCCCCTATTCGGATCCACTTTTACCCCTAGCAACGAAGGCCACATATTTTCCACTCTTCTCACGGGTGGATTTCTCACTCTGATTGTCTGAGCTAGACTCGTCATCAATGAGAGTAGTATTCATAGCCTTCTTTTTAAATCTCTTAGCACTAGGGCACTGATTCCTCACATGACCGAAACCACGACAATTATGGCATCTCACGGATTTGGATTTCTTCCTAGATTCACTCGGGCCACCTCTTTGTCTCTCTTGAGGCTTCTTCTTATTCCTAAACATTTTTCGAAATTTCTTAGTTAGGTAGGTCATCTCCTCATCATTGGGTGAATTTGAATCAGAAAATTTCATCCGATTATTCCTAGTGAATTTCAAGGCTATGAATTTTTCCTTAATAGGATTGTCTAAGGTCAACTCATAGGTTTGGAGGGATCCGACTAACTCCTCTACTTTGATAATGTCTATGTCCTTACTTTCCTCAATAGCTGTGACTTTCAACTTGAAACGCTCGGATAAGGATCTAAGAATTTTTCTAACTATCTTGGACTCGGGAATTTTCTCATCTAGGTTGAAGGAGGAATTCACTATATCATTTAAGCTCGCATAAAAGACATCAAATGTCTCATCATCTCTCATCCTGATTTTCTCGAACCTACTGGTCAGCATCTGTAACTTAGAATTTTTAACGGCCCGGGTTCCCTCATGTGTGGTTTGTAAAATGTCCCAAAAATCCTTAGCTACCTCACACATAGATACTCCTAAATTCGTCAGAGGACACAGCCATAAACAATGCATGTATGGCCTTACTATTAAAGTCACAGCTATCCAATTGTGCTCCAGATCAGTTTTCTACGGGGGTGGGAGTGACTACACCATCTACTATAGTAGTAGGGACAGACTAACCATTCACTACGCTCTACCAGACACGCTCATCCATGGATTTCAAAAATGCCCTCATTCTAACCTTCCAGTATGCATAGTTACTACCATCAAAGTGGGGCGGCACATTCAACGAGGTACTCATCTAGACTATTTAAGGTTAGGACACGATTTTAGGCTCTGATACCACTTGAATTTTTTTTATTTTTTTTTAACCTAGAATACTTAGATATGCTAGAAAGTTCAACTAACGTGATACAGTATTAAGTTCAAATTTTATGCGTTACCAAGTTTACGTTCTAGATTTCACTTTAACCAATTTGACTTTACGTGTGAAATTAATCTAATTAAAGCAACAAGTCACTTAAATTAGTTGTCTAGACGATTAATTATACAAGTCAATTAACCTATGTTGGAATGCCGCAATTTGTATATTATGCAAAGCAGTAAATAACAAATAATATGATGACGGAGAAATCCCAATGTGGGTAAAACTTTGGGACCAAGTCAGTTACCTCCACTATACCAATTCAACAAGTAAAAGTTATACCAAACTTCGTACTCAGTCAAACCCGTTGTTCCAATCTCACGATCTACTGCTGTAGATACTTCTAGCCTCTTGCTAGACTTCCTAATCTACCTCCTGCAGCCCAATCTGCTGTCCATTACAAGGTTCTGGTCCTGACCTAATTGTATCACCAAATGGAATACCAAGAACCATCCGTTCTTGTGCTTGTAATTGCGTCTCAATCCACCTCTCTCAATCCTCCAATGAGAGAGTCCCTTCCTCAATAGATTATGGAAGTAAGGTGTTTTGGGTTATGTAGATTCAATGTTTTTACCCAAAACAATGGTTGCCAGATCACAAGATTGATGTAGATGAAATCTCCAATTAATTGCACCTTAAATCTCTTCAAAGATGTTATGAATATCTTTTGTAATGAAAGAATAATGTAGCAACCTCTTCAATTTCGTCTTAGGGCCTGAGTATTTATATTTGAAGGTGTCTAGGTGGTATGAGCCGAGTAAAACACTTCAAAAATGTGAAATAGGGTTTTTTTCGCATAGGAGTGTCGCTCGAGCGAGAGGTATTCTGCTTTTTTCGCTCGAGCGAAATGCCATCGAAAAGAGAGAGACAGTGAGTGGTCATTAGTATTTTTATCATAACTTTCTCTTACAATATTTGATTGAGGTGATTCAAGTTGGGTTGGAAAGATAACTCAAAGGGCTACAATTCTTTTAGAAATAGACTTGTCCAAATTCTAACGTTTTATATTTGAAAAGTTCATTGTAACGTATGACTAAAAATCCAGAACATATTTTATGCAGCTCTTTGATATCCTTTAGACTTCCAATTGCATTCTGATGATCTTGTGTGATCTTCTTAGACATCTTTGACTCCTTCAACAGCTCGAATACTAATTTACCTCATCTATACAAATTGCACCCTAAGTCTTTGACTTTTACACCAATATTCAATTAAGTCCCTGACTTTTACAATTATACAATTTAGCTCGTTTTGTCCACAGAATCGCCAATTACACTTTTAGACCTAATAGTCTTCATTTTCCTTGACAACATAACCCAATGGTTGTTGAATGTAAACTATTTCTTCAAAGCATCCATTCAAGAAAGTAGACTTGACATCCATTTGATAATTATTCCACTTATTTTAAGCTACCAAGGAAATGATTGATCAAAGGGTTTCCAAGTTAGCAACGGGGGCAAAGACCTCATCATAGTCAATGCCATGCTTTTGGCTATAGGCTTTGGCAACAAGTCTTGCTTTGTGTTTCTCCACTTCTCCTTGATCATTTTTCTTTACTTTGTACACCCATTTCACACCAATTGCTTTTTTCCCTTCAGGAAGAAACGTGAGCTACCATGTATTGTTCTTTTTTATTGCTTGAATCTCCTCATCCATTGCATGACTCCATTTATTGTCTTCCGTTGCCTCTTTAAAGTTCAATGGCTCGATGTCAGCAAAGAGACAAAACAAAGATGGATTATCAACTATTCGATTTCTTCACAAATCACAGCAAGATTTATAATACGGCCCTTCGAAGGAACTATCAAAAGGAGATTGAGAAGCAGAAAAATGCAGTGGAGTAGCATCTTCACTTGCTTCTTGGCTAGAGTCTCCTTCTTGGAAAGAAAAATCACCTAATTTCATTTTTCAGACCACTCCAATCCCACGACTTCTTTCGTCGAATTTCGCATCTGTACAAATAACAATCTTCTCATTGTAAAGATTGAAAAACTTATAGCCTTTGGAGTTTGAATCATAACCGATGAAAAAAACTTCTCACTTTTCTTATCAAGTTTTTTTCTCATTTGGCACATGAATATAGGCAATACTACCAAAGGTAAGTAAGTGGGAAACACCAGGTTTCTTACTACTACAAGCTTTTTGTGGAGTCATGCCTTGAACACTCCTCATAGGGAAAGTTTAGGTAAATACATGGCACATGCAACAGCTTTGGCCCAAAACTCCTTCTCCATGCTCTTACTCTTAAGCATACTACGAACCATGTTGAGAATGGTTCTATTATTCCGCTCCATGACACCATTTTGTTGCGACAATCTTGGAACTGTGAATTCTCCATCTTGATTAGTCCTTAATGCTTTGATGGAGTTGCCACTCTCATTCTCAACAAGAGCTTTTAATTTCTTGAAAGCTCCAAAAACTTCATCTTTTGTCTTTAAAAAATAAACCCAAGTCTTGCGAGAAAAATCATCAATAGATAGCAAGAACTAATTTGCTTTACCAAGAAAGGGTGGTTTGAACGACCCGCACACATCCTCATGAACAAGTTGGAGTGACTTTATTGCTCTTGAGGTGGATTCATTTGGAAAGCTTCTTCTAGCTTGCTTGCCAATGAGACATTTTTCGCAAAGTTGATTGGGATGATTGATTTTCAGCAACCCATTCACCAGTTTTTCATTCGTCAAGGTCTTCGAGCCATCAAAATTCAAATGGCCAAATCTTAAGGGCCAAAGCCAAGAGTTGTCTTCAACATAAGCCTTTAGACACCTGGGATGATCAACATTAACATTGAGCAAAAACATTATATTCTTCTCCATTGGTACCTTTGTAATCAGATTATGAGAAATATCTCTCAAAGTAAGGCAACGATTCTTCAAGTAAATATCATAGCCCATCTCAAGTAATTATCCCAAACTTAAAATATTATTATTCAAATTATATACATAATAAACTTGAAAAATCAAAAGATGACTTCCATTTTTTAACACGAATAAGAAAATCACCTTTGCCTTTTATTGGAACTTTAGTTTCATATCCAAAAACAATGTTGTCTTTCACCAACTCATTTATTATTGAGAATAACTCCTCGTTGCCACTCATGTGATTAGCGATGTCGGTGTTAAGGTACCATGATCGTTTATCCTTTCTTTTCTTTGGTTGCCAACAACAACAATTCTTGATCTTCCTTACTTCAACATAATTAACTCTCTCTTCATTACTGGTGGTGTCACTCCTACATTCGGTATCATAGTAACCATATTTATGACAAATATAACATTGAACATTGGATTTGTCATATCTTCTTCAACCACCTCACTTGGAGCCATAGTTCCAACACTCTCATCCTCTAGATTGATTGCTTGATTTTTCATTATTAAAATTTTGTTTTTCATCTTTTCTTTCATTACCATGACCATAATTTCCTTCGCAACCTCAACCACGAATTTGACCTCTTCCTTGAGATCGTCCTTGCTCTTTCTCTTGATCTCCCAAAGAGACTTTCGCTTGGAGAACTTGAGCCATTGGTTCTCTTTTCTTCTTCAATCTTTCATCATATGCTTGCAAGGACCCCATGAATTCATCAAGGGTCATGGTATCCAAGTCATTGGACTCTCCAATGGCAATGCTAACAAACTCAAGTTTTGAGTCAAGTGATCTAAGAATTTTTTTAATGATATGACTTTTTTTTCAAAATTCTCCCCGTACCGCTTCATATGATTGACAATAGAGGACGCTCTAGTGAAATAGTCAAAGATAGATTCAGACTCTTTCATGTGCAGAGATTCGAACTCCCCACGAAGGATTTAAAGGCAAACCTTCTTCACGTTTTCAATTCCCTTGAAATTGTTCTTGAAAATCTCTCAAGCTTCCTTAGCTTTTGTTGAGGAAGCAACTTTCTCGAACATGGCGTCATCTACGCCCTTGTGAATAATAGAGAGAGACTGACGATCTAATTTTCCATACCTTTGCAAGGTATTCCTTTGAGCTTGACTTAAAGCTCCTTCATTCTCTAGTTCATCATAGTCTTTCTCTACAACTTCTCATGCCTCATGTGAGCTTAGCATCGTCTTCATGCGTATGCTCTAATGTCCATAGTTTCCTTTGTTAGTTTGGGATCAACAAAAGGAAATGAACTATTCATCTTTTGAAATGGCTCTGATACCACTTTGTTGGAAATAAAAAATTATAGGAAGAAAGGCTAGAGAGAAAATTAAGAGATTTCTAAAATAATATTTGTATTCTATGGCTTGACTCTATAAAATGTCTCTACCACAAGGCCATTAATAGGTACAAAGAGTCTCAAATACATTGTACAAACTTAAGAGACTAATTAATGACTTTTTTTACATACTATGAATAATAGGATACAAAGAATCACGTGAATACATGAATATTAAATAAACTAATTCAAGTATCAAATTTAATTTTTCAACATTCATGAATCAAGTTTAATTTCCAATACTTACTCCCTCAAGGGAAAAAAATAACAATAATAATAAAGAAAGAAAGAGTAATCCAACCAAATTTCTTTATCGTAAAGATTGTATAATGGACGTTATTAAGGACAAAAATGTAAGCTAAAAATCCTTTTTATTATATTGTTTCACAACTACTTACATTGAAAACTATACCTCTACCTCCAACAAAACAACAATAGCGTCTATGTATTGTCAGCTATGACTATTAAATATATACAATCATCTAATTACTAGGTTGCTCAAGCGAAAGAAACAAATTGAAAAACGACGTCAAATCCTTCCACAATGGAAGGTGAAAGCTGTACAATGGCTCATTGAAATATATAAATTTATCATGTGTACGCAATACACAAAAACATATTTGTTGAATTGACAAAATCACCCTCTATGTATGTGTAATGGTGATTTATTTCAACTTAATAGAATTTCATTCTTCAGGTATAGTTATGTCCGTTCATAACTAAATTGACTATGCTTTAAAGATTAGGCTATATCTGAAGGTCAAATTACATGTTTTGCATGGTTTAATGGCATAATAATGAGACACATGCTATGTACTATTTGGGTTCTCTTGAAGACATATTAATCAATAAAACAGATTAAATAGAATAATGAGAGTGCAAACCAAATCGAACACAAAAAACACAAAATACGTTGACTCAATTCAACCAATAGGCCTAATCTAGGGGCTCAAAGACTGGAGCTAGTTCTACTAGTACAAATCAGTTGTCCAAGAGAGTACCATGTACATCAAACCACTCAGAATACAAGTTTTGATCATCAACGACATGGATCTACAAAACTACACCCAATCCTTTAACTATCAATCCTAACCAAGCTTGATTCAAGTGAAGAACAACACAATGAACTCAACCAACCTAGAGTTATTGTAGTGGGATGGTTTTTCAAGGATTAATCCAAAAATAAGGATTACACTGAGATGATCTCAACCAAAAAAAATAAAGGGAAGAAAAAGATCGCACGCAGGTGAAGAGACAAGAGAAAAACTTGAGCAAAAAATGAAAACTATCAAAACACTAGTCATTTTGGTTAAAAACCCAAGAAAGAATATCAGCCATCCATTCAATCAGACGGTCCACATCCTTCCTTAACTAGCACAATCCTTGCTACAGCCATTTGGAGGTTGCCACGTGGCCATCCATAATCCAAATAATTAGCCAAGGCAACTTTCAAAAACAACACCATTTTAACATTGTTTTGATGAACACACACTTTCATGTACAAATATGAATGAACTAGAAAATCAGTAGTGAAAACAATTGCTATTTTTGTAGAACCCATCCCCTAACTTGTCCCTTCAACAGAAAAATGAAAAACAATATAACATGATTTCTTTATACGTTATGTTTGGTAGCGAACAATATATTAGATAATACCAAGGATTATTTAACATGTTCACTTCATATCTTTTTTGTATATTTAATGGCAATATGTGTAATAATGGGGGAACATTATTCTTGCATATTATATACTTGCTTCATAACTAATTACAATTCAAAACTATACCTTTACCTTCAATAAAACAATATGTGTGTGTATTAAAAACAATCATCTAATTACTAGGTCACTCGAGAGAAAGAAACAAGTAATTAACTAAACTGGCTACTCTTTAAAGATTAAGTTTTACATGTTTTGCATGGTTAATTGTTTAATAATGAAACAAGCTATATATGTGCAAGTATGAATAAACTAGAAAATCAATAGTCGTTAGCCAAAACATTATTATTACTTTTACCTCCCTCCACCTACTTGTCTCCTCAATAAAAGGAAAGAAGGAAAAAAAGAAGTAATCTAAACAAATTTATGATATATTTGTTAGCGAAGATGAGATATTGAACAATTAAGGGGAAAAAGCGGACAATATTAAGAAAAAAGTAATCTAAAATTTTCTTTAATACACTAGTATTGTACACAAAACTTGTGCTTAGTGTTTATTATCTTCACAAATATTTGGTTGTTTATTTTACCATAAAATAGCATTTTATTTTAGAGTATTTAATATGTAGTTTGCTTTATATCTCTTTGTTAATTTAAAGGAAATATGTGTTGTTATGGGAGTCTTATTCTTGCATATTATGTACTTGTTTGACAATTAATTAAAATTGCAATTTTTTATTGAGTAATTATTTTCACTATAGCTTGGACAAGCAAATGCAAATATTAACTTGAAAAAATTTAAAAAGTCGACAGATGAAATAAGTGCAATTGGCACTACAACAAAAATGACATTTTGTAACACAAAATGTAACATTTTTTATTTGAATATTGTTAAAGGTGTCTATTGTAACATTTTAGTAAGTATATGTTGTCATTGGTAAACATAATTGAGATTTGGCAATATTTTTTAAATGTATATTGATAATGTTGTATTTTTGCAATGTTTATTGAGTGTTACAAAATTTTTTAATTTTTCTCAATGTTTATTAGTCAGTGTTAAAAATTCATTCTATAACAACATTCAGTGAATGTTGGATGTTTGGATGCTTAGATATAGAGTTTTTCACAATGTTCATTTACCGTTGTGAAATGTTTCCCAACGTTTATTGAACATTATAGAAAAAGAAACTTTTCACAATGTTTAAGGATGGGTTCGAGTTTTGGGTTAAGAAGGCGAATTGGATTGGATCAGTTCATGGGTTGGCCGGTAAAAACCGGTTGACCTCGCTGGACCCGGCCTGTATATTTAAAAAAGAGCCCAAACTTGAAATTGGTGGGAAAAAAGAAAGAAAGAAACCACACAATTCCCCTAACCTAGCTCCAGTTTGACCCTCATTTTATGAAAATGAAATTATGTGAAATAGTATTGTTTTGAAAAATGAGTGGTTAAAAAGGAAAGAAATATTTTCGATTTACGTATAATATTATTTTATAGAAAATTGTATAGTAAAAAATAGAAGATAAAAAAAATGAAATATAATGGAATAAAAATTAATGTGACAAAACTGGGCTAATCTTCCATTTCTCTATCTCTTGTTCGCCCCTCTTCCCATCTTCCCTCAAATCGCCGATGTCGAGCTCCAATTTTCGGTTGACAATGCCAGTCACAAGTGTTGGTAACTGGTAATCTTCCATTTCTCTATCTCTTGACAAATAAATCGTTGATTTAGGGCTTAAAATAACTAGTGCTGCAATGGTTGCTAATGTAGGGCTTATTTAGATAAGTTGGAGTGGGGATGGGAAATCGTTTGCAAGAAACTATGATAGGATAGGCAATTCTGATTTCAGCCGACTTGGTAGGTCCATCAAGAGGGACATCAAGTCGGTGAATTTTTTCAATTAAAAATTTGTTTCAATTTTTGAGCTTGTGTTCACTTAAAGCTAAGAAGTGTGCTAGTGTTGCGAGTCTAATTTTTCACTATTTCGTTTAGTTTCTTGTCCATTTTTTTAATTTAACTAATTCTAGTACTAAAAATTCAATTCACTCTTAGTAGATTTTTTGATAGTGCTATTGAAATGTGCTGCCCTGCTCAATCCCTTTTTTGCTGTAAGAAAAATGGCCTTCTTATATTTCACAAGCATGCATTTACAGAAATGTGAGTGATGGGGTTAACACAAAGAGAGAGTGTGTGTGAGTTGTGACCAGCTTTCTGTGGAAAGGTTATCCAGTTGCCACCAGTACCATAGTTTTGAATGTAATTTTTGAGGGTTGCATCTACTTCTAGAGACCAAAGCCCCTTTCTCACTTTAGTCTCATCACAGCAAGGAATTTTTAGCATGGCTAGCTTCCTACAGTAGAGAGACGAATAGAGTGTGCGCACTTGAGGGAAGAAAATTAATAGACAGGCATGTACCAAGCAATTTTCATTCGTGAAAAAGAAAAGACTTTTCATAACTTTAAAATTATTGTATATACTTTTAGTCCCTTTAGCTTGCTTGACCTTGCAACACCATCTCGAAATTGGCTTTGGTTGGTATTATTCTTGTATAATCTATCATCTGGGATTTCCTATTTGCTATGATTCTTCCATATGCAAGTACATTATTATGCAACCGTATTTAGCTCATCGGGATTATTGTATTAATTGCTCCTTTTTGCATTGAGAATCACTAAATTGATGTTAGTTTCTGTATGCATTTTGGTATTGGCATTACAAGTGTTATGGCTGATCCCTGTGCTTGGCAACATCATAAGAGAGCTGCTGACACAAGTTTGAGTTCTAGGGATATTAAACAAACTGAAATTTGAGAAATCTTCTTATGAACTTTTAGAATCCATGTAATTTCATATTGATGCCGGAAATTCACAGCAAACCAACTGATGCAAAACTGATGCTGAAAATTCACAGCAAATCAACTGATGCAGAAAAAGGGAGTTGATAGTTACCAAGTGTTAGTGATCACCACTCTGAGGCGATTTCTTAAAGATACAGAGTTGGACTTGGCTCACCACTTTAAGGAAAAACATCTGGAGATATAGAACACACAAAGATGAAATTCCTTCTTCAAAAAAAGGTCCAAAACATTCAAAGAAAATTCTCAGAAAAAACGTTGAGCCTTCTGAATTTTTTTGGCAACAAAATTAAATGTAATGATCTCTAAATCTAGAATGTAATATTTTAAAACTTAGAAAGGAAATTAATACTAAACTTAAAAGATAAGAAAATTCAAAAAAATTCCAGAATTAATTGTTTAAAATTCTCCTTTATTCTACCCAAAACTTTCCATAATTGTTCCTATGCTGGATCTTTCCAAAATTGTTCCAGTACCCGTGTTATTCTCCCCCTGTTGAAGAAGACTCGTCCTCAAGTCTGGATTCGCTCAATCTTCATTTTCATAATAAAAGGATAAGTCTGAGACATTGAACATAGTTGAAATACCATACTCTTCTGGAAGCTCAATCTTGTAAGCATTCTCCTCGACTCCCTGTAGTACTTTAAATAGACAATCAGCTTGAGGCATCAGCTTTCCATACTTCCCTATTGGAAAACGCTCTTTTCGAAGGTGAATCCACGCCATATCTCCTTCCTTGAAAGCATCAGGTTTACAATGTTTATTAGCGGTAGCACGATACTTCTCATTTTGCTTGATAATCTTCTCCTGAATCTGCTCATGCATCTTCTTGATATCCTTGACTTTATCATCAGCATCTCCACTAAATTGTTGCGTTGAAACAATAGCTGCCAAATCCAAGGGGCTAAGTGGATTGAGTCCATACATAGCTTCAAAAGGACTGCAACCTGTAGTTTGACTCGTGGAACGGTTATAGGCAAACTCCTCATGAGCTAGCATAAGATCCCAGACATCGCCTAAACTTCAATTGACAACTCCAGTTTGTCCATCAATTTGCAGGTGACGAGACATGCTAAATAGCAATTTTGTACCAAGCTTTCTCTAAAAAGTGCGCCAGAAGTAACTTGTAAACTTTGTATCCCGATCTGAGACAATTGTTTTCAGTAGACCATTAAGTCGCACATTCTCTCGAAAATACAAATTAGCTACATGTGAAGCATCCGTGGTCTTGTTACAAGGAATAAAGTGTGCCATCTTCGAGAAGCGATCAACAACCACTATGATTGAATCTTTGTTCCTCTGCGTTCGCGGTAACCCCAATACAAAATCAATGCTAACTTCCTCCCAGGGTAAATTTGGAATTGGTAATAGAGTATACAAACTCGTGTTCTGCCCACGACAGATCTTGCAACGCTCTAGATGCCTTATAAGGTCTCTCTCCATTCTAGGCCAGTAAAATTGTGACGCCACCAGTGAAAGGGTTTTGTCACGCACAAAATGTCTAGCTAGCCCACCTCTATGAGCTTCTAGAATAATCGCCTCTCGTAATCAGATTGGGAGAATGCATAAATGATTATCCTTGAACAAATACCCATCCTGTAACACAAAATCATTAAATGGACCTTTTATACATTCGGTTAAGACATCACCAAAATATGGATCATCCTAGTACAACTCTTTGAGAACTTCAAAACTTGGAACTGTCACTTTCATAGTACTTAGCAAGGAATATCTTCGACTTAGTGTGTCTGTCACTTTATTCTCGACACCTGACTTTTGTTTAATGTTAAATTTAAAGGTTTGCAGAAACTTCACACATTGAGCATGTCGGCGATTCAGCTTGTGTTGTCCGTTGATATACTTCAATGCCTCATGATCAGAGAAGAGAACAAACTCTTTAGGCAAAAGATAATGACTCCAATGCTCTAATGTTAGTACAAGAGCATAGAACTCCTTATCACATGTAGAGTATCGCTTTCGAGAATCACATAACTTCTCGCTGAAATAGGCAATAGGCTTTCCTTCTTGATTGAGGATTGCACCAATTTCCACATTTGACGCATCACATTCTACTTCAAAGACAACTTCAAAATTTGGCAACCTCAAAATAGGAGCTTCTGTCACCTTTCTCTTTAAAAACTCAAAATTCTTCTGTGCTTCCTTGGTCTACTTAAATACTCATCCCTTCAAACAATCGATTTACAATAAATATAATAGTGTTGAAATTTTTTATAAAACGACGGTAAAAAGAAGCTAACCCATGAAAGCTTCGAATATCCTGAATGGATTTTGGAACTGGCCAACTTGTGATTGCCTCCACTTTACATGAATCCATCTTGATTCCATCACTTGAGACCACAAAGCCTAAGAAGATTAAGCTCGTAGTGCAAAAGTGACATTTTTTTAAATTGATATAATGTTTCTTCTCTCGAAGTTTCTCAAAAACTTGACGAAGGTGTAGCAAGTGCTGCTCAATATTCTTGTTGTACACTAGAATATCGTCAAAATAAACCACAACAAATAAACCAATAAAAGCTTTAAACATATGATTCATAAAGTGCATAAAGGTACTTGGGGCATTTGACAATCCAGAAGGCATAACGGTTCATTTATACAATCCATCCCTAGTCTTGAAAGCGGTCTTCCATTCATGTCCAGGTCTCATTTTGATCTGATGATAGCCATTCCTGAGATCAACCTTTGAAAATATAGAAGCACCATGTAATTGATCAAGTAAGTCATCAATTCGTGGAGTGGAAAACCGATACTTGATCATAATCTTGTTCACCGCCCTACTATCAATGCACATACGTCAGGAACCATCCTTTTTAGGCACAAGAAGTGCTGGAACTGCACATGGGCTCATACTTTCCTTCACAAATCCCTTTGCGATTAAGTCATCTACTTACCTTTGTAACTCTTCTTGCTCTTTAGGATTCAATATATCAGCAGGCTTATTTGGAAGGCTAGCACCGGGTATGAAATCTATGCAATGTTGTATGTCCCTCATCGATGGTAATCTAGGTGGTATTTCATCAGGTATTACATCAGAAAAATCGTGGAGTAAATTATCCATAATCGGAGGCAATTCAATATTTATTTTATTCTCCTTTAACACAACAAGGGCATAAATCTCACAAGATTCCCCTATACTCCTTCGTACCTCAGCTTCTGTAAAAAAATTATTTCCCTCCACTCTCGACATTTGGGATTTCTTTATTTTAGTTGGACCTAACACAATTTTCACCCCATCTTTCATAAACGAATATGTGTTTTTAAATCCATCATGCATTACTTTTCTATCATATTGTCATGGATGATCGAGCAATAAGTGACAAGCATCCATAGGTATAACATCACAATATAACTTGTCGAAGTATTTAGTTCCAATAGAAAATTGAACAAGACAATGCTTGTACACTTTTACCTCATTACCCTTGCTAAGTTAAGAGAGCTTGTATGGTTGAGGGTGATCTTCTGTTTTGAGCTTCAATTCCTCTACCAATGACATTTTTACAGCTTTCTTCATCACTGATCAAATCATAGACCTTGCCATGGAATGTACATCTCTTACGGAATATATTATTGCAAAGCCAATTGTCATCTACTACATGTACTGCACTCAAACTTCGACAGACCACCAAAGATTCTCCATGGTCAGCATAGGTCACCTCCTCTTCTACCTCCTCATCATATGTTGGTTCACCCAAATTTTCAACCTCACATTCGTCCTCTTCTACGAAGGCAACAATTTTACGGTTAGGGTAATATGATGCAATATGTCCTATATCTTGACATTTGAAGCATTGAAGACCAGTAGAAGAATTGAAACGACTAGGATTAACAGTTGAAGTTTCTGGCTTGAGAATGATTTTTGATGATGACGGCTTGGTAGAATTGTTCCTAGAAGGGCCTATATTCCCACAATTAAAATTAGTGTCACGATTCATGGAACGAAATGCTCCTTTATGAGGCTCCTGTAATTGCTTCTCAACCTTATCTGTATGTTAACACAAATCGTTAAAAGTCCAATAGGGTTGTAGATGTACTGCATCACAGATTTCAGTACGTAACCCACTAAGATAACGAGCTATGGTTTGCTCTTCGGCCTCCTCAATCTCACATCGCAACATTAGATATTCAAATTTAGTAGTATAGTTTTCAACATACAATTCATCCTGCTTAAAAATATGAAACTTAATTTTGTTTGCCTATAAAGACAGGCCCTATGTTATCTTTGAATAATTCACGTTTGGGAGAAAAAAAGCTACAGACTTGGTTCTTTTTTTTAGAAGAGTTTTCTTCTTTGAGTGTTATGTATCTCCGACCGTTTCCTTGAAGTGGTAAGCCTTAATCCTACTCTGTACCTTGAGGAGACTATCTGTGAGTGGTGATCACTAATATCCGGTATCTATCATTTTTTTCAAGAATCAGTTTGCTTGCTGTGATTTTTTTCGGTATCAATTAAAAAACGGTTCTTCCCTTCATGTGCCCATTGTTTCTTAAGATATTCCCAATATATCGATGCGTGTCTCTTCAACTTTATGGCTACAATCTTCACCTTGCAGTCTTCTGTCACATCCTTGTACTCAAAGATCCTCTCCATTGTATGCAACCAATCAGTGAATTCATCTGACTACATTCTGCCTTCAAATTCTGGAACATCAACTTTGATGTCAAAATCTTGCTCAAACTTGCAATTTCTTTGAGCAAAATTTGATCCCATGCTATGATCTCAATGGAAAGGATTAACCTCTTCTTCATCGTCACATGAACCTCTTCCTCATAATCATGATTTAGTACTTCTTATCTCACAGCTTGAAGATACGCCTGCTGTTGTTGATGCTGTTGCACTTCCATACGCAATGCTTCATTCTCAATAACACAAAGATCTCGCTCAAGATTTGGTCTTTCAACGTCAGGCCCATGTCGACCCCGACCTCGATTAGACATGACAACCTGTGGCTCTGATACCAACTGATACCAGAAAAAAATCACATCAAGCAAACTGATTCTATAAAAAAAAATTGACAGCTACCGAGTATTAGTGATCACCACTCACAGACAGTTTCCTCAAGATACAGAGCAGGATCAAGGCTCACCACTTCAAGGAAAGGGCTGGAGATACAGAACACTCAAAGGAGAACTCTTCTAAAAAAAAGAATCAAGTATTTAATTTTTTTCTCCCAAACGTGAATCATTCAAAGATAACATAGTGCCTGTCTTTATGGGCAAACAAAATTAAACACAGTAATCTCCTAAACTTGGAATGTAATATTTAAACTTAGAAAGAAAAATAATACTAAATTGGAGGTAAGAAAATCCCAGAATTGGTTGTTCAAAATTCTTCTTTATCCTGTCCCGAATCCTTCCTTAATTGCCTCTTTGACACCCGTGTCAAGTACAGAGGGAATGAGGAAACTATGTTGGACAAAACAAAGGCATCAATACAGAGCTTGCAATCCCCAATTTTTGTTATGTCTCAGGCTATGTTCTCTACCTTCTTTGCTATTACTGATCTAAGAGACTCTGATCGCGTTCTGTAACTTGCTGAACTTTGTCATCGGGAAGCACAATCTCCACTTCTGTTCTTCGAATTAGAAAACCGATTTTCCAAAATTATACGAAGACAAATTATTCTGTTAAAATTTTCTTAATATTTAATGTTGATTCATTTAAAAATATGGTTCTAGCTAATATTTGTATTAATAAATGAATTTAGGTTCATGTACATATAGAAATCAATGCATAAATTTCATGAAATCAGGAGAATGTACGGATGCTGACAGTGGGGGATAATTCGCACAAAACATTTTGTGCTAAAAGGTATGGGAGTTTTCAACAGTTTGCCTAATGGATGGCGAGTATTGTACTGTTTAGCCTATAATAAAGAAAAACTTCATATTATACACAAATTATGCATATAATATATCGATACCAAATAATCAATCTAATGCAATGTTGTGGATATTTCTCAAATAATAAATTTGGCAATGAAGATCGAGAAGAAAATGCCTTTGTTGTTAGATTAGGATCGTCATTTTCCTCATCGCTATTTTTCTTTTTTCTTTTTCAAACCCAAAAAAAAAAAGTGTGTTTATTTGTCAACTAGAAAATAAACCTTTTGCATAATTATTTGTCAAGATTAGATTACACAATATTCTTCTAAAATATTTGTATACATAGGCTGTGATTCTTCAGAATATAACCATATTTTTTAGGTTATTATTACGATGTTTACTTATACCATATTTAGTTATGCTTCTTACGGAGTATAACATAATTAAACATGATTTAAATTTTATGATATTTTCAAGATTTGTGCTATTTTGGGAGCACAACATGATTTTTTTTTAAAATAATAATAATAATATTTATAAAGAAAAGCTGTTTAAGAGCAATAACACAATTTTTATTTATTTATTTCTTTTTTTCCAAATTATCTGAATTTGTCTTTCTTCAAAAGCAATGAAATAATTTTGTTTTTCTAGAAATAATAATAATTCTTGTATAATATTTGTTTTAAATATATACTCTTCCAAGATTAATAATACAATCTTCTGTAATATTGCCATGAATTCTATAAATTGGTATAAGTAAAAAATATTTACCAATTTGTTATATAATTTAAAGTTGAGACTAGAAGGTGATAAATATATTCCATTTTCCTTCACTGCACGAGGGAAGCACACACGTTACTGCATAACTGATTAAGCATATTCCATGGTCTATCGTACAGTTTACAAATTTTCACTCCGACCATTGCTAGTTTAAGCATTATGGTACTTAAATCTTTTATCAACTCTGTTCATGACTGAATGGAATTGACCAATCCGTAGCTCTTACTGCAAATGATGTTCTTGTGGCCGCAAGCACTTGCCAACACACATATGGCTTCCTACCATGTGCAGAAAATGCTGGAGGATACATTTACCAAATGCTGGTCTATCAAGGTCTACTAATATTTGGAATTAACTATGAATAAAATGATTTTCTGAACAATAAATAGTTATATTAACTCCATAAATGATTTTCTGAACAATAAATAGTTATATTAACTCCATTATGGGCCTTAAATCACACTACCACATAAGTTCTTATCTTGCATTTGATATTTGTGAATTGATAATATATTGTCCCTTTTGTTGTTTTCAATGATGATGATAAATATTTTCGGGAAAGAATATGCATCGACTATAAAATAGTCATTTTTCTGGCGCACCCATATTTACTTGGTGTGAGCTTATCGATTCAAATATCTATTCATAGATATTTATGCTATAAATACATGAGTAATGTATATTTATCAGTGTTGTTAATCGTAATCATGTTTAGTTAGCAATAAATGATAATAAAATAAAATGGGTCCATGTCTCTACATTTCTATGTATCAACACTATTTTAGTTAGCAATAAATGTAAGTCAAATAAGATGGTCCATATATTTCTAATTTTTATGGACCTATTATTTAATGACATTATATATAGATGATCATAGATAAATAGCATAAATCTCTCATATATAAATTTGAACTCTTTGTTTTTTACTATTAATGTTATATCTCGACTGAGGACAACTTATATTGTGTTTAAATCTTGTTATAATTATTTATTTTTTCTTTCATGTCACTTTCAATTTATTTATATTTTTAATTTGATGTATACTTCTCTTTTTCAGACTCTTTGTAACGCCTGTGGGCTTCGTCATGCACGAAGTCTTAAAAAAGTTGGTTAGGTACAAGAAAGACTTGATTTGATTTGCACATGTCCTTTGAATAGAGTGAGTGTGATGCTCCTTGATTATAAAGAATTTAGAACGATTTTATTATTTAGTTCATGATCAACATCATGGTTCATTTGTCACTCTATTTATGTTAAAGGATCAAACATTATTGCTATATTGCTTTTTTTTTTTTTTTTAATGTTAATTGGCACAATTAATTCTGGGTTGAATTGATTGTTGCCCATTTAATTTGCTTAAATTTGACATGAAACACATAAAGAAAATTCTACTAAACTTACAAAGCTGGGAGTTCTTAGTCCCTTACTAACCTTAGAAAGTCTAGCTTTGTCAACTAAATAACAAAGAGTGATATATCAACCTTATCTTAAGAATTACAAGAGATTCACGAATATGAAATAGCATAAGATAAATAAACTTGAGGTTACAACTTCCATGATATCCTTCGAGATAAGACAAAATGAGCAATCATCTTTTGACTTGAATAAACTGAATGTGTAGCTGATCTATCCTAATTAACTCCCATAGCTCTGGATCAAAGTTGTTAGATTTTGTGTAGGCGATTCTGTGATCAAAAGGGCCAATTTGTAATTGCTCAAGAGTTAGGGGTCGATTTGTCAATATTCAAAAGTGTGGGATCAATTTGTACATGTATAAAAGTTGGGGACTAAGTTAAAATTTTGTCAAAGTATGTTAGGGTTTGAGTTGTGAAGTAGGGCAAGAAGTCTCGTCGAAGTTTTGCTAGCGGCTCACCAAGTGATTGCTCGAGCGTCAAAAGTAGAGAGTCTTTCGCTAGCTTTTCGCCATTACTTCGCTCGAGCGAAATAGCGTCGCTCGCTTTTCGCTTTTAGCTCAAGCGACAGTGCTATCTAAAGAACCCTATTTTTTTGTGATTTTCGAGATTTTGACTCGGTCCACATTACCAAAAACATCCCATATAAATACTATTGCGCCGTTTTTAGACTTTTTTTTTTAAAGGATTGAACTAGGAGAAAACTTATACTTTTTGATCTATTCATTCAATCCCACATACTGTTGGCGCACTTGCACAAAAACATCAAATCCACTACCATCAAACACCAAAAACCTAACCTTCCAGAGCATCTGTTAAAATCTGAAGATCAGGGAAGGAGATCGAAGTTCCGATCATTGGAGAACATGGAGTTTTCAGGAATCCACAGGAGATAGACGAATCTAAAAGTCGGGAATTAGTGCAAGAGCACGCAATCCAGGAAGGCTTGGAGCCAGGAGTTGGTGCAAGAGCATGCATTCTAAGAGGGCTTTGGAAATTACATTCAGGAGATTATAAAAACTTGTGTTAGTTGTGTTTAACAGATTGTAAGTTAAATTTTCGTTTATAGTGGATTTATACTAGCTTAGGCCTGGAGTTTTTAATCCTGCGAGGAATTTTCTCTATTATCAAATAATTGTGTTATTTACTTTTACTACAATTTACTTTATTAATTAGTCAAAATCCCATATAAACATCTATTTACTCCCCTCCCCAGGTGTTATTTGGGGTCAAACTACGTTATTTCAAAAGTTATGAAAAATCAAGTACTTGTCCAATGATATACTAGTGCTTCTTCCAAATTTCATTTAAATATTTTAAAATAATAAATAAATAAAATAATGCATTATTTAAGCATTATCCATATTCTTCAATTTTTTTTTTTTTTTTAAATATTGCCCAGAATCACAAATACTATAATTACTTGAACTTTATACATATTCTTCAAATATTTAACAAAAATATAATGTTTAAAATCATAAATGCTAAAATTACTTGGTAATCAATTTCTACAATTAAATTAGAAACGAACATCGACTTAAAAATCCTAATTATTATATAACTCTTTATCGAATTCAAATTCAAACTCCTCTTCATACAAGTCATCTTCCGATGTAAAATCAACTTCATCGTCCTCTCTTATTTCAACTTGAAATTTTCTATTATCTCTTGTAGATGGTAGAATATCATTACCAACCTCATTCTTATCATCATAAGCACTGTCAATCCAAAAATGTTCATTACTAGCATCACTTGCTAGTAAAACTAGAGGAAGATCAAAAAAGGAGGAGGCTTAGGCTCGACGTAGATAGTTTACAACTCTACGAAAATTTTGTTTTGATTTTTGACTTTTTTTTTTAAAATATCAAAACCCTATTGATTTCTATGTATAATTTATGAGCTCGGGTGATTTGTGTTTATTTGATGTTTGTTGGGCTTAATTTGTTTTTTTTTTCTTAAGTTATAAAAATAGGCTAAACTTTGCTACACTAATTTCGATACAAATTTTAAGATGAGTGTGTGAGCATTTTGGCATTCAAGTGTGCACATGAGATCAATGAAATGGATTGACCGCATTGTCACGCGCATGCCCCATATGCAAGGCGTTTCGAAAACGCATCGAGCATACTTTTTTTTTTATTATTATTATTATTTTTTTTTTTTGGCTACATACGTGCAAAGAAAATATTAATAAGTAAGTAATTTATTTTGGCTAAAATTTTAGCTGTTGATCAAGTTAATCATTATTTTTTTATTTTTCCAAACATTACGAAATTTTATTTCAAGATCTCAACTACTTGTCTATTAACTGAAAGAGGAATGCAAAGTACTTAGATGAGGGATCACAAATAAGAAAATATAAGACGTGAAAATATACTGCTACAAGACATGTAGCATACTTAGTACAGACTTCTTCCTCGAAGATCAAGTCATAGTCCCGGTCCTTAGGAGAAGGAGTTAGAAGGATGGAGCACCCTTTTCCCTAAGAAATAGATGGCTTCGCTGGCTTGGATAGGAATAAAGAGTTTCACTTTGCGATTGCGTTTTGATGAATTTTTTTATTAGGTAACGTTTCAAGCTACATGTAAGGCTTAGCTATCTGGGAGAGTCTTGGAATGAACTTCAAGTACTTTGTAGGCTGTTGTCATTTTCTAAATCAATGATTGGTAGCTGCACCCAAAAATGATGTCTTCAGCATATCTAGCACTATGATGTCTCCACAAGTCAAGGAACTTTGAAATTATCCAGATTTTCCCATTTGGATGAAGGACTTTGCTTTCTATCTCTTTTTAGGCCAATTTTGATGAGAGTAGGCAAGTACATTGTGAATCTCCTTCACATCTTCCCCATCAAACCCATTTTATTGAAACTGCATCACTCTTATAAGCAAAATTTCTTTAAATATGGTGGTGAGGGTACACCTTTGTAATGGCATAAAACAAAAATACCACAGTAGATTCTAAGGCAAGGGATAAAGCACTCCTTTAAGACTATATTTTTCTCTCACAAAAAGAGCGCACACGGGATCCAAATAAGCATCCAAGATACAACGTAACCAAAGAATGTTGGCATTTATGCACTAATGACGACAAACCTAACTGCGTAAGTGTATAATAATGTATATGAGAGTCTTTTGTCATTGGTTTATACAATATACTGGACAAAGTGATTTTAAAAGCTAAAACTTAAAATTGCAAGAAGAAAAAAAATAGAGGAATGACATTGGTAGACGTTCATTCTTATTTATAGATGTTAATACAACTCCAAAGATTTGCAACATTGCACGAATCAAAAAAATTCAACCTTACAGTCACATAACTAACTTTGTGTGAAAAGGGGCAAAAACCCCACGCGAACATAAACATGTTCCACAAAAGTAGGGGGGGCGGCGCCTACATGCTACCCGCTCATTGGGTGAATGCAAGATGATGAAAGGGATCCCAAGTGGCCCCATCTTGTCCTCCACCATATCAAAGCTTCTCTGAGCATTCCCTTGACTCCTGCAAGCTTATAAATTCATCCTACAATGTCTAAACATGGCATTATTAGAAAAACTTCCAAAAACCCTCCACCTAATGATGGCAATGGGCTCGGCCCTTAAACACACGAGCTCAGCTCGTGCTCAAGGAGCGAGCTCGGCTCAGCCCATGAGCTCGTGAGTTCACGAGCCATGAGCTCGAATTTTTTTTTTTTTTTAAATTTTCAGATTTTTCTTCACATTTTTACTAGCCCACTAGCTCGGCTCGTGGACTTGTGAACTTTCGGCTCATGGGCCCACGAGCTACTCGCAAGAGCTCGACAAGCAGAGCCTTGCTCGGCTCGTGGTATCCGATCCCGCCTGGCTCGAGCTTGGGCTCGTCATTTGAGCTTTAACGAGCCGACAAGCCGCTTGGCCCTTTTGACGTCCCTACCTCCACCATTTAAAAGAAATTTCTTTATGGAAAATCTCTCATATGGAATCATCAAGTTTGCGAATGGCTAACCTAAAGCACTCCAAGCACAAACTTCAACATATTTAAATGTTCATAAATTGACACATGATTAGACCATATGTCCCATGTCTCAGTATAATTAATAAATGTCTTGACTAGCTAGCCAAATTACTTTAAAAACAGTGCAATATTTGATGTTCATATAGGTAGACTTATCGAGAATACTAACACTTCCAAAGTTTTCTATAGATATTTATCTACATAAGTCTATTTAAAAGCTATAATCTTGACCTCTCATTTCTTGATATGTTTAGCAACGTTTTTGCTTTGGGATTTAAAATTAGTGTTGCAATAACTCATATGATATATTTTGCTCATTCAACTAAGAATTTGATGTTTCAAGTGTTAGGTTGACTTTCCATTATTGGTGATTATTAGTTGGACAACAATCTCATTATTTTGTAGCTTTCCAAATTAAATCCCTTGTAAGGCCTTTTGTCTAAGGATCTGTCAAGTTTTGACATGACTTGGCATAGTCTATGGTAATTATACCATCCGAAATAAGTTATGTTATCGAAATATATCTAGACTTACCACTGCTTATTCGAATATATGATAAAGTAGCTTCACTCTCACAATGGATATAAATTAGTAGCACTAATTTAACCCAAATAGGAATTTCTCTTATAAATTCCTTAGCCACTTCTCTTCCTTACTACATGAAGCAAGTACTACGAACTCAGCTTCCATGATGGAGTCCGCAATGTAACTTGACCTCTTTGAACTTCATGATATGACACCTCCACCAAGTGTGAAAATCCGCCCACTAGTTGATGCATGATCTTCTCTATCGATGATTCAACTAACATCGGCAAATCTTTCTAAAACTATAGGATAACCTGGTTATATATTCCATAGCCCCTCTTAGATATCTTAAGATTCTATTGATCGCTTGCCAATGTAACTGGCTTGGATTGATTATATACCTACTAGTTTTCCAACAAAATTAATATCCAGTCTTGTAGATATCACTGCATACATAAGATATCCAATAATCCATGCATACTCTAGTTGAGATACCGTTCTTCCTGTTTTAGAATTTAATCTAACATTAGAATCAAAACTTGTAGTTACAAACTTGCAATCATAATGATCAAACATTTTCAATGTAGAGAGATCGGATAAGTCTGATCCTGATAGCTTTCCTTATAATTTAATTCCTAAAATCACATTACAAGTTCCATATCTTTCATGTTAAAATTAGATGATAATAAATAATTAGTATTATTAATTTTCTAAGTCAGTGTCGAAAATTAACATATCATCTCTAAAATTTTCTAGTTACTCACTCACTCATCCAATTCATGAATTCAATCCATCTATATGTGTATATATGCCGAAGCAATCAATAATATGAATATTTATCATTCTCAACATTTCCTACTTCACTCAGTTATAATTACTTCATTAATATTTTTCTACTTCAGATTTTTCTTTTCAATATGTTTGGTATATTAATTGGATGGGACTTTAAATGAAGAGTAATTAATAACAGAAAGAAACCACAGTTTTATTTATGATAGTGTCAGCCCCATTTAGTATAGTTTACTAAAACATGTTTTCTTGTACAGTTGGGCCTAATTCAAGGTTGCTTACCCTCTATGTTACTAGGGTTTATGTTTGAATAATGTTATGTAGCACCACTGGTTCTAAATTACTATCATATGTTGCATGCACGTGTCATTAACTGATAAGTCCGATTAAATACGGGTGTTACGAGATTAAATTGGACCTACTGTGTACTGCTAGATAGAGGACTCCTTAGTGGGGCTATATAGCATTACTCTTTATGTTTTTATTTGTAGTTCCTTTATTTGATCCTCTGTTTCTTGAAACTGAGATGTCCCTTCTTTTTGTCTTTTTCATTTTTGTATTTTTTTATTTTTTAACTTCAATGTCATATTTGTTTAAGAAAGTAATTGATCTTGTTGATAAACTGCTCGTTAAAATGAGAAAGGAAAAGCATTAGGCTTAATATTAACTCTTGTTCATGTCAATATTGGACATCAATGTTCTTTAGTTTATAGTTTCAACTCTTTCTGTCTTTATTATAATTTATTAACTACGATGTAAATTATTGTTATCATCATGGATTGCATAATGATATGATTTTCTTGATTGCTTCTTTTCAAAAGGATTCAAGGAGCAATTAGACGTTTCCTCACACCAATGGAGTGGCAGTTCGAGAAGGGATCTAGCCCATATTGTTGCATGTCAGATGATGATAGATCCAAATTAAATTCTAGAGGGTCTCTTATTCTCGTCAGATGGATTAGACTCCCATCACATTGGGTGAAATTAAATATAGATGGCTGTCTAATAGGATCATTGGGTATAGCTTGCGGGTAGAGGCATTTTGTGGAATTATGAAGGCATGTACTCTTCGACTTCCACAAGTTTTATGGGCATTATTCAGTTACTAGAGGCTGAATTACGAGGGCTTTTAGGTGGCCTCTAATTATGTTTGGCAGCTGGATTTGGCTGCATCAGGGCTAAACTTGACTCAACTATGGACACTAAATGTGAGGTTGGAGGGTCAAAGAGACCATGTTCAGGGGTTGTTCAACACATACTCAAAGAGGTGAAACTTATTTGACGTCAACTTAGAGTTAGCCTCTCCCACATTTATTATGAGGAAAATTGTGTCAGACAACATGCCTTCAAAACGTTTCAGGAATAGAGAATTTAAAATTCTAGGGCCAGCACAACTTCGGGGATGTCATATCACAGAGATAATTTCTGAGAAAAATGCTAGTAGTACATAATAGAATGTACCTAAGGGTGTACATCCCCCTCACATGGGGTGTGGGGTCCACTCGAATAAATGTTTTTTATTCGGGTGGATCCCACACTCCATGTGAGGGGGGTGTACACGCTTAGGTACACCCCTGTGTACCACTAGCACCACCGAATTTCTGATCTTCTTTTGATTGACCAGCGTGCCCATATGTTAGATATAAAGGAAAAACAAAAAATCAAGAATGTTATATGGACATTTTGATAGGTGACTCATTAAATACAGGGGCTAATTGATAGAGTGGAGGGATGGACCCCTACAATGGATATAGGCATAATGTCGAAACACTTATATCTCTGCATGTTTTCTTTTATTTTACTGTTTATGTTCATGATCATATTTGCACAATAGAATAGCTTTAAAAACATCGGTCATGCTACATGTACATCGGAGTGTCCACCTTCTTGCATGGAGGGTGGCCCGCTTCAATTAAAATGTGATTTATTCAAAGTGGCCCCCTCCATGTGAAAAGGGTGGAAACTCAGATGGACACCACTTGATGTACAAATAGTATTATCCTATAAACACTGCCCACGAGATATTATTGGTCCTTAAGGTAGAGTTCATCTTATGTCCATGGTAGGTCAGGTCGAGCCACCTACTATATTTTATATTTCTTTGTACTATCGATAAAAGACTGCAAATTTTTTTCAGCCTTTTCTTTGGTTTTCCTTACTACTTTTCTTGAAATGAAGAAACAAATATCTAAATCGGAGAGGAATTTGTTTAATCTATGGGAAGGTGAAAACATAGCAACAAATAAACCACGGTTCCATAGGTCAAATCACTGTTAGAATTTAATTGACATAAAATAAACTAAAATCTTTTTTATTAGTCTAGCATTGTGCACGAAACTTGCACTTAAGGCTAATTATATTCATAAACATTTGGATATGTGTTTTACCCTAAAATATAATACCTAATAGCATTTTATTTTAGTGTAGTTAAGATGCTTTATATCTTTTCTGTAAATTTAATGGGAATATGTGTTCTTATGGGAACTCTTATTCTTCCATATTATGTATTGTTCTACAGGTACATAATAGAATGTACCTAAGGGTGTACATCCCCCTCCATGTGAGGGGGGTGTACACACTTAGGTACACCCCTGTGTACCACTAGCACCACCGAATTTCTGATCTTCTTTTGATTGACCAGCGTGCCCATATGTTAAATATAAAGGAAAAACAAAAAATCAAGAATGTTATATGGACATATTGATAGGTGACTCATTAAATACAGGGGCTAATTGATAGAGTGGAGGGATGGACCCCTACAATGGATATAGGCATAATGTCGAAACACTTATATCTCTGCATGTCGATCTTATTATTATTTTCTTTTATTTTACTGTTTATGTTCATGATCCTATTTGCACAATAGAATAGCTTTAAAAACATCGGTCATGCTACATGTACATCGGAGTGTCCACCTTCTTGCATGGAGGGTGGCCCGCTTCAATTAAAATGTGATTTATTCAAAGTGGCCCCCTCCATGTGAAAAGGGTGGAAACTCAGATGGACACCACTTGATGTACAAATAGTATTATCCTATAAACACTGCCCACGAGATATTATTGGTCCTTAAGGTAGAGTTCATCTTATGTCCATGGTAGGTCAGGTCGAGCCACCTACTATATTTTATATTTCTTTGTACTATCGATAAAAGACTGCAAATTTTTTTCAGCCTTTTCTTTGGTTTTCCTTACTACTTTTCTTGAAATGAAGAAACAAATATCCTTAAGGTAGAGTTCATCTTATGTCCATGGTAGGTCAGGTCGAGCCACCTACTATATTTTATATTTCTTTGTACTATCGATATGAAGAAATAGATACAAGAACAAAGAAGTAATAATTCCCCCTTTTCTTAGGCTCAGAAACTTCGATCCAACACCACAAAGGTAATGCCAACAATAGATTTTCGGAGTCCAAGATATACACCAAGTATTAGGGCACACAAAGGCAAAGAAAAATAGCTTCAAGGCACAAAGCAAGAAGGTTTTCAAAGGCACAAAGCACAGTGACTATTTTCTAGGGTTGTTGGTGTGTTTACATAGGTTTAGAGGTCAATTATATGTAGGTCAAGTAGAAAAACGAATTTCCTAAATATTCCAATAAAATCTTCAAAGATGGGTATCAATTTGAATAAGGTAGGTTACCAAAAGTTAGGAATAGTGTATATCTCTAACTACCAAGTCCATCTTTTAATTAGGTATTGAGCACCTATTACAATTGAAATTTTATGTACTATTCTTCATTGAAGAATTATTTCTCTATGCAACTTGGACAAGCAAATGCATATGTCAACTTGAACATTTTTAACACATCGACATATGGAACAAGTGCTATTGGACACAGAGACGTGGCACTTGCCACAAACTTTCATCACGTGCCACTCAAGGTGTTACGTGTATCTTCTGGGTATAAAAATTGTACACCCAAGATGGTAAAAAGTGAGGCCACACACTTAAATCAACTTAATAAGATTTTGTTTAGTAAAATGAGGTTTTTACGATATTGATTAAACAAGAATCAAATTGGTATGAGCTGAGTAATTGGGGTACATCTAAACTCCCTTGATTTTTTCATGTTTTTCCTGGGATGGAAATTTCCCCTTTTACAGGTGAGACTCCCTCACCGAACCTCGCCAGTTACTTCAGGCTACAGTTCTCATCCTTGCAATTTGTGATTTTCAAGTGGCAAAATGGACTTGATTGGTCTGACTGGTGGAGGAGGGCGGTGCCAAGGACATGATAATGACCTCAATCATGCTACAGATCCAAGCTCAAATTTCAAATCCAGATAAGACACGTGTCGACACATGATTGGACAGTTTGAAAAATTAAAATCAGTACACCCAATTATTTTCTGACACATCCGTCTCTTCACTAATCTGGCTTAAGTGGTTTTATTCTAATGACCTAGGACTAATCCCCGATCTTAGGTTGTCTTATCAAAGGCCATGATGTGTAGACAAGCCACCTTTAGTATAATCATTAGTTCTCCCATTATTTTTTCAGAGGCCAACTCCCTTTTTGTGCAACGTGGATTGCTTACCTTCTCTACTTTGTTCGCAAGGACAGAGAAATGGCTTCATTCCATTTGTAACTCTCAGAGGTTGGACACCAGCTTATGCATGTCTTGTGCCAGGTTTCATCTGAGGTATGGTGTACCTCTTCTGGGTATAACATGATTCATATGTTTGTACATTACATAAATTTGTTGAACTAACACAATCACCCTCGTGGTGACTTTTCTCAGCTTTAAAACACTTCATTATATTTATGTTGATCAGTTCATAACTAACCTGTCAATGATTTAAATATTAAACTATATGTGAAGATCAAATTAAACTTGTTGCATGGTTAATGTTGTGAGTATTAAATGTCTCCTACAAGTGAACAAATCAACAAGTAAGTGATAAACTCAATTAATAAACAAGAATCAATCAAAACAATCAAGTGAAGAAATAGATACAAGAACAAAGAAGTAATAATTCCCCCTTTTCTTAGGCTCAGAAACTTCGATCCAACACCACAAAGGTAATGCCAACAATAGATTTTCGGAGTCCAAGATATACACCAAGTATTAGGGCACACAAAGGCAAAGAAAAATAGCTTCAAGGCACAAAGCAAGAAGGTTTTCAAAGGCACAAAGCACAGTGACTATTTTCTAGGGTTGTTGGTGTGTTTACATAGGTTTAGAGGTCAATTATATGTAGGTCAAGTAGAAAAACGAATTTCCTAAATATTCCAATAAAATCTTCAAAGATGGGTATCAATTTGAATAAGGTAGGTTACCAAAAGTTAGGAATAGTGTATATCTCTAACTACCAAGTCCATCTTTTAATTAGGTATTGGGCACCTAGCCCTAATGGGCCGATTCCTTCTAAATACCCAACTTAATTGGGTTACTGCAATTGTGGTGTGGATCTTTAATACATATTTCAATCTCGGGCTTAAAGCCTATGAAACAAACGGGTCTCGATTTTTCATCATTGCCTAGGGGATTGTTTGGGCATCACTAAAATACCTAACAAAAGTCATACTAATGAGCCTACGCATAAGTATGAATAAACTGGATATAATTAGTTGTAAGACAAAACAATAAAATCCAACAAGATTTCTTCACACAGGATGCTTATAAAGGTAAAGTATTTTTGAAATTACAACTCAGATAGACAATTATTCTTGAGATTTAGGGTCATTGGGAATCCATTTTCTCATTCTTCAAGACTCATTTCTTCATAGGAGATCCTGGATTAGTATCAAATAGGTCTTTCTCTACTCACTTTTCACATATTGATCATGTTTAACATTTTTCTTTGATCTTTATACATAGACACATATTCACACATACTTACACGTGTTTTGTGTACATTACACAAATAAATTTGTTGAATTGACACAATAACACCTATAAAGTATTATGTATGACTTGGTTATGAGAGAGAATGAAGATATGTAAATAATGTTCAGAGTTAGTTTTATGACAAAAATTAAACATATCACATCTCTCTATAATTTCTATTATTGCATTAAAGAAATCTTTTTATGTACACTAATATTATTTGAATAAAATTTCATATTTCATTAGGTCTTCCTTCAACCACAACATTTTATGTTTGGCAGTGAATATTACATAGTATATTGGACAATATTAGAAAGATAAAATTTATTTAAAATTTCATCTATTATGCTCTCATACTGTGTTTAGTGCCCTGCACGAAATATGCACTTTGCGTGCAGATGCACTTAGGATTTATTTTTTTTCACAAAAATTTGGATATGTGTTTTATAATAAAATATAAGATCTTAGAGTATATTGCTTTATTTTATTTTATTTTTTTGTAATTTAATGGCAATGTATGTGGCGTCAAAGAAATGCAAAATGTGTATTCAATCTTCATGTCAAGGTCTAGGTTTAGTGTTTAAATAAATAATCCCTATTCTGTGTAATCCTCAATGATTTAACAAATTCGTGTTATCATATGAGCTATTGTAAATGATAACGAGAATGCAAAGAACAAAATGTGTTTATTCAAATTGATAATTGTGTTATCGTATGAGTTATTTCAACAGATTGGATGTGAAAACTGTGGAGTCGATCATACTCTACTTTGGAGGAAAGGTTCCAACTGTCCACAAGTTTCTACCTCTAGAACGCCACAAAGAATTCTTCACAAGATATTACCATTTATTTTAATTTAATTTCATGCACATTGCTAGTTTTGTTACAGGTATACCATTGGCTTAGAATTTTTTTTGCCATTCTAATTTTCAAAATTTTATTAGGTAACCACATTAAGTATGAATAAAATAATTTTTCAAACGCTAAAATGTATTTAGACATTGAAGAAGAAATTAAACAAATGCAACATTAAAACTTCAAATTATTACACCTCTGCAGTAGAACCTTTTCTTTCTTCTTCCCTCCGACCCCACACCCAATAGCGGACATAAACATTTTGAGTTCGATGACACTTACTTTTCTTGAAATGAAGAAACAAATATCTAAATCGGAGAGGAATTTGTTTAATCTATGGGAAGGTGAAAACATAGCAACAAATAAACCACGGTTCCATAGGTCAAATCACTGTTAGAATTTAATTGACATAAAATAAACTAAAATCTTTTTTATTAGTCTAGCATTGTGCACGAAACTTGCACTTAAGGCTAATTATATTCATAAACATTTGGATATGTGTTTTACCCTAAAATATAATACCTAATAGCATTTTATTTTAGTGTAGTTAAGATGCTTTATATCTTTTCTGTAAATTTAATGGGAATATGTGTTCTTATGGGAACTCTTATTCTTCCATATTATGTATTGTTCTACAACTAATTACAATTGAAATTTTATGTACTATTCTTCATTGAAGAATTATTTCTCTATGCAACTTGGACAAGCAAATGCATATGTCAACTTGAACATTTTTAACACATCGACATATGGAACAAGTGCTATTGGACACAGAGACGTGGCACTTGCCACAAACTTTCATCACGTGCCACTCAAGGTGTTACGTGTATCTTCTGGGTATAAAAATTGTACACCCAAGATGGTAAAAAGTGAGGCCACACACTTAAATCAACTTAATAAGATTTTGTTTAGTAAAATGAGGTTTTTACGATATTGATTAAACAAGAATCAAATTGGTATGAGCTGAGTAATTGGGGTACATCTAAACTCCCTTGATTTTTTCATGTTTTTCCTGGGATGGAAATTTCCCCTTTTACAGGTGAGACTCCCTCACCGAACCTCGCCAGTTACTTCAGGCTACAGTTCTCATCCTTGCAATTTGTGATTTTCAAGTGGCAAAATGGACTTGATTGGTCTGACTGGTGGAGGAGGGCGGTGCCAAGGACATGATAATGACCTCAATCATGCTACAGATCCAAGCTCAAATTTCAAATCCAGATAAGACACGTGTCGACACATGATTGGACAGTTTGAAAAATTAAAATCAATGGGATGGAAATTTCCCCTTTTACAGGTGAGACTCCCTCACCGAACCTCGCCAGTTACTTCAGGCTACAGTTCTCATCCTTGCAATTTGTGATTTTCAAGTGGCAAAATGGACTTGATTGGTCTGACTGGTGGAGGAGGGCGGTGCCAAGGACATGATAATGACCTCAATCATGCTACAGATCCAAGCTCAAATTTCAAATCCAGATAAGACACGTGTCGACACATGATTGGACAGTTTGAAAAATTAAAATCAATACACCCAATTATTTTCTGACACATCCATCTCTTCACTAATCTGGCTTAAGTGGTTTTATTCTAATGACCTAGGACTAATCCCCGATCTTAGGTTGTCTTATCAAAGGCCATGATGTGTAGACAAGCCACCTTTAGTATAATCATTAGTTCTCCCATTATTTTTTCAGAGGCCAACTCCCTTTTTGTGCAACGTGGATTGCTTACCTTCTCTACTTTGTTCGCAAGGACAGAGAAATGGCTTCATTCCATTTGTAACTCTCAGAGGTTGGACACCAGCTTATGCATGTCTTGTGCCAGGTTTCATCTGAGGTATGGTGTACCTCTTCTGGGTATAACATGATTCATATGTTTGTACATTACATAAATTTGTTGAACTAACACAATCACCCTCGTGGTGACTTTTCTCAGCTTTAAAACACTTCATTATATTTATGTTGATCAGTTCATAACTAACCTGTCAATGATTTAAATATTAAACTATATGTGAAGATCAAATTAAACTTGTTGCATGGTTAATGTTGTGAGTATTAAATGTCTCCTACAAGTGAACAAATCAACAAGTAAGTGATAAACTCAATTAATAAACAAGAATCAATCAAAACAATCAAGTGAAGAAATAGATACAAGAACAAAGAAGTAATAATTCCCCCTTTTCTTAGGCTCAGAAACTTCGATCCAACACCACAAAGGTAATGCCAACAATAGATTTTCGGAGTCCAAGATATACACCAAGTATTAGGGCACACAAAGGCAAAGAAAAATAGCTTCAAGGCACAAAGCAAGAAGGTTTTCAAAGGCACAAAGCACAGTGACTATTTTCTAGGGTTGTTGGTGTGTTTACATAGGTTTAGAGGTCAATTATATGTAGGTCAAGTAGAAAAACGAATTTCCTAAATATTCCAATAAAATCTTCAAAGATGGGTATCAATTTGAATAAGGTAGGTTACCAAAAGTTAGGAATAGTGTATATCTCTAACTACCAAGTCCATCTTTTAATTAGGTATTGGGCACCTAGCCCTAATGGGCCAATTCCTTCTAAATACCCAACTTAATTGGGTTACTGCAATTGTGGTGTGGATCTTTAATACATATTTCAATCTCGGGCTTAAAGCCTATGAAACAAACGGGTCTCGATTTTTCATCATTGCCTAGGGGATTGTTTGGGCATCACTAAAATACCTAACAAAAGTCATACTAATGAGCCTACGCATAAGTATGAATAAACTGGATATAATTAGTTGTAAGACAAAACAATAAAATCCAACAAGATTTCTTCACACAGGATGCTTATAAAGGTAAAGTATTTTTGAAATTACAACTCAGATAGACAATTATTCTTGAGATTTAGGGTCATTGGGAATCCATTTTCTCATTCTTCAAGACTCATTTCTTCATAGGAGATCCTGGATTAGTATCAAATAGGTCTTTCTCTACTCACTTTTCACATATTGATCATGTTTAACATTTTTCTTTGATCTTTATACATAGACACATATTCACACATACTTACACGTGTTTTGTGTACATTACACAAATAAATTTGTTGAATTGACACAATAACACCTATAAAGTATTATGTATGACTTGGTTATGAGAGAGAATGAAGATATGTAAATAATGTTCAGAGTTAGTTTTATGACAAAAATTAAACATATCACATCTCTCTATAATTTCTATTATTGCATTAAAGAAATCTTTTTATGTACACTAATATTATTTGAATAAAATTTCATATTTCATTAGGTCTTCCTTCAACCACAACATGTTATGTTTGGCAGTGAATATTACATAGTATATTGGACAATATTAGAAAGATAAAATTTATTTAAAATTTCATCTATTATGCTCTCATACTGTGTTTAGTGCCCTGCACGAAATATGCACTTTGCGTGCAGATGCACTTAGGATTTATTTTTTTTCACAAAAATTTGGATATGTGTTTTATAATAAAATATAAGATCTTAGAGTATATTGCTTTATTTTATTTTATTTTTTTGTAATTTAATGGCAATGTATGTGGCGTCAAAGAAATGCAAAATGTGTATTCAATCTTCATGTCAAGGTCTAGGTTTAGTGTTTAAATAAATAATCCCTATTCTGTGTAATCCTCAATGATTTAACAAATTCGTGTTATCATATGAGCTATTGTAAATGATAACGAGAATGCAAAGAACAAAATGTGTTTATTCAAATTGATAATTGTGTTATCGTATGAGTTATTTCAACAGATTGGATGTGAAAACTGTGGAGTCGATCATACTCTACTTTGGAGGAAAGGTTCCAACTGTCCACAAGTTTCTACCTCTAGAACGCCACAAAGAATTCTTCACAAGATATTACCATTTATTTTAATTTAATTTCATGCACATTGCTAGTTTTGTTACAGGTATACCATTGGCTTAGAATTTTTTTTGCCATTCTAATTTTCAAAATTTTATTAGGTAACCACATTAAGTATGAATAAAAAAAATTTTCAAACGCAAATAATTTTTCAAACGCTAAAATGTATTTAGACATTGAAGAAGAAATTAAACAAATGCAACATTAAAACTTCAAATTATTACACCTCTGCAGTAGAACCTTTTCTTTCTTCTTCCCTCCGACCCCACACCCAATAGCGGACATAAACATTTTGAGTTCGATGACACAATTAAACTTGCAAAAATGTTGTAAGAGATTTCACATTTGAAAACTCACATATTAAAAAAAATCATACTTCATGTAAATTTACATTCGAATTTTACATTCAAAAGCTTACATGGGGTATGACTTTTTCTGATGTAAAATTTAAAAAAAAAAAAAAAAAATTGACTTCATACCCCCATTTAAAATTTCTAATAAAATGATATAAATTATATTGAGAAATTTGTTGAAGAATAATAAATGATTACTAAATAATTGAAATTTTTTAAAAAAAAATAAAAGATGAGTTACACGCCTAGATTTAAGACACACGTTTGACACATTTTTTAATATTTTCGATATCTATTTAGACCATTAAATACTCATTTCTTGAATACCTATTTTACGCCTTTGAGCCAAGTGTCGCCCATTGGTTCTATAACTCTAGATATTTGATAAATTTTCTCTTGAATTTCTTATTAGTTAAGCTAGGTATTTTGGTCCAAAATAAGGAAGTAAAATAGCCCCGTTTAAGGGATGTGCCTGTGATTTAGTTCTTGAAATGATTTTCAAGATGACGTAGACGATTTATGGATTCGGCCAACATTTCAAAGTTCTTGAAATACTAGTGATGAGTATATTTCACTTATATTTTAGACACTATCTAAGTTTAATATTTAGGTAATTACTACGAGTTTTAGAGTATTTAATGTGTGTTTTGATGTTGTAATATAGGTTGATAAAAAAACACCCAATTATTTTCTGACACATCCATCTCTTCACTAATCTGGCTTAAGTGGTTTTATTCTAATGACCTAGGACTAATCCCCGATCTTAGGTTGTCTTATCAAAGGCCATGATGTGTAGACAAGCCACCTTTAGTATAATCATTAGTTCTCCCATTATTTTTTCAGAGGCCAACTCCCTTTTTGTGCAGTGCCAAACCTTACAATAAAGATTCGAGAGTGCT
This sequence comes from Olea europaea var. sylvestris, assembly GCF_002742605.1. Classification (NCBI taxonomy): domain Eukaryota; kingdom Viridiplantae; phylum Streptophyta; class Magnoliopsida; order Lamiales; family Oleaceae; genus Olea; species Olea europaea. The sequence continues at coordinate 15,878,170 of NC_036240.1, read as the reverse complement.
AGGAGTTAATTGGATAAAGAAAAAAGTTAAAGGGATTAAATAAAACCAAAGAATGACCACACATCAATTTTCAACAAAATAAATTATGATCCAAATTTTTAGTCTCATATTGAAACCCATTTTTAATATAGCAAACATTGAAATTGGAAAATAATATCTGAAGCAAAGTTATAGCTCTTTGAGTTAACTTTCCAACGCAACTTGACTCGCCTTAATCGGATATCAAGAGAAAATATATAATAAAAATACTGAAAGATGTGCGGTGCTATTTTTCACCCAAAGTGAGCACGGCAACACCCGTCTTGCTGAAATTCAAAGCATCAAGGCGTCGCAGAGCCCATCTTGCTCGCCACAGCCCCACTGGGGGAAAAAAGGAATTTTGAATTTTTTGGACTCTTTTCTTTGCCAATCCCACCCTAATTTGTCGAAAACTTCAAAATACTATAAATGCAAACCTAAAAACCACAATTCAAAAGGGAATTCAACCAACAATTCAAAGGTGCAAAATTCAAGAAATCGAAGGGAGGCAAGAACATCAAGAAAGAATATTGAATATCTACCCAAAATCCTTTTTTTTTTCCTCTTCTTTATGTTGTTTATTTTGAATTGTATAGATTTCATATTTCTTATCATGAACTAAACATCTAATCTAGGGTTTGATTAGTCAAATCTGAGAGTATGATTTGAATTTCTTTTCGTTATTTCTATGAAATTTGCATTTCGTTTATTTGTGTTATGATTTTAATACTTTCAATTAATTAGCCACTAATTGAATGAATAGATGCTAGTCAATTTCAGCACTCAATAGAGGAAAATTTAGGTGCGATCATAAGATTAACACAACGTAGATTTTATGAGTTTCGAAAGAAAGTATAGAATCTATAAAGCTTACTCCATAAAAGAACCATGAACTAGATAAATTCTTGATTTTAATTTGAAATTGAGATATTGGAATTGAAATCTATGATTAATTTCTAGTCGGCACCCGAGAGATGGGATAAAAATACAATTGAGTTCTTGCTTATAAATTTTGAAAAATTGATTAGAAATAATTATATAATTGAGAATCATATTTGATAGTTAGGTGAAATCATAATCCTAAGCTTTTTTATCTCGATTATTCTTCTAACTTGCAATTAATTGTTGAGTTCATCACCACATTCATTTTATTAACTTATTTAAAATCAATGATTCCAAATTTCATCCATCTAAATAAAATAAGAGTTACTCAATTATAGTATTTAGTATAAAATTAAAATACAATTCCTGTGGGTTCAACACACTAACTCCATTATTATATTACAAAACTTGACATCGTATACTTACGATATAAATCACATTATAGAAAATGCGTGAAAACTAGTCTGGAATGGCCTACTTTGACAAGTCGTAACATTTGCTACACAGCCACTGCTTTCCTATGATGGGATTCCTTAT
>NC_036240.1:15871714-15876633 GCF_002742605.1 Olea europaea var. sylvestris | reverse complement strand
TCCTTGTATAGCCAGTTTACTTGTATAGATTTGTTTCCTTGTATAGCTTGGTAATATTCTATAAATCAAAAGGAATACACACGATTAATTTATTCCGCAAAATTGGCAATAATAATATGTTGGCGTCTTTTCATTTGTTAAGAAAATGTGATATGCAAACATTTCAAAAATGTAATGGCAATAGCAAGTTTGGGACAGCAAATCTAGGCTCCGAGAGTATACCTTAGTCCTTAGACCATGAAAAGGATTGCGGGCAGATCACATATTTCTAACGCTGCCTTCCAAAACAAATACATCACTGCAAACTATTCATGAATCCCAGTCACAATTCTACTCCATATTAACATCTACAAAATACAAATATTATAAATCCATTCGTCTCTTCAGAGAAGAAAGAGGAAATTTAAAATCAAAATTACCCCAAAAAAATGCGGAAAAATGTAGATTGGACACCTGTGAGTTCATATAAGAATAATAATCAAGGAAAAAATTAAGCTCAATGCATCAAAATTGTAATTCAAGCAAGACTATAGACTCAACAGATCAGTCAGTCTAGGAGAGTGCAGGATGTACTCTTTACCCTGAAATTATCTTAAGCGCCCGCCAAAGATTTCTTCTGTGCTCTACAACTTCAAACAAAGCACAGATTAGCCAATCTTTTTACCACCTGCATTTCAAGCAACACCTCCCTGTTTGTCTCTTTATAGAAGTCAACCAGACATATGGTATGATAAGAAGCCTGATTACATTATCCTGCACGCACAAGTCTTTTGATTCCGATGGTCAAATTCTTCGTCTGATTCAACTTCACTGTAATCACATGGAATGCATAGTTAACATACTGGAAAATAACATTTGGAGAAAGAAACTAGATTCTATAAATGTAGAATGTAGAGTTTGGTGATTTCTCCTGTTTACAATGAAAAATATAAATCAACTTTCATCCAATAATTATGACCATGTGCTGATAACTTGGTATTGTAAAAAATGAGCTTCGAATCTTTTCCCCCGTATGCACATAAATAAATAAATTAAAAAAAGAAAGAAAAGAAAGTTACGTTGTCAATAGTTCTTGACATTACAGTAATAGTTTGGGCGATTTCTTCAATTCTCCCGACTTAAAAACTTCACATGCACTAGTTTTGCTTTAGTTCATAATGAAGCTTTTTTGCACACCACAACATTTATCTAACAAGTTTTGAAGATACTATAGAGCAACTGAGCAACAAAAAACAACGTCAAGAAGCCAAATTACAATTAGTGCAAGTTAGTTAGGAAGATACGATATGCAGCCTCCCATAAAGTACTACAGGCATATAACAAGGAACTGAATCCGTAGAGAGATTAAGATAAGCAGTCATCATCTGCAATCTTGAAATCTATTTAAAGAAGCTAAAAGACCTCAAGAAAGGCTAAAATTCGGCATTGGACATATAATCAGGTGTTAATACTCAACTTGGACAACGTGATTTTGCCTATTCCATATAAACTGCTAAAAGCTTTCTCTAGCTCGCATGCTCATGACTACATTCCTTGGCATGGTGAAACAAATCTTGAATTCCTTTCCACTTTCTTATAATACAACAATATTTGAAATATTAAGCGTGTTTTTACCACGAATCTAAGTTTTAAATACATGAATGCTAAAGAGTCTGCGATGTTGTATTTAAGTCCAATGCTTGTGCCAAATTTCCTAAAGTGTGATATTCCTCTTTTGTTCTTTTTCAAGAAAACATACAAAAATATAAATCAACAGAAGATGTAGAAGGATCAGACTCACTCTACAATACTCGAACATCAAACTAACTCATTCTATCAGTCAACAATACTCCTAGTTATTAAAATCTTTTATTGTTTTTATGTGCCTAATCAAATAACTTAACCTGTACGGTGAAACATGGTGCTGTATAACAAATCCATAATAAAAATGGAAAAACTAGATTCAAATACCACAGGTTACAAAATATTAGCTGCAATGTGGTGTCAAATTGTCATGGTCCTCACCATTACATAAGTATACGTATGGACTCATATTAGTAGATATTCAGGCTCTTGATTATATGAATAAGTTATCTTGTTGTAACATATATTTAGCATGGACAAAAGCATGAACAAATAAAGCCACAAGGAAAAAGAAATTGATGGTAGCAAGGAAGAAAAACTCCAAGTCCTAGATCATACCTTGTTAATAAGCACAAAAGCACCAGAATGAAAAGATGAGAAGAGAGTTCGAACAGCACATAAGAAACTTAAAGAATGAAACCAATAAACATATAGTTTATTGTAAAATTTAATCATCTTAAGCTTTCATACCTCATCTCAAATTCCCGGGTCTCAAAGAGCTCTCCTCCAGATGTATCTGTCCACTGCACTTTCCTCCTCTCCATTTGACTCGTAACATCATTATTCTTCTCATATAAAGTTTCTTGTCCATTGCCAAAGCTGCTGCCACTTGCAGCAGAAACTGGAAAACTACTTGTAGGTTTCTTCATACTGCTCTTCAAACTAATACTGCCTCTGTTACTAGTATCAAGATGATCAGCCAAATGTGCTTGATCTTTACCATTGTCATCGACAGGACATCCCTGTGAGACTTCTTCATGCTGAGTAGGTCCAACTTTCAGATGAGATGGGCTCTCGACTCCACCGGTAGCACGACCAAAGCATACAAAGGAAGCGCACCCGTGGACAGGCCAGTTCTTCCCAGTAGCCAGCTGGAAATCAGGATCAATCTCTGGTTCCACCAACTGGTACCGATTCCACGGCGTTACTCTCATGGGTTTCTCTTCTTTCCTCTGACCCAATAAAAGAAGGGTCAATCCCTTACTGTATCCAGAAGCTGAAGAAGAAAAGAACCCTCCTCCTTCCACTGCCAATAACATCAGTTCTTCTCATCTGGGCACAAAACAATAACTTACTTTTAAGCTATTTCACCTCCAAATAGCTAAATTGGACTGACAGGTGCAACAAATAACAGAACTTATATATAAGATGGAATTTTGGGTAAAAATGTTACACCATTTTCCACAATTCTGAGAGACACTATACCATAAAAATCGATCATTATGATTCAAGGTTTACTAAATTATGCTTGACCTCGGATGAAATAATAGAAACGGAAATATAAATAAACACGTGATGTTATCTATAAATATCAGAAATCCTCTAAATTAGTTTTTTTTTTTTTTTTTCATACAAATTATTAACAATGTTATTCCATTTATCAGCCTTGCAAAAACTCAAATATAATTTTCATTTTATAACAAACCAATTCAAAGTTAAGTTAACGTGCATCAACATTTGAGATCCATAGAATAAACATTCGAAAAAGTTTGAATCTTTATCTTGTCAATTAATATTTGCCAATAAAAATGGATTTCAAAAACACTTTCGGCCCCAAACACTAGAAGCAACAAATTCTTCAAGAATAAGCCAATGCTTTAACTCAAATTCACACTCATCAAAGATCTTGTGTATGAAATTTAAACTCATACAATACACAAGCACTGGAACACTGTAAATGTTGTTATATTAGATATACAACATTTAACTACAGAAAGAGACGAACAGATCTGAAAGCGAGCACCGAGAACAATTCACCGATCCGGCATCTGCCCACAAAATTTTCTTAGCGTAAATCTCTAAATAGTAGAGTGCGTTAATTTGCTTACAGTGCAAAAAAGGTACAAAAAAGTTAACGAGAAGATGAATTTCTGGTTGTGAGAGTGATAGAGGATAGTGCCACTGTGGCGCATGATAGCGATGGGTCCTCTTTATTAGCGTATTTTTATCCAGTGAGCAATTTTATAATTATATTATAAAATATATTTTACTTTTTTATTTTTCTAATCTCCTATTTATTATACGATTAATGATGAGCTTTTGAAAAAATGAGTCGAAAGTAAAGGTGGGATTTAAAAGAGAAAGGTTGCTTTTGTTTCTTATCCCGTCCAAACAGGCGTAAGCCCGGTTTGGTAACCATTTTAAAGAAAAAGTGTTTAGAATAGTATTTCAGGAGAACGTATAATATTTTGAACTTACATGCAAAATATTTTCTTGTATGAATGTGATTGAAAACGATCATATAGAAAAAAGAGTCCGAAAAGAAGAAAAATCAAACAGGAGCTAAAGTTGGGTTCAACTATGTAGATTTAAAGGCAGACTGCTCAAAGCTTGTCTAAGATGGTTAGCGAGCTAGGTAGTTTTTCAGCACGTTCTTTGACAGCATGATTATATTGTAGAAAATTAACAAAGAATTTAGAATTAATGTTTGCATCTAGAGGACCACTTGGAAGGACAAGGTCCATGTCCAAAATGAGTTGTGCTAGACCGTTTGTGATGAATATTATCAAAACTTTTTCAAATCAATTCAACTCGTTTTACACTGTCATTTAGCACGTACGTTCATAACATTTTATATAAGTATAAACGAATTTAATTACATATATTTGTATAGTTACACTGGTTCTACTTAAGAGTAGCAAGCTGAAAAATTATCTTCAACCATGAAGAGGCATAGAAATCTTATGAAATTCTTGAATATCATATAGAATAGCTTATTTTTTTGTCTACATCGAACCTCACGGTAGATGTAATAACCCTATATTTTCAACTAATAAGAATAATTATGATAGGTATGAATTGAACCATAGAGCCAGATGAAAAATAACAATTTTAAAATCATTGTTCTATTCAAATGCCTCTTAAAGAATAATGTTATGTAGTCTCCTTAGAATTGTAACGTCAGTATAGGTGGCACTAGATGATTAATTACATTAAATGTGAAACTAAATGAGTCATTTAATTTAAAAGTTGATATCACTGTATGTACGTTAAGGGTTACATAGTACCACATAACATTCTATCATTTTTAGTTTAAGATAGTCAGTTTTTTCAACCAGTATTTTTCCTCCACATCA
>NC_036240.1:15843341-15869615 GCF_002742605.1 Olea europaea var. sylvestris | reverse complement strand
GTATAACAATTCAATGTACAACGAATAATGCTAGCCGAACAACCCCCGAGGCATAGTCCAGTGGTGCAAAGGACAGGAGTGAGATTATCTCACACCTTGCTGGCAGCCATAATGTGGGAATTCGATTCCTAAGACATGGAATTTGACTCCTTGTAAGCGCAGTGTACAGACAACTCTTGTTCCCTGACCTGTTGGGACACATCCCGTGATTTACCTCCCTCACAAAACTCTAGAGGTGGGGCGATGAAGGCCCTCAAGATTGGGGTTCAACATTTAATAATGCTAGCCGAACATGGTAATGACCTCTCCTATTGATAGGGATTTAAATTGATTGACGTGTCCAATAAAAAAAGTGGAGTAAAATGGGCACACATGCGATCAGAAGTGCAGGCTAACTTCAAGTTATACCCTCAATAAGCCCATATAAAATGAAATTTTTCCCAAATCCTCCAACTCGAAGACAACAAACCCTGACAACGAACACACGGTGGTGGTAGAATCCCTATAGTTGTTCCCCCGCCCAACCCTTAAAATAGTGACCTAGGTTGTCATCATGTTGTCGTCGAATACCCAAGTCGATTAGGTGAGGTTCATGGTCCAATTCCAAATACTAGGTCGTGTTTCGTCGTCGCCACCAACATTAATGTATCCTTATCATCTCTGTCCCCTATTTACTAAGATTAATTGTTCCGATTGTAAAATATAAAAAGGACATTTTCGATTTTTAAGAACTTGAAGCTATGAAATGAGGTTTTCGGTAGAAGTGATAATGGTTTGTGGTTCATATTATGTTTAATTCTCATATGTCAGTGGCTATGTTCGTCATATTATACCTAGGTTAGGGTTGATTCGAGGGTTTAGTTGCCATTGCAGTACTCAATTTTTTTCTTGTCACTTATAAATTGAGGAACAATAACTATATTGAGGAATAAAAAACTGAGGAACAATAAACCCAAAGAACATAGTGCTTGTGAATAAACATTTTGTGATCACTTGTTTATATACTTATTGTTGTGTTTGTCTGTATTCCTGAACATGTCTTCTTATGTTACCGCAGTAGAAAATTATGGAGTAGTGTACAGCGAGAATGTTGATGTTCAAGCGGGATCTGATGATGAGAATGTTACAAACTCCGTTAACATAGTAGAAGGTGAAACCTCAGTGGGAGTGAATGGAAAGAATCCATGGTAGGTATGGAGTTTAAGGATGTGAAAGTAAAGTTCGACTTCTACAAGAAATATCCTTAGACCGTTGGTTTGCCAATAAACGAAAAAATTTCGAAAAAAATGGACAATAGAAAGATGAGATATGTGTCGTTGACTTATAACCATGGAGTTCGAAGAATTGGTAATACTAGCGGTTCTTCGAAACCGCAACCCACAATTTAGATGGGTTGTAAAGTAAGGATATCAGTATCTTCCGATATATGTGGAGTCTAGAGAATTAACACGATCCACCTCGGCTATAATCATGAAACTAATCCTTCGAAGTCCGGGCTATATCGATGCAAATGACGATTGAGTGCACATGTGAAATGTAAACTTCAAGTTAATGATTTGACAAGAAATTTGTTGTTTAAAAGCTACAATTCTGCAGTTATAGAAGTGGATGGTTATGAGAAAATGAGTTGTGTGGAAAAGGATTGTCGAAATTATATGGAACAAGTGAGGCGAATACGTCTTGGCAAAGGAAACGTCGTAGCAATACAATCATACTTTTCAAAAATACAAACACGGTGCTCGAGATTTTACTTTAGCATGGATTTGGATGGAGAATCACAACTTAAAATGTATTTTAGGCAGATAATCATAGTAGGCAATCATATAAGGAGTTTGGCGATATTGTTACTTTGATACGACTTACTCACAAACAAATATAATATGTTTTTCTCCTCTTCATTAGCGTTAATAATCACGAATAATTAACACTGCTTGGTTGTAGGTTAGTGTTGAATGAAGGCACAAATACTTTGTGTGGTTGCTCAGTACATAGCATCGCTCTTTGTGGAATTATTACTGATTAAGGTAGGGTCATGCAAAATGCGAATCAAATGGTTTTTTCCAACACAAAGCATATATGGTGTTTGTGACACATTTTAAAGAAGTTGCCTGAAAATTTGGATATTACGAAGATAAATTTGAAATATTTGGTGCTATATACTAATTAGTTTACAATTTGCAGTTTGTGCAAGAATTTGAACAAGGCTAGACAGTAATGATTGATATGTTTGATTTGCATGATAACAATTGGTTGTCTAAACTTTATAAGAACAAAGGCCGTTTAGGTACTTTGTTTTTTGAAGACCTTTTTCTGGGCAAGTATGTCAATAACACAAAGCAGTGAGGGTATGAATGCGTTATTCGATGGATATATGCATTCAAAGACTTTCTTCAAATAGTTTGTCGAACAATATGAACGTGCACTATGGAATAAGGTTGAGAATGAATTCCAGGCTGATTTCAAGTCATTTTTGAAAACGATACCATGTGCAACACAATATTAAATGGAACAGCAATTGTAGTTAGTTTACTCTATTTTTAAATTCAAGGAAGTTCAAAACGAGTTCATAGGAAAGTTTTACTACGACCTCGTATCAGTTCGGAGGGAAACTTTAGAACGACATACGAGGTACGAAAGGATGTTATGAATAAGGGGACGATGGAAGAAGAAAAACATTTTTAATCTCATTTGATAAGGGAATTGTGAATTTGTATGCATTTGCCACACGTTCAAATTTTGGGAAATAGTTTGCCATCATGCCATTGCATTATTGATTCGTAGTGATATCAGCTTACTTCAGGAAAGATATTTTACTTCGGAGATTGAGGAGAGACGTTAGTAGAATACTTGTGAGGTTAAAGTGAACTATGATGGTTTGGTTTGTTATCTTGAAGAGATGAGATAAGATGACATGTGTCACGCGTTTACACAAGCGGCAGACCTTGCTGCCAATGATGAAAGGCGAGCGTGTGAGATTATGTACTGGATAAAACTTCAATATGAAGACCTTATGATGTCAAAAAGGTCAAGTAGTGTAAGTAACATCTTCTCACATTAGGGAGTCAATAAGTGTACAAAGACGCAAATAATGTCAGCGTGAACATATGGGATCCGACATCGTTCAACAAAAAGAGGCGCCTAGGAAACTACAGAGAAAATGCCTGCTGGAGTCCAGTTCAAACAAAGCCAAGGTACATCTAAATAAAGTATTATAGAAATCAAAAGATTCCATCTTCGTGTAATACTGATTACCTTAAATGCACATGCAAGAAAGTTCAGGATCAAAAGGACATAGACCGAGGATGAGGCATAGTGATATGCAAATGATGTTCATGACGCATAAGCAATGCAACAATGATACTCCCTGAACAACTGATGCGAACCCCGCAGCAACGTTGACTACAAAACCCACGACGAGATTGACGAACTCAAGAAAGCCAAATCAATCAAAGAGTTTAGGATTAACCCAAAAGAAAGTCGAACCAAAAAATCCAACAAGAACGACGCTTGAAAGACCCCTTGATCACGCAATCCAAGAATTAAATCCGGTTGTTTGAATGCCACAAGTTAACACTTGATAAGTTTGAATTTGTTCAATGAAGAACGATGAAGAGAAGACAATACGCCTCACTTTTAATTCAATATCAAATATGTCAAAAGTTTTTAACAATTGAATGAAAACTCCTATTTATACTAAACCTAAAAACTAGGTAAAAATCGTGCAAAAGTCGATCATAATCCCCACAATATGGAAAAGAATCAAAAACTAATAAAATATGGAAAATTGCCACAATTAGGAAATTCGCCAATAAAAATAGTCTATACGACCGCATAGTGTATTTTCATGCGGTCGCGTGGTTCAGTCCGGTTGGCTCCTTTGAGTTTCGATAAGCACCTATGCGGTCGCATGGTGTTTTAGCCTATGCGACCAATTGGCTCCTTTGAGTTTCAATAAGGACCTATGCGGTCGCATGGTGTTTTAGCCTATGCGGTCGCATAGGCTTGTTTTCAGCCTCCGGTTTCGTCACTTGATAATAAATTGATCTAAGTTGATTCGGCTTTCAACCCGAACATGAAAGTTGCTCCATTTTGAGTCTTAAACATGGTTCCATCAATGGTTTCTTGAACGAGTAATCCCACTGTTTGTTTCACTTACTTTTCCCTTGATCGCCTTCGTCGGGCTCGACTCTTGGATCATATCATCCCCTCTCTCTTCAAAAGGATTCGTCCTCGAATCTGAACCTGCATCAAACAGAGAGAGATCAGATACATTAAAAATAGTCGAAATATTGTACTCACCTGGAAGGTCCAACTTGTATACATTATCGTTTATCTTTTCGATAACTTGAAATGGACCATCGCCTCTCAGTTGCAACTTGGACTTCCTTTGCTCCGGAAACCGCTCCTTCCTAAGGTGCACCCAAACCCAATCTCCTGATTCGAAAGTCATGCGCTTCTTACCTTTGTTCGCATGCGACGCAACCAACTTACTTTTGTTTTCAATTTGCGCTTTTACTTTTTCAGGGAGTGACTTAACCAATTCCGCCTTCTTTTTGCCATCTAAACTACCACGTTTATTCACAGGTAAAGGAATTAAATCCAAAGGAGTTAATGGATTAAAATCATATACAATTTCAAATGGAGAATATGACGTAGTAGAGTGAACAGCTTGATTGTATGCAAATTCAACAAATGGTAGACACTCCTCCCAACTCTTCAAATTTTTATTGATTACTGTGCGTAACAATTGTGTCATAGTTCTATTCACTACCTCGGTTTGCCCATCTGTTTGTAGGTGACAAGTTGTGGAAAATAATAACTTAATGCCTAACTTACCCCACAAAACTCTCCAAAAGTGACTCAAAAATTTGACATCCCGATCCGACACTCTGCTTCTAGGAACCCCATGTAAATGCACAATCTCTTTAAAGAATAAGTCAGCAATGTTCGTGGCATCGTTAGTTTTGTGACATGGTATAAAATGTGCCATTTTGCTGAACCTATCTACAACCACAAAAATAGAATCCCGACCTCTCTTAGTCCTAGGTAAACCCAAAACAAAGTCCATCGAGATATCAACCCAATGCTCACTAGGTGTAGGTAAAGATGTGTACAAACCTTGTGGTAAAACCTTAGATTTAGCCTTTTTACAACCTATGCATCGACTATAAATTCGCTTAACATCACTTTTCATCTTAGGCCAATAAAAATGCTACTTCAATACATCTAAAGTCTTTTGAACCCCAAAGTGTCTCATCAATCCACCACTATATACCTCTCTTACTAACAATTCCCGAATAGAACAATTAGGAACACATAACCTATTTTTCTAAATAAATACCCCTCATATCTAAAGAACCTATCAACCGCCCCTTTTATGCATGACAAATAAATATCCGAAAATTCAACATCTTTTTCATACAATTCCTTAATATGTTCAAACTCAAGTAGCTTAGAATCAAGAGTAGTTAGCAATACATACCTTCGCGACAACGCATCCGCCATCACATTTTCCTTACCTTGTTTATAACGAATGACGTATGAAAAGGTCTCAATGAATTCCATCCACCGTGCATGCCTCTTGTTCAATTTACCTTGTTCGCGCAAGTGCTTTAGTGATTCATGATCGGTGTGTATTACGAAATCCTTCAGCCATAGATAATGTTGCCAAGTCTCCAAAGCTCGAACAAGTGCATAAAGTTCTTTGTCATATATAGGATAATTTAAAGTAGCTCCACTCAATTTCTCGCTAAAGTATGCAATAGGCCTCCGATCCTACATTAAAACTGCTCCAATCCCTATTCCTAATGCATAACATTCAATCTTGAATGTTTTATCAAAGTTAGGTAATGGCAAAACATGTGCTTCACACAATCTACCTTTAATAGTATTAAATGCAAGTTCTTGTACATCACCCCAATGAAAACATACACTCTTTTTAACTACTTCCGTGAGTGGTACAGTGATAGTGCTAAAATCCTTCATAAAACGCCTATAAAAACTAGTCAAATCATGAAAACTCCTAACTTCCGTTATACTTTTAGGAGTTGGCCAATCTCAAATAGCTTTTATCTTTCCATCGTCTACTTCTACTACATTAGCACTAACCACAAAATCAAGAAAAATAACTCTATCCATGCAAAATGTACATTTCTTAATATTAGCATAGAGTTGTTCTTTCCTTAAAATAATTAACACACACTTTAAATGTTCCAAATGCTCTCCCAAGTCTTTGCTATAGATTAAGATGTCGTCAAAATAAGCCACAATAAATTTTTCGATAAAAGCACGTAAAACATGATTCATTAAACGCATAAAAGTATTAGGTGCATTTGTGAATCCAAACGGCATAACCAACCACTCATATAAACTATATTTAGTTTTAAAAACAATTTTTCATTCATCACCCTCCCGCATACGAATTTGATGATACCCGCTTTTTAAATCAATTTTAGAAAATATGCAAGCACCATGTAATTCATCAAGCATGTCATCTAACCTAGGTATAGGGTGACGATACTTTACCGTTATGTTGTTGATAGCCCTACAATCCACCGACATTCGCCATGTTCCATCCTTTTTTAGTACAAGCAAAATCGGTACCGCACAAGGACTCATCCTTTCCCTCACGTATCTTTTGCTCATTAACTCCTCCACTTGCCTTTGAAGCTCCTTAGTCTCCTCGGGATTGCTTCGATAAACCGGTTGATTTGGAATGACATCTCCGACTATGAAGTCAACTTGATGTTCAATGCCTCGAATAGGCAGCAATCCATTTGGTGCATCCTCCGGAAATACATCATCGAATTCCTGCAACAAAGACTTAGCCAAACTAGGGAGGGGTGGGTTAGTTTCCTCAAAATTGAGGAGTGATTCCTTATAAACGAATAAGATCATCTCTTTTCTCTCAACTACCGCCCTCCTCAAATCACTCTCTTTTGCAAAGAAATTCGCTCGTGTTTTCTCTCTTCTCTCAGGGCACTCTCTTTCTTTTCTCTCTTGTGATTGCTCTCTCTTTTTCTTTCTAATGGCTATCTCAACATTTTCTCCTTTTTTTCTCCAACTCACTATTTGCTCTCATTTTTTCTAACTATTTTGCTCTTCTCTCTTCCTCACTTCTCAATTTTAATTGGTCCTCATTGACTTGCGCATATTAATGGCACAAGAGTAATGGTCCTTCCATTCTTAATGAAATTATATCGATTTTTATACCCATCATGCATAGCCTTCCTATCGTATTGCCATGGTCACCCCAATAAAATATGTCCCGCTTGCATTGGCACCACATCACACACTAACTTGTCCTTATAACTCCCAATTGACAAATTAAGTAACACCCTTCGATTCACCCTCACCTCAAGGTCTCGGGTGTCTCAACAATGTTAAACTCAATTTTTCTACAAGAGATACGCTAGCTACATTAGTGCAACTACCACCATCAATTATAACACTACATACCGTATTGTTGACGTGGCATCGAGTGTGAAAAATGTTCTCCCGCTGCAACTCCAAGTCATTCGCTTTGACGTGAGTAGTGAGAGCTCGCCTTGTGACTAGTAGATCTCCAACCGACCCTTCAACTTTTTATTCTTCACTAACATCCTCCAATACCGGCATGTCATCAAACTCGCCATCACTATCGCTCACAATCTCTTCATTATCCCACAACACTATCGCCCGTTTGTTTGGACATTGAGAAGCAATATGCCCCTTTCCCAAACACCTAAAACATTTGATGTCTCGATTGTGCGACGGTTGTGCCTCCGATTTTGATATTGGTTTGCTAGCATTTTCATCCTTTCCCTTTTGCCAGTCATTTTTACCTCTAGGTACAGCCCATTTTTCTTGTTGTCATCCCACTTCGATTTCTATGTTGGATTAGGAGTCGAAGCACCTAACGGTTGCCTAGACGTCCCCTTCCTCTTCAATTGCCTCTCGACCTTCATTGCCACATGTAACATGTCCTCGATTTTCACATAGTGTTGCAACTCTACAACGTTTGCAATATCCCGATTTAACCCATTCAAGAGCCGTGCCATGGTAGCTTCTCGATCTTCCTCCACATTAGCCCGAATCATAAGAATTTCCATCTCCTTGTGATAATCCTCTACGCTTTTCGATCCTTGGTACAAACCTTGCAATTTTTGATGAATTTCCCTATACTAGTGACTCAGAACAAACCTCCTCCTCATCAACACATTCAATTCATCCCAAGTGCTAATTGGTCTTTTTCAACCCCTACATCGTGATGTAAGTACTTGATCCCACCAAAATATCGCGTAATCCACAAATTCAAGCACCGCCACTTTTACCTTTTTCTCCTCCGAATAATTATAGCACTCAAAAATCATCTCAACCTTCCTTTCCCACTCTAAATATGCTTTTGGATCGCTTCTCCCCTTAAATTGTGGAATAGTCATTTTAATACTCCCCAAATTTTCATCCACTTCATCTCTCAAGTTATTTCTAACCCGTCTTTCCATCTTATCGTCCCTATGCCTCGCTCGACTAATATCAAAGTCAGTTTCATCAAAATTATCCTCATCACTACGATACTCATCTCGCCTTCCTCTCCTAGATTCACGCCTACCCGGCCTCCTAGTATTAGACATCTCCGCTTGTCCCTGGCTAAGATTAGCAATTGTAGTACATATTTGCACCATCCATTCCCCTTGCCTATCCATATTTTTCCTAACATCACCAAGTACCCGTTCAACCCTCCGTGTCATGTCCTTCGAAGCATTGTTTTCATTACCGTTTCAGCTTGAGTTGGAACCTTCTCTTTCCAACATCATATCACACAAATTTTTTATGCCTCACAAAGATTTCACTCAGAAAACACTCACTATGGCTTTTTCCCTCTATTAAACTCACCACTCGGCCTTTTACCACTCAAAGTCTCCCTCTAAGCACTTTAAAAAACCAAGTGAACTAAATCAATTATTTTCCGGGAATTCAAACAAATCGAGAATATTAATCGAAGACCATGAGACTCAAAGGACTTGAATAAATGGAATAGATGAATTTTTTGATAAGAATATGTGAATAGACTCAATAGAAGATTAAAAAAAATCGAACCCAACTGAATATCCCAAAGTCAAACACAATGTAGGAAGTGTAACTAGTAGAAAAACAAAATCAAACAATAATAATAACAAAAAAAATAAATTTAACTCTCTTTTTTTTTTTTTTTTTACTCCTTGATGAAAGAAGATGATTAAACTACCATCAACTCAACGAAACGACGAAAAGAAAAACAAGAACGAATAAGAACTAAGAAAACAAAATTAACAACTCAAACAAATAAAGAAAAGATATAACCTTCAATTAATTTGGAGCCAAAGCTCTGATACCAACTGATGCGAACCTCGTAGCAATGTTGACTACGAAACCCACAACGAGATTGACGAACCCAAGAAAGCCAAATTAATATAAGAGTTTAGGATTAATCGAAAAGAAAGTCGAACCAAAAAATCCAACAATAACAACACTTGAAAGACCCCTTGATCACGCAATCCAAGAATTAAATCCGGTTGTTTGAACGTCACAAGTTAACACTTGATAAGTTTGAAGTTCAATGAAGAACGATGAAAAAAAGACAATACGCCTCACTTTTAATTCAATATCAAATATGTCAAAAGTTTTTAACAATTGAATGGAAACTCGTATTTATATCAAACCTAAGAACTAGGTAAAAATCGTGCAAAAGTCAACCATAATCCCCAAAATATGGAAAAGAATCAGAAACTAACAAAATATGAAAAATTACCAAAATTAGGAAATTCGCCAAAAAAATTGTCTACGCGACCGCATAGTGTATTTTCATGCGGTCGCATGGTTCAGTCCGGTTGGCTCCTTTGAGTTTCGGTAAGCACCTATGCGATTGCATGGTGTTTTAGCCTATGCGGTCGCATAGGCTTGTTTTCAGCCTCCAATTTCGTCACTTGATAATAAATTGATCTAAGTTGATTCGGTCTTTGACCCGAACATAAAAGTTGCTCTATTTTGAGTCCCGAACATGGTTCCATCAATGGTTTCTTGAATGAGTAATCCCATCGCTTGTTTCACTTGATTTGCCGTTGATCGCGTCATTGGTCCGCCTTCGACTATCAACGGGTCTCGTCTTACACTTGCTTTCGTCGGGCTCGACTACTGGATCATATCAACAACCAATGGACATATTTACCATACTCTATACTGATGTAATTCCAATATTATTCCATCGTGACACCATTCCATCACACAAGTGTCTTACCAACTTCAACTTTGATACATCCATCATCATCAAATGTTATGTATACTTTGCAAAGTGAGCACATAATTTCACATTTAATATAATCACGAAAGTTTGTTTCATCTATGGACCTATTAATGGATTCTTGTATTTCAGGTCAAGCGATGCCATACTACATTCCACATTTACAGGACTAATGAGGCTCAAGCAAGTGATCTTGGTTTATGCTATGAATTGGTCATCGTCAATCCATTCTTAAGCATAAACATACATGAATATCTATATAGTAAATTCAATGTGATATTTGTTTGTGTTTTCCTCATTATTGTGGTGCTTTGATGAAGTGTCTCTAAACTAATACCAGATATAGCTCCATCAATATCTGAAATGTGAACAGCAGCAGTGGCTCCTTGGAGATCTAGAATGCAGATGAGTTTTGTCGTTAAATTAGTATCTATTTTGTTTTAAGTTTTTGGTTTTTGGTAATTGACCAAGTCGGATGAGTTTTTGTAACATTTGTAACACTTGAACTATGAAGTTTATGTTGGTTAATGTGAACAACGTACAAGGTCAGGATAGGTTGTGAATGACTGGATTTAATTGTGACAAATAGTTACTTTACAGTACGTGTAGTTGGCAAAGTGTAAAAAAATGTATGATGCTTCTACATTCCTATCCTTTGAGAGCCTTGGAAAAGTGTAAGGTGAATACTTAAGCATTTAATATAATTGGGACACACACATTACCAATAAGATGTGTCCCCTTATGTGTAATCGATAGCCAGGCAAATTGGGGCATCATAACCTATTATTAAACTCACATTGTTTCTATACATCTTTTTTTGTGGAAGAGAAACAGATACTTTGAGATAATCAATATATGAAAATGTGAGTATGCATGTACATAAATCTTAGCAACAGAAATAAATAAGAGTGGTTGACTAAAATAAGAGTTAAACATCCATCACGTCATAGATTAACATTGTTCACATATCTTCGCTAATAATATTCCAACCACATACAAAAGACTAACTAGTACTTCGATTAATATGTACTAATCAGGTCGGCCACTTCCATTCTGAATTCACTTCCGTGATCTCTTTGTCTTACAGACCTTCACGTTTACCGTAATATGTAGATCTCCTTCAGCCGATGCAAACTTAAGATTCGAGATTCTATGATATTTGTTCAAATATTTCGTTCATCACAAGGTTATCTGAAGAAGTTCTATCTTTAGAGGATTGGCCGCTTAATTTTTCTATGACAATCCAATCCCAAAATCTACAGTTTTTACTGCAACAAATAAATAATCGCCCTTTATTTTCAGCCTCCTTCTCCACCACGAAACACTTCTCAAACCTATATTCGCAATTTGAGCAAAGGCGTTGCGATTGGCTGTTGGCAAAGAAATGCCCATTCGATCTACAGCTATGACAGATTCCATCATTTCCACCGCCCATTCTACAATGTGAAACGACAAAGCAAGGTCAACACAAATAGATGCAAATCACTACACAAATTTAGATACCAAATCGATAGTCAATAACACACAAACGAAAGTACTAATTGATAATATAACAAAAATTCATCTATTCACTCAAGTTAACTGGACAAGTAGCGTCATGGTAGAACTAGAAGATGTTTGAAACAAAACTTGTAATTCAAATTGATGTTGTAAGAAACAATCTGAAACGAGAAAGTATGATGAAAATTTGAAATCTGTTTGAAACCAGATCTTCACACATACAAACCATTACAAGTAAAATCATTTTGCAAAGTTACAGAGATGGGCTAGACCAAAAATTTTAACAGCAGCTAGCAATCTCTATTTTTTTGGGTCTATATATTGCACTTCAACAGTCGTATGTAGCATACGAATTGTCAAATGGACATAATAAATGAAATGGGTTCCGAGTTCCCTTGTCTTACCTACAAATCAAATGAAGTCCAACTTCACGAGATATTTTGAATTGTGTACAGATTTTGCTAGTGGTCGGAGATCGTCAAGCGTGTGACGGCGAACCCTTTCACGGAGGTGCCGTCAGAGTGGTGGCTAAACCTTCGATCGAACATTGGTCGGAGATGGTAAAGCGTGAGGCGGCGAAACCTACGATGGAAATGCTATCGGTGTGGTGGCATATCCTCTACCTAATGTGCAGTCGAATAGTATGAGAGGATTTTTGTTTCTCTGCGTTTTGGAATGGGTGAAGTAGTTTGGTTCGATTTTGGGAGATATTGAATGTTTCATTATGGTCTTTACGTGCAAATAGTTGCCCTCTTTTTAAGTGTTTTTTTTTTTCAATTTTTAAATGTTGTCGCGTTAGCCTTGGAAAACCACTTATTAGGAAGCCCTATTCATGTAGCTTAATTGATGTACAAATGGCAAAGTCCTTTGTAGAAAGTGGACAAAAGATACGACAGTTTTTGTTATAACAACACAAATATCTTAGCAAGATTTGGGTTATTGACTATATTTGCTGCAAGTTTGACCTAGAAGTCATGCTAGAGTATTGGCACGGCGACCTAACTTGACCTGGAACTCAATCATGCTAAAAGTTTGACATACCTCAATTTTTATAAAAGTTTGAGATTCCATCTTAAAAAGTTAATCTTATTAAGAGGAGTTGCTTAATCAAGGTATGTTGATCTATATTGGGGTATTTAACCAACGTAGGATTATGCCCCCCCCCCCACAACATGGTCGCTTATTTAAGCAAATAAATCTTGAAATTTATGTACTCATTTTTTTTAGTCTTAATCAGATCGTATTGTTCATTGAAGTTTAATGGGCTCCGATGTCATACTAAGACTTGGGGTTCTATTTTAAAAAATCAATCTTATCAAGAAGAGTAATCTAATCCCTTATATGTTGATCTATATTTTGGTATTTAACCAGTGTTAGATTTATCTTTTAACAAGTTTAAAGACATGTCACGACTGTTAAAATTTGAATGATATAGCACATTTTAACATCCCTATTTGACCTTCTATGGTGTGACAAAAATGTAATAAATCTATGTTGAACTCTTACTGTATTACCTTCCATGTCCTTTTAGCACATTTTAAAACCCAAATTTTCCTAATATGAGAGTCGAACATGAAAAAAAAGCAATAAGAATAAGCATTCGTAAAGAAGAAGAAAAAGTTAATAATAATAAAATTGAAAAGAGCAATAAGAGAGCATAACTTTTATAATATCTCATTACTTTCTACTGAGGTCAAAATTGAAGCACTCCAATGTATATCTTAAATGAACTGAATAGTCTTTCAACAATCATTTGATCTTCAAAAATTGGCATTCAAAACTCGAAGTAGGGAGGCTGGTGGATATGACAATGGTGGTTATATAGGGTTCAGGTCAAGTCATTATGGTGGAAGCGGTCAGGGTGGTTGACAATTACGGGTGTCAATGGCAGCAATAATGACAACATAATCAATATTTTGTTATCGTGTTATTAAAATGTAAATAACATATTTATCATAAAAGGTATCTTGAAAATAACTTACTTCGAGGCAATTATATACCACTATATTTTTAATTATACTCACGGCCATCGAGACTTGCTCATTTCTGTCAATTAGCACACTTCATCTCTACTAACAATGTGCATCCAAAAAACGTTGAGATAGCGTAATAAGATTTATTTGCCCATTATATCAATAATAATAATGATGATGATGATAAATACAATGCCACAAATTATTACTCACTTATCTTGAAGAATGAAAATGAAATATTTTGACAGAAACCGTGATAAACGGTGATATATGATAATTAAAGACAATTTAAAGATAAAAAATTTAATGGAAAAAATTAAGAACATAAATGCTACACTAAGTTTAGTTTGAGGACTTTAAGTGCAATTAAAATATTGTGGAACAAGTAAAACTTGATGCGCCAATATAACCATATTTCTTAGTGCATTTTTGTAAAGTTTCCAAATATTATGGACTCAGAAGTTTAAGTTGTTCTATGTCATGAACAAAGTTTCACCAAATTATTGGTCTAGATTCGAAGTTCAAACCATTTGGTATGTGAAATTCAGAAAATAATTTCCGTTGTAGTCAACAAGTGCACTTTCCAATTTAACAAAAGATTCAATCGAGCGACTCATCAATTTTGAAAGAGTGAGAACCAACTTGCTCCTTTTTGTAATTGAGAATCCAACTTATAACTCTGTCGATAGATTGGGAACCAAAATTGCAATTTGTCCAATATAAATTCCCTTTATTATCTGAAATATTATAAACAAAAAAAGAGAAAAAATTAGCAGAAGAAAATCCTTTGACTGTGAATTCCCTTCCTTTTCATTCGATCAAAATAAATTTCTGTGATCTCGTCCAAATTCAGTGCATATGTGTGTATTAGTGTATATATATACAAACACAATTTATACACGTGTATTGTCGATAGATTGGGAACCAAAATTGCAATTTGTCCAATATAAATTCCCTTTATTATCTGAAATATTATAAACAAAAAAAGAGAGAAAATTAGCAGAAGAAAATCCTTTGACTGTGAATTCCCTTCCTTTTCATTCGATCAAAATAAATTTCTGTGATCTCGTCCAAATTCAGTGCATATGTGTGTATTAGTGTATATATATACAAACACAATTTATACACGTGTAGACGCTCATATATTCGTACATACACTCATCACATGAAGCAACATTTGACTGATTATTAGCTGTATGTTGAGGATCTGAAGGAATCAAAATTCACACCAAAAGTCGCCATCATTTCGGTTAGAGACTTCCCTGTGATGTTTTTTTCATCATTCTCACGATCATCGTTGTGTGTATATAAATTAAATTGTGAATGTTTGTAGAATTTAGTTGAATTATTACTGCTGTGTGGATAGATCTGTAATTTGCTGATTAATAGAAGGGAATTAATTATGATCTAAGAAAAGCGGTTTTGGGATTTTGGATCTTGTAATGGAACAGTGTTATTGTGCTTGAATTGTCGGAAAATGGATTGTTTTATTGCCGTTGATATGAACATCTTAGGATCTGTTTAGCCGTCAGTGTAAATTATGGCCTATTTTACTGAATCAGAGTGGTGGATGTTGTTTAACTGTTTCTTTTTTACTGTATCACTTATTTGGAAATTGAAATGCTGGCTAAATTTGTTGGATAAGTTTTGTTTGTATATCGGCAATTCAGGTATATAGAGATTTAAATTTTTTTGGTCAATACTTATTATGGGAAATGTGGATTAACTGATGCTGTACATTTCACATGTCCTATTTAGTTTCTCGTTGACAAATTAAAAGATGAGTGATCATTGTGCAGGAGATTTAGAGGAAAAATCTTGGATTGGATGCATAGGTGTGAGGATATCTTTTCAGTGCTCTGGGGTAAAATTTCGCCCTTGGGCAGTCGTAACAGAAATAACTAAGGAAATGGCACCTTCCAACAGAGCTGATAAGAAGGCTGCAGTGGATGCAGCTGCATGGATGTTCAATGTAGTCTCTTCAGTTGGAATCATTATTGTCAATAAGGCATTGATGGCTAATTACGGTTTCAGTTTTGGTAAATTTCTCAACTTGACTAGAAACAAAATCTATATGGAGTTTTTATGATTTGTAAGATGCTTAGCCCATTATGAACACAGTTGCATTAGCAATTGGTTTTATTACGGATATTAATATGCATTGAATGAATTCTTTGTCAATTGCTTTGTGTGGTTTAGTCAAATTTTTCGAGATAATGTGAAATAATATTATTAAGTAAGTGATGGAACCAGATTCAATACTTCCAAATGTTTTTGGTTTCATTTTTAATAGAAGTTAAATAATGATTGTTTTGAGGCAAATTGAATGGGAATGTCTGAAAATATCAAAAATAAGTTGTGGTTTTCAGAGGCTGATCTAAGGGATTCTTGGATGTCATGTGTCGGTAGGTTTACAGAAGAATCTCAGTAAACTAATGATAACCTTTTTGGAAGTACATTTGAAGTGGATACTTTTATGTGACTTGAGGGCTCCAAATCTTTGACTGTCCTCCAAAATTCCCAAAAGAGTATGCATATGGACAATAACAATGCTACACAAAAAGGCTAAAGAACAGGTTCGAAAACTGGGTGCACACGTGTCAACACATGATTGGATTGTTTGAAAAATAAAAACAACAAACATCCAATCATCTTCTACCAAGTTGGTCTGTTTTTTTCCTATCTTTGAGCCTGGACAAACATCATTTCTGTAAGGACAAATCCACCCAAATAGATTTGTCAGCGCATAAGATTTCATAATGTTTGTGCTGTAACATAGGGAATCTATGCCAATGACAAATTTAAAACAACTTGAGAGGCATTTGCCTTTGTGTAGAAGTAATAACCTGTGCCAGTTGGAGAATAATTGTATGTGTTAAATGGTTTTTGGTCCAGCCAACCACCACCAAAATTAAGTGATTAGTCACATGGTGGTATTAGTTAAAACCAAAGAGTTGAACCGTATTTGTTTAGCAATTGGCAATGAGTTTATTGTCATAAAATCGTATAGATCTGCCGGAAGGGAGAAAAAATTACAACACTCCTGTCAGTGTAATAATAATGGATTTCTTCTTGTCAGACTTAATAATAATTGCTTTTGCTGTCTTATTTCTTAGTTCTTCTGTTTTGACACTTACATTATTATTTTGAGACTTTGTTAAGTCTTCTGTTATAAAAATCTTTGCAGCTACAACGTTGACTGGGTTGCATTTTGCTACAACAACATTGACGACAGTTGTTCTTAGGAGGCTAGGATACATCCAACCTTCTCATCTACCTACTCCAGAGCTTTTGAAATTTGTCTTATTTGCAAATTTCTCTATTGTTGGAATGAATGTCAGTCTAATGTGGAACTCAGTGGGATTCTATCAGGTAATTCTGATCCATTCTTATTTGGCCATCTTCCATCTGGGGAAAAAATGGGAAAAAGAGAGGGAATGATAGTCTCTCTTTCGTAAATTTAATAACATTATGCCAAGGTGATATTTTATTTTACAATATAACATATTACTTTCAGATTGCAAAGTTGACCATCATCCCTGTATCCTGCTTATTGGAAGTTGTATTTGACAAGATTCGATACTCGAGAGACACAAAACTTAGTATCTCTATTGTTCTCCTTGGTGTTGCTGTCTGCACAGTTACCGATGTGAGTGTCAACTCCAAAGGGTTCATTGCTGCATTTATTGCAGTCTGGAGTACATCTATGCAGCAGTATGTAAGTTTTCTACCTAATATGAAGTATAATTGGATTTTTATTACCATTATGCAAGAAGTTGACTGAGTCTACATCTAAACACGACTATGAAAATATTTAAACTGCAAATACTTGTGTCGAAGACATCATATTTCCTCAAAGAAATAATGTTTTGTTTTGCCACAATAGCAGTCCTCTATATAGTGAATTTCTGGATTGCACTTTTTAATATTTTTTGTGGATATGTTTTCTGCAATCACTGAAGACAATTTTCATAATCCTATTTATGCATCTGCACTCTGCAGTATGTTCAATTCCTTCAAAGGAAGTACTCGCTTAGTTCTTTCAATCTTTTGGGGCACACAGCACCAGTCCAGGCTGCATCTCTCTTGCTGTTAGGACCCTTTCTGGATTATTGGTTGACAAACAAAAGAGTTGATGCCTTTGGCTTTAATATACCATCTGTTGTAAGTGCTTCTACAAGTTATGTCCATAAACATGTCATTGTTATAGTTCAGGTTTTGATCTTGTGGAGAAATAATGTATTGTTATCACTAATGCATCTTGTCGTTTCTTAGTTTCCTCTATTATTTTTAAGTGCTGCCCTATGCCTATTACTGGAAAATTAATCTGGGTCCACACCCATGGATAATGCCCCGAGGATAAATCTTAAGCCTCCTGAATGGAAATTAATGTCAAATAATTTGTGTTTCTAATCTTCATCAAGGATGGTTGAAGGGGCGGAGCTAGGGTTGGACTAAAAAATTTTTAGGCTGGGCTACTATGTAAAAGGATAAAATTCCATATAATTTTTTTTTCCCACATGAAAAGGTTATTGGGCTGGGCTATATTTTTGCTATTATTTACTAAGGATGGTTTAACTAGAAGGTTATTTGTACTTTTGCCACAATTTTGTAACTAATCAACCTGGTCCCCTCCACCTCATGGGTTTTGGGCAGAATGGCACAATCTGAAGGTGAGCAAATCATCTTGTGAAGTGACAGTGGGTGAGGTTCATGGAAGATATCAACGTGTAGTGGTATCAAGAACAGGTTTGAATTTACATTTCTGTGGATGAGATGTCTGAGGTTGGAGAAGAGAGTATAGGTGCAGGTAATTATTGGAAGGGAAGTTGCAAGGATTTTTGAGAACTGGTGTTTTTTCCTGTGGATATTGTCACGAAATAATTGGTGCTCAGCGTTGACTTGTGTGTGGATGGGAGTCGGATGAAGTGCATTTGAATTAAAGTGCCAGCAAATGAGAAATTCGGCTGCATGTGATTTGAATTAGATCAATTTATTTGGAGAGTAGTTCGTTGTTTCTAGGAATTTAAATAAAGAGAAGGGTTGGGAAATGAAAATACACTGCGTGGAGATGGAAGCATGGAGTGGCTAATCTTGTTTCATCTGATGTTGTCANAAAGAGAAGGGTTGGGAAATGAAAATACACTGCGTGGAGATGGAAGCATGGAGTGGCTAATCTTGTTTCATCTGATGTTGTCAGGACAAGCTATTATTAGGTTGGGCATGTTACTGACGTATTTTAACATTTTTCCTATTGCAGCAAATTCCGCTGCTTTCATTTTGTCAGTATCTGGTGTGTTTTTGGTCTAATGTCTGTATCATGAGAAAGGTCCGGAAGACTAGAAAACTCCTCCAGTGTGGGAACAGTTCAAAGCTACCAAAACGGAAGCATATTGCTCCCTTGTGGTCTCTAAATCCTAAAGATGGTTTCATTTTAATATTCTTATTCATATTCACTTAATAGTGTAAAGTCCAGATTACCATGTGAACTTTCACCACAATTCCCAAGTTTTCATTTCCTTTTCTTAATGTTCCTTCTGCACTATATAGTTTAGATACAAATGCACTGTTTCGATACTAGTTTTTCTCATTATTTGTTTTGCTGCAGGCGTTCATCATCCTTTCATGCACTATAGCAATTGGTACCAATCTCAGCCAGTTCATCTGCATTGGCAGATTCACAGCTGTTTCATTTCAAGTTCTTGGTCATATGAAAACCATCCTCGTATTGATTCTTGGGTTCTTATTTTTTGGAAAAGACGGTCTTAATTTACAAGTAGTTTTTGGCATGGTCATTGCCGTTGTTGGAATGATCTGGTACGGAAATGCCTCATCAAAACCCGGGGGAAAGGAAAGGCGCAGCCATTCAATATCCAAAAGCAGCCAGCAAAAGCACGGAGGATTATCCGAACCTTCTGATGTTGATGAGAAAGTCTAATTATTTCTGCATTTTAAGGTTAGCATACAAATGACAGCAGATACTGGAATTTTTCTCACGTTCCAACTCTGGAAATACTTCCCAAATCAAATTATTATTGGAATCATCTAAATTTTGTGAGTCTTGCAACTTTTTTCAACTTAATTTGAATTAGCTTACAGGGATATGTACTTTGGAACATTTACGGCTTGGTTTCAAATTTAGAAAGGCTATTTATTGTGATTAGGAATCACCCTGATTCTTGATGTTTTAGTCCCCTTGATCTTATAATTATCACCAATTTGTTGTTGGTTTCCTCTTGTTCGTTATATCATAATTGTTATTTGAGGACTCATTTCTGCAACTTCTCATAAGCATCTACATACGAAATTTTCGTTGGAAATGAAAATAAGGGACAAAACGTATCCGTTTGGCCCCCATTATTTGATATTATAATTTTGGGAATAGGGATTTTTTTTTTTTTTTTTGTGGGAAAATTTGTGATTAAAAAAAAGAGAGAAAATAAATTATAATTTTAATGAAGCCAAACAAGAAAATTATACGAAGAACATCGACCAAAGTCCCATTAAATGTAAGAATCTTGAAAAGTTCTCGAAACTGTTGCCATTATTCCTTACAGATTACATGTTAACCATGGCTGCCCCTTTCCTTTATGGGAAATACACACTTTGCATGATAGCCCTCGCACAAAACCTGGGGCACGCAATTATTTTAATTGCAAATCCCACTCATACATGTGAAAGAACTGTCAAAAGTGTTGTATTTCTAGCACTGGTGTTCCTTTGTTCTCTTGTATTTTTCATTCCAATTAGCCTGATGAGTATGATTATTATGCCTATGTTTGGTTAAATTTTTTTTCAAAACTTATTTTCAATAACATTCTTCTATAAATTAATATTATATATAAATAAAAAAAATTTCTTATTTTTTAATCACACGTTCTCTAAGAGATCATTTTTTCAAAACTCATTTCCCTCAAATTTTCATTAAAATGGATCCCAAACAAGGGCTATGACGTTTATGACAATTTTTAAGCTGGTATGTCTTACTCAGGGGTGTGTAGTGGCTGGGATGAGACGGCCAAAGCGCATATTAATTCTTTTTTATCTTAATTTTATTTTTATCATTTTTTTCATTATTTTCTCTCGGAGCCAAGGGATCTTCCAAATTTTTCAAAGGCCAGAAAGGGCCCTAAAATCTGACTACAGAAGCCTAGATCTGCCTGCCTAGAATGGTATGTTGGGCCAGTTCAAACTTCAAACCAGACCATGTCATTTACGAGGTAAGGTCCAACTTTACACACCTGTCCTTAGCGAACGGGTTACACTGTTTTTCACTTTTTCTTTGGCATTTGAATTTGTGGAAATTACAAGTCCTATCATTTTGATTGTAAGAATAAAATTTAAGTGGAAAAAAAATAAATTTCAAGGAATTGAATTGTTTAGAACTTGTTTTAATAAAAATTGTCAATTAAATGTGTTTAATTGGTATAACTTTTCACCTGAAAAATATTTGATTTGTATAATTTTTCACTTGAAAAAATATTGAACTTTTGGATCTTTTGGTGTTCATTTAACTTTATTTTTCATGAAAATTGTCAATTAAAGTGAAAGATTTTTTTACGATTGCAAATAAAATTTGTTTCCATTACTGAAAATAAAATAAAATAAAATAAGAAGCTGGATAACCATTTTCCCACCAAAACCAAAAGAAAACAAATTCCTTAAAATCATGGAAAATGGGGTCACGTGAGGAGGTTGAAGGAAATCAAATTCCATGGAAAAGTTTGCCATCAAACATGTGATTTTAGTGGAAAATAATTCCATTTTCCATGGAAAACTCAACCTATCAAACAGGCTTTAAGTGATTTCGAGCAGTGGCGAATCCAGGATATTAACTCAGCTAGGACAGTCGTTAATAGTTGCAATAGTATGATTTTTATTAAAATAATATTAAAAAAATTCAATCAATAGAATACACTAAAACATAAAAGCCATATACATTTGAAAATATAATCCAATACAACTTAAAATAACATGAAAAAATATTTTCAATCATTAATGTACAGTCAAATTTCAAGTTTTTTATGATCTTAAACGAAACAATTTATATGAAAAGCATGAATAAATGGTAAAGACAAACTCTGAATTCTGGCAAAGATTATGCAAAATTTTAAAAATAATGATTTTTAGAACTAGAACTATTTTTTACCCTAAAATAAAAAGTATTTTTTGACTCTTAAAAAAATAAAGAATAAATATATATATATATATATATATATATATATATATATGAATGATCTCATAAGCGTTGATACTTAGTTTATGTTAAGCATCAATGACATGACATACCATTTAATTGGTAAGTAAGTTAAATGGTAGGTCCCATGTATTTAATGATTAACCAATTAAATGATGTATCATGTCATCGGTACTTAATATAAACTAACATCAGTGTTTAGACGATCATTTTCGTGTATATATGAATGTGTGTGTGTGGGGGGAGAGAGAGACCGAGAGAGAGAGAGAGTAATAATTTGAGCCAATAAATTTTTTAAAGAAATTATTTTGAAAATGAAAATAATAATATATAATTGTTTAGTTATTATTTATTGTATTAAAAAATAAACAAAAAAAAATGAAACTGCATACAATTAAACCCCATACCTCTCACATGCAAAATAACCCCTCCACCAAATGAGCTAAACTTCTTATTGTCAAACATTCTTATAGTTATTAGTTAATTTTTATTTCTTATTGACTGTGTTTAAAATTCAAAAGGAGAAATATAATCGAAGGGAATTGAACTTAGATATCTCACAAGGAGAGGCAAGCACTCTTCCAAATGATCTACACGTCATTTCAATAAACAACGTACAATACATGTGTTTTACGTAAATCTTAACTAATTTTTTTTGATAGATCAAGAACAAGCGACCGCACTAACTCGTCAAGTGCTGGATCCATCCCTAATTTTGAGATTTCCATCCATAGTTAAGAGTTATAAGCTTTTTTTTCAAAAATAAGATATAATTAAAATTCTAAATATTAATAATAATATTGTTAAAATTATTTTACATTATCCACCCCTCTCCCATCTAGGGGTACTTTTTAAAATAATCAAGTCAAAACACCAATTTTCCACATTGACCAACTTTTTTTTTTTTTTTTTTTTGCCATTCACCAAAAGGGCATTTTGAAGAGTAAATGTCATTTTTGTCCTTGTTATGTGTTGTAATTACAAAAACATATCATTTGCCCAAAAGACAATAATATCCTCTTTAAAAAATGAATAAATCCAAACAATCCCACTTAAATCTCAAAACGAAATCACTTTTTTATCAGATTTTTCAACACAGTTAAAAAGAAATTTCCTCTTCCATCTGCTTAAACATTGAAATCTCAAAAAATTATCAAAGGCTCAACAAAAAAGTATTACTCACAATCGGCACTTGAATTTGGTTAGTATAGATACATATGTTTAATTTCATTTTAATTAAATTAGTACATTATTTGAATATTTAAATTTTATTTCAACATATAATTTTAAAAAAAATGAATATTACAGTCTTGAATGAATGTAAAATTATTTTTTTAGCAAAAACGAGGAAAAAAATTCATCTGTACAGATGCAAACAGTCGGGAAAAAATTGATCCGGGCAGGATGTTTAACAGCCGGCCCAAATCGGGGCAGGCTGTTAGATGTCTTTTTTTGTCATATTTATTTTCGTACTTTTATTCTCGTAATTACAATTTTTTTAATAAATGATGTTTCGTAATGCAGATATGGGATCAGCTACTGTCCCGATTTGTTATTTTGGTGAATTTAAAAATAATGACAATAATCAGTGGGTGTGAAAATGGACGAGTGAAAGACATGGTTGTACTGCAATTGTAATAACATCGAGTACATCATATGCAGAAATGTACAATGAGATACAGAACTTGTTGAAAGTCGATCCCTCTGAGTATGCCATGGAATTGGGATTTCTAATGGGCGAGAATACATCCATTTCAATTTCACCTATAACGGTTACTTTCTGAAACTAAAATGAAGATTTTAATTGAAATGAACCAGAAACGTGCGATTCCTATTTGCGTAACTTTGATGAAGAAGAATATCCCGAAAGTGAACATGAAGATTTCGATGGAGGGGATTGTAATATGAATGAGTTTTGAAACACAGTGGAAATAGTGCGTGATGATGTTGTAGCTGTTTCAGAGACAATTGCTCATCACCATGATATCACTGTTACACACAGAATTTGCTCGGTAGTTCAAGACAACAAAAGAGATAATGACCTTACAAATGAGAATTTGATTGCTTTATCCCGTTTGAGACATGCGTCGAGTGGGAGCTCACAGGCTGGACCGAGTGCACGATCCTCTAATTGTTCACATATAGTCCCCGATGATGAAGATTTGTATGTCGAGCAACTGTTTGACACGAAGAAAGATTTGCAGGAAGTTATTCACCGGATTGCTTTGAAACACAATTTTGAGTTTAAAGTGAAGAAATCAAACAAGTCGACTTACACAATTATCTGCGTTGACGACAGTTGCCTTTGGCGATTACGAGCAACGAAAATGGACACGAATGAGTTCTTTGTAGTTCGTAAGTATGCACGGGAACATACTTGCGAAGTGGGTATTCGTCGAAATGATCACAGGCAAACCCGATCATGGTTCATTGGTCGAAAAGTAATGCACAAGTTTCAGGACCCACAAACAATCTATAGACTTTCGGACATTATTAATGACGTTCGTCGAGAGTATGAGATGGTCATGAGCTATCAGAAGGCTTGGAATGCCAAAGAATGTGCGTTGGAGAACTTGATGGGTTCGATCGAGGAGAATTATGCTAAATTGGCCAGGTATTAATTTCGATTGTTTATTTAATTATTTATCGAATCTTTATCTAATGTGTAATTAATTATTTAATTCAATTATTAATTTTTCAGTTTTTTAATATTGTTTATTTAATTATTTAAATTATGATTATTGTTTATTTAATTGGTCAAGTTTTGCTATAACATGGGAAGAATTAATACTGAATCGACATTTTTTATTGAGAATGATAACGAGAATCGCTTAAAGTATTTCTTTATAGCCCTTGGACAATGCGTTCGAGGATTTCGAAATGCAATGCGACCCTTAATTCAAGTGGACGACACAACTCTCAAGGCAAGATACGGGGACAAGTTGATTATTGCAACGTGTCAAGATGCTAACATCCAAATTTACCCTCTTGCATTCGGCATGGTTGACAGAGAAAATTATTTGGCAATGCGTTGGTTTTTCACGAAATTGAGGGAAGTAATTAGGGGTGTTGAGAACCTTGCATTCGTAACTGACCGAGGGTAGTCAATAGTTAACGGTATCGCTGAAGTCTTCCCCAAGGCACATCATGATTATTGTATGTACCATATACAAGGAAATCTGAAGATCAAGTATCGAGGCA
This sequence comes from Olea europaea var. sylvestris, assembly GCF_002742605.1. NCBI lineage: Eukaryota > Viridiplantae > Streptophyta > Magnoliopsida > Lamiales > Oleaceae > Olea > Olea europaea. The sequence continues at coordinate 15,844,486 of NC_036240.1, read as the reverse complement.
AGGGCATCATTACTTTGTTTAGGAGAGCTGCAGAGGCTTACAGTTTTCAAGAGTTTTAAAAGTTTATGGTTGAAATTAAAAGTAAATCCTATGATGCATGGGAGTATCTGACGGAGATGGAGATCGAACATTGGGCACGATCACATTTTTCAGGACGTCAATACAATATGATGACGTCGAACAATGCGGAGTCGCTCAATGCTTTATTTAAGAAGGATCGAGAGTTACCAATTCTCGCAATGATTGAGAACATTCGTGACAAGCTGCAATAGTGGTTTCATGATCGTCGTGAAGAATCACAGAGTTGCACAAGTGTGCTAATCCTGGCTCAGGAAGATAAACTCTTCAAGAATCTAGAGGTGGCAAGGAAGGTATATGTAGAACCACTAGATCAATTTCGCTTCTCCGCGAGTTGTGCACGTAATTTCGGATACATCATCACTTGAATGATAACACGTGCACGTGTAGACAATTTCAGTTTGAGAGTTTTCCGTGTACACATGCAGTGGCGGTGGCTATGTATAGAGGAATTCCACCACACACCTTATGCAGTGCTTATTACACGACCGGTTCTTGGAGAGCAGCATATGTCGAAACCATATTTCCTATACCGAATGAAACCAAGTGGGAAGTTCCTGATCACATTCTTTCATTGAATAACTTGTTGCCACCAGCAGTTGGCCCACGTACTCCTGGACGTACACGCACGTCTAGAATACCATCAATCGGAGAATTTCTCCGGCCTCGTAAGTGCGGCAGGTGTGGTGCAACAGGACATACTAGAAGATTTTGTACAAGTCAGATCCCTCTGCAGGACAACGTAACAGATGTATAATTGAAATTTATGTAACATTATTTATAACATTGATATTAATTATTCACGCATATTCTTAATGTTAATTATTAGATTTAATTTTTTATTTTAATATTTCATTAATTAGTATGTAATATTTGAAGTTAATCCTTTTTTAAAACTTAGTGCATTCCCACAATATATCCAAACATTATAAATACGTCATGACACATTTTAATAAACACATAAACTAAAAAACAAAATTTAAATATTAAAAAAATAATATATGTTTTATAATTATTTCGTAATTACAAATGAATGAATAAATGAAATATATAATGTTTAAACGTCA
>NC_036240.1:15802622-15836599 GCF_002742605.1 Olea europaea var. sylvestris | reverse complement strand
TTTGGAAAAGAGGGGGGGGGGGGGGGGGGGGGGGGTTAAAATTTTAAAACTTCTTTCAATCTCCAAAGATAATAAAATTGCTCAGTGGAATTTCTATTGAAGATTTTTGACAAATATAATATCTTGATCACAAAAAGTCTAGACATAAATTCATTGAAGCATGCAATTATTGTTTAACAAATATTACATATCATTGTTTCTAAGTACTCACGTACTTAATACTCTATTAGTTTATTATAACTTTTGTGTTCCATAGTTGAAGTCTACGAGCATGTTAAAATAAGTGAATGCTTAGGTAAGTTTATAAGTTTAGCCAGACATGTTACTTTCACGAAAAATAACTTTTGCACTTAGAAGTAATGGAAAAGTATGTAAACAAGTTTGGAAATAAAATGTGTTACTTAAAAAGTAATTTTACCATCTCTAAGTTTAGCCAAACATGATCTTAGCCATAGTATCTGCATTGTACCATATCCATTTTATTCTTTTTCTCTCTTTTCTTCAGTGTTGAAGAAAGCTCAACAAATTGGCCTAGATTTAAAATGCAATTTTACTTCAAAAGCTTGAGGGAGCCACTCAAGTTTGAGAGTTGTTTGTAATTAATTTAAATTATAAATAAAAGAAATGATTGTAGATAAATGAATAGAACTTGTGGATCTTACAAAATATATGAATAAAAAGTAATTCGATCGATTACAAATAAAATATAAATATGGGCCAAAAATGATCCGCTTATATTTGTCGAGCTAGCTATATTGAGCATATATAATTAGCACCACACTTGGAATAGGCCTGAGCTGGGTTAACCCTTCTTTATCACCTCCTCTATTACTCCTAATGCAAATAATCTTGGTGTTACATAAGTTTTCTACTTTAGTCTTATCGATTTTAATTTTTTCTAAAACAACATAACAAAATTTAGAAACATCATCAATGAATCTCATAAAGAAAAGTTTGCCTCCTCTACAAGGAGTGCTATGTAAATCACATATAGGAATGAAGTTTTTCTTTCAACTTTAGGAAATGGAGTCTTTATAGTTTTAGTTTGTGCACACACTTTACATTATTTATTCATGTCATGTTTACAATTAAGGACTAAATCAAGTGAACACATATCTAACAGGTCCTAAACGTGAATACCATCACTACAAGAAAAGTGATATTTAACAACTAATATTTAAACGACTAAATCAATTTGGTCGTTAAAAATTATTTTTAAAGTCCAAATTATACGTTTCATCGTAGAAATTGGATGACTAAGAGTCAAATTTTAAATTAGTTGGAAATATCCTACAACGACCGAAAAAATGGCTGTTAAATCTATATTTTCAACGACCAAATTACAACTGGTCATTTTGAGAGGGCGCCAAATAAAATATTCCCCCCCAAAATATTTGTTCATATTCAATGACGACAAATTCGGTTATTAAAAGCACAAATAATATAGTAAATATTTGACGACCATAATATTTGGTCGTGAATATAGTAAAACAATAACTAATATTATCTCGTTGTTGAAACTAAAGGAAAATTTGACATTTAACGACTATTTATTTAGTGGTCGTTACAGGTGACATTCAACAATAGATTATGTTTCAGTCGTTGAAGGTTTATGACAACCTGGTTACAATATTAGCTTGGCGCCAAAATAGTTTTCGGCATTCAATGACTAATAAGATATAGTTGTTGAAGGTGACATTCAACGACCAATTAAGTGTTGTCGTTGAAAGTTTGTGAAAAAATAAATTATGCATGATTTTATTCCCTTTTAATTTATTTCCTTCAATCCCTATCATAGTTCCTTCATTCAAATATATCTTTTGTAAACAAAAATATTTGACATATTTGTAAGCTAATAATTAACGAAATATTTTTCAATTACTATTTTAGTATTTCTAATTCTAAGATTTTATTCAACAATTGACCAAAGGAAAATATTAATAAATAATAAATTGTAGAACTATTTACTCGATCGCAGACATTTTTGGGTGCTCTTGGCCCGGTGAATATCGCTTATTGTTTTATTTTTATGATTGAAGGTGAAACGCTTTTTGTTATAGTTCTTCGATATGGTCCGTTGGACTTTCTAGAGATCCCCGGAGCCACAAAGGACTATAAATCGTCGAAACATCTACAAGAGTTGGCTTACTCTATGAGATCTAATCTCCTGTTATTCTTTAGTAGCTTAGTGGTAGAGCGGTGGAATTAGGCCAACATTTCTATTGGCAAATAGGGGGTTTCCAAGTCCATGGCCGAGTGCGGTCTGAACTATTGATTTACGTAATTGGTCCCCACTAAATATTTTTGAATTTAAAAGATAAGTAAAAAGAAAAAGAGAAAATACATTTTTTTGGGTTAACAAATTCCAAAAGTGAAAAACCCTCATCCACCCGCATTATTCCACTATCTCTTTGCCTCCAAAGTTTTTCCCCAAAATTATCGTTCCCTCTCTTAATTTGCAGTCTTCCACTCTTATTTGCCTCCATATTTTTTCCCCAAAATTATTCATTCACTCCCTTTGTTGCATCTGCTTAATTGGCTCAAACCAAATTCCAATTCTTCAATTGATGGATAGATTTGTCGGCTTAATCTACTGATATTCTTCAATTGAGGCAGAAAGTAAACTTGAAGGAAGTAAAGCAAATTTTGAGAGAAAACTCAGCTTGAAGAGATCCGGAAATGAGAGTTGTCATATGAATTAGTATAGGTTCATTTCAGAATTTGACTTTTAATGTAATAATAAGAATCATTATGTTATAGAATCGAAAAATATGATAAATTTTAATTTTGGATATCCATGACTTTTAACCCAAAACATCTATCTTATATCTAGAATGAAGGATTTGAATTTTTACCTAAATTCGATTATCAATTTTTTAATTAGTTTTGAATTACGAGCTTCCCACTTTTTGGATCACGAGTTTTCAATTTTTAATTCCAAAAACTTGGTTCTCCAAATCTTCAAGTCTTCAATGTTATTTGCAATGACCAAGTTATATATTCAAGTTGTTAACTTATGTACTGTCCGCTCTTGGAGAATTTGAGCATATCCTACTTCCCATGAATTTTGTCATGTCCTCTAAGTCCGAACTTATAACATTTTCCTTAAAAGAGACTTAAATTGAATTTTGGTATCAATTGGACTCTTGAATATAGAGGTTGGGTTGTTGTAGTATTCTCCATAGTCAAGATTATATCTGTGGTGGACAACTTCTTTTAATTAAATCAAAAAATAATAATTCTTGGACTAGATAGATGATTAAACCAAGATTTCTTTTTTCTTTTTTCTCTCTCCAAATGTGAACATTATAAAATTATTGTATTATATTTTTGTAATATTTTGCAGAATCTCTAGGTTACATTTAGTCTAGATAAAATAATTCAAATCCTTGTACAATAATAACTCCAACTATAATCTAAATAAGAGTCTTAGTTAAAATTAAAATAGGAGTTTTAATTAAAGTACAAAATCCAATTAGTTTATATTTAATTATAGTTCTAGAATTTCAATTACAATTACAATTAAGTTTACAACTTTCATAACAATTACAATTAAATCCGAAATTTTATTGCAATTACAATTAAACCCAAACTTTTATAATAATTAAAATTTAGTTTCAATACTTTATACAACTACCACAAGGACTAGATCGAATATATATTATTCAAACTTTAATAATTAGATTATGTCTAATCAATTTTAGACAATCCTATCTAATTATTAGTCTTTACTTTTTTTTTCACAAGAAACAAAAAGCTATATTTACGGAATATATAAGATCACGTAAATTAATAAATCTGCAATACTTTCTTTTGGCCTATTGTATAGATATTTTATCCCCATCCGAGCTCAATAATATAAATGATCATTTTGCCCCTCTAACCATTCTCACTAACTTTAGTACTTTTTTTTTTTCAAAATTTTTTTGAACTAATCATGAATGTCAAAATTTAGACGTCGCTAAACATTGAAATCGAATTTTAACCGTTCAATAAAAAATAGTTAAATAGTCACCCTACTCATTTTTCAGGACGATGATTCTCGATGCGAATTAAGTGGGATTTAAATAGTCAAGACATTTAGATGAAATACATGATGATTAAGTGGAATTTAATTTTTGGCATGGTCATTCTATAAAATTAAACTGTGGTCCATTCAATACACCCCAAATGTACTATGTTAGCTTTAACTATCTTTGCAATAATGACAAATCACAAATCTGAATAGTGAATTGATTAATATTATAATCTTCCAATATAATGTGCCAAACCTTATACATTTGTTATGAAAAAATTATTTATAATCAAAATATAAATTGTGTCATATTGTATTTTTCAACACAAGCACCCACATATATTATCTCAAATAATCATAGACACTTTAATTTACATGCTCAATAATAAATAAATGTAATAAATAAATAACCACAATTTATTTAATAATTTTATTTTTAGATCAGTAAAACTATATTTTATGGACACACAACTTGACATATATTACGACATATATTACATGTGTAAACAATATGCCTGTTATGTTACGTGTTACAAAAAATTATATTCACGATATTTTTTGTAATAAAAATATTATAATTTTCACATTTTTATTTTAGTTTTTTGATCTATTATGTAAAGTTTCCTTGTTAAATGGTAATTAATCGCATGTTATGGCTTATGGTGTTGGAAATTAAGAGCCTGTTTGAGAGTGATTTTGAGAATTGATTTTTTTATCGTTAAGAGAAAAGTGGGATCCACATGTAAGAGAAGAAGTCAAATATAACGACTGAAATAATAAAATAACGGTCAAAAAATTAATTTTTTGGGGGCAAAAGTTGCTTCCAAACAAGCTATAAATTAAACATTTTTTAAGCTAAAATGTTCCGAAAAATTCAAGAGAGACGCAAATGGATGAATTATAAGTTGGAGGCGAACTTCGAAATTATGTCATGAACTTTGAGAACAAGTTAAGTATGCAGTACAACAATTAAAGCTTTAATTTCTATCAAATATATCATGAAGGTTTATGAAACGTGTGGGAGAAAAAAATCTTTTACGCTTAGGATCTTGCTATGTATTTGAATTTTTTGGAACTAAAAGTTAAAGGTTTGAGAATACTTTGTCATGGGTTTCAACATGACATAAAAGAATATCTCCATTGAAAAAAATATAAACCCCCCAAAAAAAAAAACTTTTAAATAAAAAATTTTTAAAAAAAAAAAAAAAAAAAAAAAAAAAAAAAAAAAAGGACAAAAAATTATAAAAGTAGTGGAGCCAAATGAACTCAACTTCAAACTTACGATACTTAACAAGTCAAATAATGTCGGAACTGAAACTGAAATCGTGTTTGTCCGTTTTCGTTCGATCCAGCATTCATTCATTTCACGTTTTCTTTTTCCTACCGTTTTTCTGGATCGGAAACATCTTTTTCCGAGCAAATTCATGAAAACGAAGAATTGATTCTGAAAATCATCTCTTTCTCTAGATGCAGTATGCATGAAGCCCTCAACGATTTTCCATCTCCTCTTTCTCTTTCTAAATTTCTCATCTTTCTTCCTCGCCTCCTATGCCAGAGGCGGCCTTCATCAATCTAATCACGCAGGTATCTTTCTATTTCAATTCTTGGTACGCAGTAAAGATTGAAACCTCATACTTCTTGATTTCGATTTTAAAGAAGCTCTAATGTATTTTTTTCAAGTGAAAAATCAGGATTTTTCGTGTTTGGAATTTATTTAGTTTGGAGTTTTCATTAACTGATTTAAATTGAGAAGAGCTATGGAAAAATGTTGATCGTTGTGTGCATCAAGTTTATGGTGGTGATCATTAAATGTTTATTGAAAAGTCTAAGAGAAGTAATTATGTCGAGCAACATCTTTTGTTTTAAACTTCCAGTTACTCGGATATTTTTAGGCTACATAATAAAGATGTTATTTTTATTATTTGGAAAAATCGATTTTGATTATTTTGTTTCTGGTTTTGTATTGTTAATTATTTTTTATTTTGTAGATTATGTAGATAAAAATTATGGGGGTTCTATGAGGCGGTTATATGCAGAAAACAACTTTCTATCTGAGGAAGAGCACTTTCAGAGACTGTATATGCCAGCCTAGACTTTTTCTTTAATATTATTTTAGAATCTATGAAGTCAATTTTTTGATTGTCAAAATAACGTTGTTACAGTGAAAAATTAGCTCAAGGGTATATGAGTAATTCGGATCTCGAGAAGGCCATCAAGGCATTTAATGGCCGATGCAGTAACATATCCAGAATATACAGGTAATTGATACTAACCGTTGTCTCAATAACCACCCTTCAAAATTTGAAAAAAGAGTCTGTGCTTAGTTATCTTGGCCATGAGGCATATCGAAAATGTGAATAAGGAATTTCAGCATTTCTTGCAATCTGGTCAGATGCTAAGCTTATCATCTATCACTGGAAAAGGGAAAAAGTGTCCAATTCATAATATAGTTGAGGTTATGTTTTGTTGGGTTTGGGTCCTTCACTTAAGAAAATTGTACTAGGATATACTTTTAAATGAAGACATCTAATCTCCGAATACAAAGTTATAAACCTTACTACACATACTTCGTAATTGGTATATTGTAGAGAACGTGAAATCATGTAACCTATGTTTTTAATCTTTTATGTTTATGTGTAATGCTACACTTAACTTTAATCAAGCTATGCTTGTGTACTACTTGAACCGAGTAGACTTCTTGAATAACAGTTGCTATAGAAAACATTTCTTTTACAAAACATTTTTTCTTTTGTCTAGGCATCCAATGTTTGATTATATTTTCAACCCATTATTGAATGCTCTAGTGTTTTATGGGTTCGTTTCCTGGTTCAACAGTCCGGGTTTTTGTAAGTGGTGCAGTGCCTAGATTGACAGTGGAATTCTTTGTAGTGAAGAAGTTTCTCGTCTGAGAGCTTATTCATTTTAAATGTAGTAATTAACATTAAGGGGAACATCAAAACTTGATCATCTCTTGTTTCGGATATTTATATAGGAGCAATAATGAACTCAGCACGGAACTAGTCATCAAACTATTGTGGATACATACATTCAATCAGTAATATTTATGTGAAGTATTGCTTTTAACATTCTTACTATTGTCTGACACACTCTTGTTTCTCTCGTTGAGGGATTATTGGAATTCGCAATCAGTATTGGAAAGAGTGTTCTTGGAGTTCCATTGGTAATACTGCTTGTTCATTCCTCGAGTTGATAGCTGGATCTTCTGCGCAGCAATTTACTTATCTTTCGGTTTCTTGAATGTAGTGGGCGATGGAAATTTCTGACAGGCCGGGAGAAAAAGAGGCTGAGCCTGCTTTCAAGGTAATGATATCCTACTCACTAAAACCTTGTAACTTTGTCAAACCATTTTCCTGTATCTGTATATTATGCTGGATTGCCAACGGCAACTTCTTGATAATAGAGGAAATAATCAAGCAGGATAATTTCATGGAACAACTATGCTCAATCAGTTGATTGCATGTTCATCTTTTTGTAATTGGAGCTAACTGCTACTACTGGTGGAATTTCAGAAGGAAGAAAAAAAATACTTAATACTTTCCAAGAGAGCTAGCTCATGTAAATTAAGTTCAGTAAATATGCTGTGTGGATGGGTTGCTTATATCAATATAGGCATGATCCAAGATGACTCGGGAATTAGTTGCCAATTAAGGGTTTACAATTTAATTTTCTGTAAATGGGATAGTTTGATCACTGTTGCTCAATTTGTAGAATACGTTGTTTAAAGAATTAGAATATTAGTTGCCAATTGAGTCACAATAACTTTATTGAAAGTTTTGAAGTAATACATTTCTTCACCAGTGCTGGAGGAAGTTTTTATGTCTTTCTCTAATACATGGAGTTGATGTTAAAATTGGAGGATGAATTTTTTACCTTGAGTTTGATCGAAAGCTCTCAATTTGCCATTTTATGAAGCTGAATTTCACATTACAGAGGAATCAGTCTTTTTCTTACTTTCATCACACTGACGGGTGGAGGGGTAATATAGATTTCCTCAATTTAATTCCTCTTCCATGCACTTTAGGTTGGGATTAGGTTGTGAAAGATGTTTTGAATACGAAATACTTCATTCTTGTTTTCAGTATTAGGCGAACTTTTACTTCTGTGAAATTTTAGAGTCAACAAGAGAACATATTGTAATAGCGGATTGTGAGAATTGCGGAAAGAATACATTCAAATTTAAATCTGTTTCATGTAAAAACCAATGTCTAAGTGGTGAAGTGGGTCTAAAAAAGAGGTAAACATAGAATGAAGGGAAGAAAATTTGGGGGAGTGGAAGGGTCATATAACTCTATTTTTTACCTTCCATAATTAGTGCATCTGAGTAATGCAAAGGCTTGGAAAAGACCAGCCAGATCTTCAAGAAGTTGTGCACAGCAATATTCTTTGAACAAGGCTTGACAGTGCCGTAAAAGATGTAGGTTTATCCTTTTTTTCTGGCTAACCAAACGATCAAGGGATTAAGGGAAAGGGATTTTTGAAATTGTTTGGCTTTTCTGATTTTTCGCATTGAGATCCAATATTTTTTTTATTGGTTATTGAGTCAAGAAACTGGGTTAACTTTGTGATATTTCCCTTTTTTACTTCTGTCGATAGTATGTAACAGTGTTAATTTTTTCTTTGATATTTCTACTTATTGCTTCTTTATGTAATTAAATAAATTTTGAAATCTTCTGTCTGCACTATAAGGTGCTTTGGTAGTCTGTTGTGGCTGATTTTTATCAATCTTCATATTCCAGTTTATTGGAAATGTGCATGGAGATGAACCTCTAGGTCGTGAACTTCTGTTGCTTCTAGCAAATTGGATTTGTGATAACTACATGAAGGACCAATTGGTAATGTTATTTTCTTTTATGACGAACTCGTTATAGCCAGATGTTTGCTATGCAAATCTATTGGATTCCCTAGTTGTTGTTTTTTACTTACTATGTATTGTAGCATAGAACATTCTTAACAGTTAAAACATGCCATCTATTTCTAACAGTGTGACGATTGTACTCAAAACTTGGCTATTGATTGCATCTTTTGTGTTCTTCTTTGGAAATCTTGTAATCAAACTGTTCTAAAACTCTCAGTTCTTAAATGGCAATTACGATAACTGTTCTTTTGTTGAACTGATGTCACACTTGGCCAAGGCTAGGAAATAGTGTTCAAATATGTCACTTCGATAAATATTGTGAAGAACAGTATATTATTTGCATGGATTATGGTACTTGTCTAGCTATCTTTTATATATTTAAAGATTTGTTCTTGTAGTTAGATGAGATAAGAAGGGGAGAAATTGTAAATTTAGTCTTTTGAAGCAAATTGAAATTTAAATGTTAAGTAGAACTAGTTTGTAATACATAGGATATTCTTTTAGTCATTGTAGGAATAAGGATACCATTGGAGTCACTATATAGGATCATGGTCCAAAAGAACAATTGTTGTATATTTAGGTTTGATGATTGTTGTCCTTATATCCTGCAAGTGGTTAATCGTTAACAAATCATAAAGTTGAGACTAGAGTATCTTCTTATGAGGATTGATTATGGACGATACTTTAATTAAAACTAACTTCAACAAAACATGCCGTTAAGACTAGGATTTTAAATTTGAGTTCCTAGTTAACAACTAAACGATGCAAATTAATAATGGAGAAAGCAAGAATTTAGGTAGAAATCAAGAAAATATTTAGTAGTCCTGATTCACTAATTAACCCTACTCATGTTCAATTCATATGTTGGTTCAATTTTAATGTTGTCGATTATTAAATTCAAGTTAAAATATTAACATACATCTATTGAGTACTTGTTAATTTATCCCTAATTATCAAAATTTCATCTATTCATTATTAGTTTGATAAAAGTGATGCATAAGGACATATGAACGACATGAATATGTAGAAATTTCTCAATTTAACAACAAATTCATGAAAAGCAAGATTGAGTGTTCTAACATAAAATCTATCGATTGAACATGCAATGAAAATCATGTAAATTAATTCTCGTGAATAAACATGAAAATAAATCAATCACGTCAATGTAAAATCCAAAATATTGAATGAAAACAAGAGTAGAAGTCAATTAGCTACATCATTTGCCCAAACAAATAATCTAGCTAAGAAACATGATGAAGAAATCAAGATGAGAAGAATTTAATATACATATCCTCTGGTAAATTTAAGTAAAGAAGATAGGATGAATCTCTTCAATCTTCAATTTCAACAGCCCGGATATATTGATGCTTAAATTCCCATGAATTCCTTGCTCCTCTCTCCATGATTTCTCCCAAAAGATGGATTTTGATGTGTTTTTCTTTGATCTTTAATATGTTTCTTTCCTTTCTTCTTTCTCCCCTTTTCTTGACCTAGGTTTTGTCCTTCTATAAGCCTTGAAGTCCCTTAAAAACCGTGAACCAAAATTACCCCAAATCGCCCTTGATCAAGAAACTTTTTAATGTCCTAGATCTGGCTGGAACAGGTCTGTGACAGCAGGGAGCTTCACTGTGGTCTGCTGCTACGAACAGGTCATAAATTTGGCCTTAAATTCTCATCCTGCGGTCGTATAATGCGTTTTTGCAACCACAGCCCCTGTTCTACAAAATCTGTGCAGCTTTAGTCATTTTTTTTGCAGTTTTAGTCCTGAGCTTCAAACGTGCATAAATTTTGATCAGAAACTTCGAATTACGATTTTTTATTTTTTTTTTGCAATGAACTCCAATTCCTATATTTTCAATTGTATATCATTTGCCCTGAGAAGAACTTTGTAGAAAATTTTGTGCACTTTTTCCTGACGTATTTTGCAGGTATTTTCCTCGTATCCCATCCTTCAGTCTTTTTTATACTCCAAATCACTTCCTTTTACTTCAATCATCATCAAATATGGGGTTTAACCTGTAAACACAATATATCAACTAATGTAAATAGAAATCTGCTAAATTAATTAAATCTTAAATATATTTAAGTGACTAGATAAGCCTGAAAATGATTAATAAGGAGGGATAACGTGGAGGATGTATTGCATAGGATTAACGTATGTTGTAAGGAATGGAGTAGTATATGGAGATCTTATGTGATAGAATGTCACTGATAAAGATAGAATAAAGATAGAAGACAAATTTTGCTAAACAGTTAGTAGACCAGTTATGCTTTATTGGTATTCAATTTCGGACCTCTAGAGGACGAAATGTCCGTAAGATGAATATGGTAAAAAATGTTTATGTTAAGAAGCATGTTTTTCCATTATAGAATAGCTAAAATAAGAATTCACAATGTACACTGATATGTGAGGTGACACTAATTGAGGATAAATTAATGATTTGATAGTTCTATTTTCAAGAGCAATGTTGTCCTAGTAGAACATGCTAAAGACTCAGAGGTAGGTTGAAATTAACATGGTATGATGCAATGGTACATATTTGGTTTAATTGGATTTTTGAGCAGATGCAGCGATTCTCAAGAAAAGTGAAATAAAAAAATTCGTGTGGTAAAACCAAATTATTGATGATAAGACTTATTTTTGTTTTTGTTTTTATATGATGTTCTAGTAATAGAGCATTATTTAAATATGATTTTGATATGGTTCAAATGGTATTCATTTGAAATTGAACTATTCACTGCCTTGGTTTACATATATCTTCATTCTCTAGGCGTTATCATTGAGTTCAAGAAATCATGCTTTCTGTATCTTATATATTAAATGTACATCTCTTTGTGTCTTAACTTATTTATATTGCGGTTCTACTCATAGGCTACCTTGATTGTGGATAATATCCACCTTCATATACTTCCTTCCATGAATCCCGATGGATATTCACTGAGGAAGCGTGGAAATGCAAACAATATAGACTTAAATCGTGATTTTCCGGACCAGGTATCTTGGTGCATTGTTATCTTACACATTGCGGTCTATATAGGTTTTTGAGAAATATTTCCTTCTTTTCAAACTTTTGCATGTTGTTAGATAGATCGAGTAAATTAGCTTGAATGAATAGTTTCTTTACCTTTGAATTCTCCCCATCTTGAAAAGTCAATGCTTGAATTAAGAGGATTTGATGAAAAATCTTTCTTGCAAAATTGAGAAAAAAATTGAGATGTACATTTCATATGCTGTATTTATGCAGTTTGCTTTAAAATTGTCTTTGAGAGATTCAGTACATGATAAATCAGATTGTGCTTTCAGTTCTTTAGAATCTTAGGCTTATTATAGGCACTTCTTCCGGGGTGAATTCTTTTGCTAATGTCCTTGCTTCTTCTTTATTGTAATTTTTCTTTATTTGAAGCTTGCATTTAGTGTGGAAGTTTGAGTTGATTACATTTGACACATTGGTGCTGAAATACTTTAACCTTAATGATTTTAGATCTTCAGGAAAAGAATATTCCTGATGTCAAATTGTATTGAGTGTCAGTAGAGTATAATAATATATAGGATTAATATTTCTCTATGATAGTTTTCCAATAGTATATGATTATTTTCTTTTTTAGTTGATTGTGTAGTTATTACACAATCTTTCCTTTTAGAGTTAGTTACAACCCTGTAAATAGGGTCTTCTAGATTGTGATATTTACAAGACATTAGTATATACAATTTATAATATTTTAACATGATATCAGAGCCGTTTCGATCCTAAACAAACTAGCCTTTGAATTTCGTTTCCGGCGAGCTTGTGCTGCTCCGGCCTAATTTTTTTCAGTAGACAGATTTTATTCCCGGGGTTCCAAAGATTACAGACGGGTACAATCTAGCTACATAGATGTAGGAGATTAGCACGCTAGCAGTTGAGGGTCAACTAGGAGTCGATTTTGCTGATAAATTTGCCAACTCAGGTGGCCATAGAGATAATCTACATCGCAACTCAGACTATTCCATGATTGGGTTCGAGTGGGAAGTCGGAAAATTCTTTTGGTTCTACTATTTTATTTTGACGAGCTTCATCCACTACTCGTTGTACGGGATGATGCTTGTGGCGCTGACTCCAGGTCTCCAGATTGGCTGGCGACGGGAACTGGATGACTTGCCAACAATAGTAGCTAGGTCGTGGTTAGCTGGGATTTGAAGAGGTGGTGACGACCAGAAGTTGGACTAGGTTTTTGATTGGGTTTGGGTTATTGGGCCGATCGATACATTTGTATTATGTGGTTATACATGGGCTAGATTTATGGAATGGGCCTGATTTATGGGTTGTAGTTTAATAGGGTAATGGGCAATTGATTTGGGTTAATAATTAGTGTGTTTATTGGGCTGTTGGAGTAATTGGGCCTATTATTTAATTGGTTTGATTTGATTGTGGATTGTTAGCTTGTGTAGGCTGAAATTTTTTATTTGGGCTACGAAACAATATAATTGAGTTTGAGTTGGGGCACTTAATTTCTTAAGTTAGACTATTTGTTTTGGTTAATTATTTTAGGTTTTATCATAGTATGGTCTGTCCATTTCAGTTCATGTTATTTCTAAAATTGGGTTTTATCAAGATTAGGTGTTGATTGGACTTTGAGTAATTTCCCCTCTTTCTACGGTGCTTTGTGGCTATAGTGGGAAGAGAGAGACAACAAAAGATTGGAAATTTTAGTAGCAAACGTTTTCTTCTCTCCTCTGCTCCTCTCTGATATTCTTTTCCGGATTTGTTTAGTGATCATATGAAATTTGATTTGTTATTTGGTCCAGTGTATTTGGATTTTGGAATTGGTATGTTAAGTTCAATTTACATTTTTTGTGTAAGTTGTTTAGTGGTATTTCTTCCAACTGCAGCATCTTGGTCAGCAATATTGTTGAATTTTGCCTAGTGTATTGGTGTTAGAGCTTTTGTCGGAACACGAATTATGTGTTCGATTGAGTTCTTCCGACAGATAGAGCTCATTGTGTGGGTCAACACACTTCATAAATTTCTTTTGGAAATTCTTCTTGGGGAGTGAGTTCTCTGGAGTATCTTTAGAGTGGTTGAATCTTCAATTCTCTTTGGTTATAACTCAACCTTTTAGGTGTGGGTTTCTTGTGGTTGTCCACGATTGGCAGAATTTTTGTTAACGTGTGACTCTTCGGTACATCAAGTGAGGTGCGAGCATTCGGCGTTTTGGTAATGATTTGTTAGCGTCATTAGTTTCTGGCCGGACATTGATTCTTTGCTAGGAATCATAGCGAGTTTTGAATCAGTTCTTGGATTTGAAGTTCAATGACGTTGAGCTCTTGGTTTATGGGTTCTACGAAAATGTTGACTCGACCGCACATCTAGTTCGCGATTGCAAATTTTCTTTTACCAGCATCAATTTGAGGGGGATGTCAGTAGAGTATAATAATATATAGGATCAATATTTCTCTATGATAGTTTTCTAATAGTGTAGGACTATTTTCCTTATTAGTTGATTGTGTAATTATTACACAATCTTTCCTTTTAGAGTTAGTTACAACCCTATAAATAGGGTCTTCTACATTGTAATATTTACTAGACATTATTATACACAATTTGTAATATATTAACATTGAGCTTCACCAAGTATCTTAAATGTTTGCATCATTATTCACTTCTTATTACTTTCAAAAATAATTACTAGTATATTCTTCACATCTTGGAAATATATTGAGTTTCAGTATTTTACTACTGATCTCTTATTTTATAGTTTAAAAATTGAAATTTTTATTTCAACAGCGTTCATGAAACTACCAAAAAAACAAGGTTTGCTAGAAAATAGGAAAAAACAACCACTTCGTTTTCACAATGTATCTGCCAATGACCCATTAAAATTGTCAAAATGGGAACTGCCAGACATTGGCTAATTGGGGAACTCGTTATGTTTTTCTTGACTCTGTGGTATATATGGCTTCCCAAATCAATATCCCATTTTGAAAACTTTTAAGTATACTTTCATTTTTACAATGGTTAGAATTTACTTTTGTTCTTTTTTGAACCTAGTAACTATTAGGACCAATTTTGTTTCCTTTACTCTGTCTTAAATTGGAGCAACTCATTAAATAGCATTGACTGACATGATTGACATAGTTCTTTCCTATGAATGATGACCTGGATTCACGACAACCTGAAACGGAAGCAATCATGAATTGGTTGGAAGAGATACATTTTACAGCATCTGCCAGTCTGCATGGGGTAATGGTTCTCTTTCTCCCTTGCTTTGAAACTTGTCAAGTTTAACACTGTTACATAGGCCTTTTCCCATTCTTTCAACTTTTTCCTGACTCTATAAAGTTCTATGCATGTGAATATGCAAAGAAGGTGCATTTCAAGTATTATGTTATGCCTTTTCTTCTTTAATAGTGATCAAGAATCAGATGCTGCCTTTTCTCCTTAAATAGTGGTTAAATATATGATATATATGTACACATGCATTTAAAATTTCAGTTGAATAAAAAATATACCCACAAGGCGTTTCTTTGCGTATTAACCACTTAACCTGGGATCCACATGTCTATGGCGTAAGATGATACGTTAAAAGGTTTATGAAAGAATATGCAAAAGGAGATGAGGCTTCGGAGAAAGATCAAAATAATATAATGTCTATTGATATCCATGGCTGACAAAAGAGAAACATTATAATCAGCTCTCTAATAAAGTTGCTGGTCTAGAATTGGTCTAATGATGATGATGAGGTGTTTTCTGTCAAGGACAGATATTGGGAGAAATGATTACAGGATTTTATTTATTTATTTAATATTATTATTATTATTTTGTAAATATATATTTTAAACTTTAATCTTTTTAATAATTGCCGTCATTTTTCAAGTATTTTCTTTGTTTATAGGGAGCACTTGTTGCTAATTATCCATGGGATGGAACTGAAGATAGAAAGTAAGATTTCTATGCTGTTATTCTGTTTGAATTCTTGTGCATAATAGGTCCAGATGCTGAAATCTGTTCCGCCAAATCATCAGTTTATGACTCTAGTTCTTTCCTTGCCTGTGTTTGTCTTGATGAATTGCCAGGGTGTCTGGTACTATCTGAACATCAATCCAAAAATAGAGAAGAAGAAATTGCTAAATGTCTACCATTCTCATCCTAACCTTTTGGCCTTGTTAACTTTATAAGCTGGGTTATCCTTTTATTTATAATTATGTTCTTCTCATGCTAAGAAAGGTTTTGTTCCCTAATTAATATATTTAATGTTGTAAAACTCCTCAATAACCTTTGATTTTTGCTGGTCATAATGTCACATCATTGCTACAGTATTTTATTGTGTGTTATCTGAAAAATTGTTTTCATGGTCTTTTGGAGGTTGATTATATTACTCTCAATTGTAACTTGTATGATTTTGCTGCTATTTAAGTCTTACATAGAATGCTGAAAACGATTTTTCACCCTAATGCTTTTGGATGCTGGGGTTTGTACTCTTTTTGTACCTTTTTCTGGTATCAAATGTTGAGAACAACCCTATGGAATTTGTTATCTTGTATTTAATGTTAATTGTTACACATGTTTCTGTTAAAGTTGTTTTACGGAACTTTATGATAGTGCTAGACGTTTTCTGAATTTGTTTATAAAATAGACGAAGTTACTTCTTCTGCAAGTTCCTAAATCTCTTTCATTTGATGCTTCTAAAAGCAGAATTTTTTGGTACCTGACATTTTCAGGAAAAATTACTATGCATGTCCTGATGACAAGACTTTCAGATTTTTGGCAAGTGTATACAGTAAATCTCACCATAACATGTCTCTGAGCAAGGAATTTCCTCAAGGAATTACCAATGGAGCATTCTGGTACGGCCTTGCAGAAGTATAAACCAGGAAATTTGTATAATGAGAAGTGCTTCAAAATTTTATTAGCTCTGTCAATGCTTTCTTTCTTATCACTCTTTTTTTCTTAGCCGAAGATAATGCCATTTAAAATGCTAAGAATTTCTAGTTTTCCACTTCCTGTGGTGTAAATTTATTAGGTATCCTATATACGGTGGCATGCAAGATTGGAGCTACATTCATCATGGATGTTTTGAACTAACCTTGGAGATCAGTGACAACAAATGGCCTCATGCGAGCGAGGTTATATCTTATTTTGAGTTGTTCGATAATGAGCCTTTATCCTGAATCAGTCATGTTTTGATGAGTTGTGGGATGTAGTTATGATTATATGGCTCAGTGAATAGTGTTTTTACTAACACAACTCGGTAATTTTCAATCAAGTATTTACTTGTTATTGCAATAGTTTATTCCAACGTCTGGGTCAATTGTTGAAATCTGCTCTCTGGAGTTCTTTGAAATGGAAAAATGAACTTCTCTGTTTTGTGTGCAAGTGTTACAAGCTTGAAAGTCAGGGGAATAATAGTATTGATTATAGACATATAACTAAAAGATATCATTGCAAGGTGGATTCTGAAGTCTTATGATTAACATACCACACAACAATCTAGGAAAATAAATGCATTTTCTAACATGGAATGGCAACTGCAAGATGAAGTTCTAGGCTAGTCATATATCTTGAGCAATAAAATATCATTACTAACTCCCTATTTGACATTTGAGTTAATTGGTCTAAACATCTCTTAAATTTCTTTTATATATGAAATAGATGACGATGGCATGCTGATGGAGATCCTATTAGATATACCATAGGAAGACTTTCCAAGTATGGACTCCTATTTTAGGAAAAGTAACTAAGGTTTATTTATAGATTTTCTAGTATTCTATGCTATTTTTTTTAGTTAAAGACGGCTTATGCGTTTGTATTTTAGAGACTTAATTATTGAATAGAAACTATGTTTCTTTCCTCCAATTTCTTCATCTCCCTCTCGGTTCTCTGTCTTATCTCTTCTGTCTTCTTTTGATTATGTCCGTCATCACATGCTCGGTATGTCTTTTGCTAGTGATGTATGTGCAATAAGTTCAGGTTTTTTTTCCTTGAAAGCATATAAATGTTTGAGCATTGATGCACTATTAGCTTTCTTTTTTTTTCCTTTCGATTTTGCCTCCTCTTGGCAAAGTTTTTAAATTATTTATCAATGGTCAATCTTCATTTCAATCCAATATTCCAATGGATCCACAAGCACTATCCATTTATCTATCACTCATTTGTATTCATTTATAAATTAAAATGTATAAATTCTTTCCTAAGGGAGGCTTAGTAATTAGGATACTTAATTTTGCTGTTCTTGCAATGATATCTCCATTTTCTATGTCATCCTTACTCCAGGTTTTGGTTTTGCAGATTCCAACCCTCTGGGAATATAATAAAATGAGTATGTTGAATCTTGTTGCAAGTTTAGTGAAGGTATGCTTTTCTGCACGGTTTCCATACATTAATCCATACTGTACTAGTTCGAGAAAATTTATCATGTTTTTGAGAACTTCTCATTTCCTTTTCCCTTTCCCTTTCATACTCTTGCAATTTCTCCGCAAAAGACTTTAATGGAAGTGGCCCATCTTTTGGTTAAATTATCATCATTTGCTATCATCGTGTTCATTGAGTTTGATAGTGTCTAATCCCAAGGGTGCTTCTAAAAATGGAGAAAATTTAATGCCCCGTTATGGGGAGCAATATTTCAGTAGAATGACAAGTTTTAAGGTGGTTTCAGAAACTTGAAATTTTTAACAGGCACTGGTGTATCAAGGCATTCATTTTTGTGAAATTTTGGCACCAATTTATTGTCGTAATATTGTGCATCTCTAACCATATACACAGAGACGAAGCTGAGACAGACTTTTTACTGATCTCTGTGCTGTCAACTAACAATTAGCTACTTAATTATCCCAATTAATGTCATTTCATGCAATTGTACAAAGAACTCCATCTATGTTTCTTCATAGCCAGACCTAAGCCCTGACAAAGGGAAGTTGTGGTAGGTTGACTGTGAGCATAGAACTTAGTCACATCTCATGACATGATACTTCTATATAGGGTTGGGCAAATCTCCCGAACCGAACCCGACGGTTCTTGTCAAATTAAATACCCGAACGGGTATCTGAATTGAGAATCGACGGGTATGGTTCGGTCTAGAACCGAATCTTTCTAATTTTTTTTTTTTTTTTATTATATTGAGTAAATCAAATTATTTTAATTTCAATTTTTTCTAAACAAATTAACAATTTCTAAATCCAAATTTTTGGCCCAATAATTTGTTTTATTTCTAATTTTTTAATTTTTGGCCCAATTACCCAATTCATTGTTTCATTTCTTAGCCCAATAAGATTCAATTCACTAAATAACCCTAAACACCTACACTAAAGTGCATAACGTTGTCTCGACTCTCACACTCGCTCTCCTAGCCTCGCTAACATTCCAAAACCTATACAATCTTCGGCCGACGCTGTGACCTCCGATCGAAGCTGTGACCTCCGCCAACCGAAACTTTGACCGTAGCGATCATTTGAACAAGGTGGTCTACTAATCTCTGACATTCCAAAACCATTGAATGTATCATTAGTTGTATTTATATAATGTTGTTATAAATGTTAAAAAATTTAATTATAGTACCGAACCGAACCGAATCGAATCGAACCGAACGGAACCGAACCCAAACGGTTCCATAATTATATTTGGACTCGACGGTTCCATTTACTAGATACCCAAAAATTTTGGTTAGGTTCGGTTCTCCTTAGAGCCGAACTGAATCGACCCGCGCCCACCCCTCCTCCTATACATTTGTAAAATTTGTATGTATTAGTAAGAAGCAAAATTTACCCACATGTTATTGATATATGCTTCATCATATAGACAGGAATACATGGAAGGATAGTTTCATCAGATCGTGGTAGACCCTTGCCAGCGACAATAGCTATAAGGGGAATAAACTACACGGTATGATCAGCCATCATTTTTCGGTTGTAAGCATTAAACAAATCAGGGAACGCTTTGTTTTTATTTGCTTTACTGATTTATTAAATGACCTTTAAATTGATTGCTAAGTGACTTATCATCTAGTTCTGGATGTCACACCCTCTTGGCACTGTAGCTAGACTATTATTGATATTAAGCCCTTGTTTGGGCTCCATTTTAATGAGTTTTTGAGAAAAATGCATTTTGAAATGGTAATTTCTTGGAGAACGTGTGGTTAGAAAAGAAGAAAAAGATTTGGGTTTATGTAGAATATTATTTTTTTGAATGATGTATGGTTGAAAAGAAGAATGAGAAAAATGTATTAATATTTTAATGGAGCCGAAACAGGTGCTAAGAAAGGAGCTAATCTCGTCCTGTTTTCTTGGTGGACATCATGTATTTGTCTCCATGGTGGACATAAATAAAAACACACATCCACATCTATGTGACAGAAAACATCAATGTTATATATATGTGAGATGTATTCATATGTTATATGTATATTGTATAACTCATCAATCTTGTCAAAGTATGTAGATGTCATATTTGGTATTATTAATAATGTTAGTGTAGGCTTGATGCTTACTAGTTCACAAGCATATAATAGCTCTTCCGAAGATGATATGTATGTTATCATGATTTTTGAAAAACAAAAGAATTAATATTAAGTGCCATTAATGTTCCTTAATGGGAGACATAAGTGAACTAACATGGAACATGGATATATTAATCCCTGACTTCACAAAATGATAAATAATATTGACATTCTCACTTGCAAAAAACTACCACTCATCAAATGTCTTGGTACCACTATTGCCTCAGTGCTATGACACTATATTTGTCTTATACCTTAAAGATAATACTCCATCACCACCTTAGTGCTGCAGCACTACATCCTCGAAATATATGCACCCCCAAAGGTCCTAGATTCTCAATTGAATATAGCCTGTGTCATGTTCGTCAGTTCTTCAGAATTTGATTTGTAGAGGGCTGCTGGCATTTAATAAGCACTTGCTACCGCATGTCTAGGATTGAGCCTAGATATAAGATGGTGGACTGTAAAATCCACCTACACATGCTTTACTCCCAATGATTTTGGATAACACTTGCGTCCTCTATCAATTGTTTTTTTCCCTCCTTATTTCCGGGTTATTTTCTTCATTTGTGGTCACATCATGTTCAGTTGAGATTAAAGGTATAATAATTGGCGGGGTTGACTGGTGAGAGATTGTAATAGGATTTTTGGGTTTTCTGCAAGATTATTTATATGTGCGTACTAGACGAGGCAGTGGCAGGGGGTTGATAGAAACAGCAACTATGACCACTTACAGGAGTTCTAGGTAATTAGCTATAGTATCAGAAATGATGTGTTATGTAATGTTTAGTCGTATGGAGGAGTAAAAGTGAACAGTGTTTTGAGCTGGGAGCAAAATGTCCTTAAGTACCAATTAATCATTCCCATCCACCTATTCCTGTTTGGAAATTCTTTTCATCTTTAAAACCATCAAGCCTCAAACCAGGTTATCCTTTGATTTTACTTGCTTGACAACTTGGATTATCTGACATATGGGTGATTTTGACTCATCTGTGGCTGTTCAAGGCACCACAAAGTGTGGAGGACCTTGGGTGATTCAAATCACTCTCAGACGCATCAGGCACCTTCTCTCATTTGACTATGATAACGTTTTCCACATTTTCCACAAGGGAAATAAGGTAGCTGATTCATTAACATTTGAGAGTTGAAACCAGCACCATTATTAAGAGTATGGATTGCTTGACCTATCACGACGACTTTGTGCCCTTGTACAGATTGATCGATATGGCTTCCAGTATTAGAGGACATTAGTTTCCTTAACACTTGTTTTCTTTGTATAGGAAGTAGTGCTTCCCCATTTATTTAATTTTTTTATATGTTGCGTTGTTCTGCTTTTAAGAGGTTAGGTTTATGCTCCATTCCTTTTGTTTTCATGAGATTGATTTTATATACGGTGGAGTCATCTTAACCCCCATCAGCCTTCCTTGGTAGAGCCTGAAAATTCATTGAAACTGTGTTGATGTTTTGTTATAAAAAAGAATCTTTTAGAAATTGGCAAATGAAACCTTGTCTGGGATAGAGAATGGGAATCTCTCCATAATATTTTCCGACTATTTTCCCTCTTTACCTTCTTGAAAAAGGAAGGTATTTCTACGTAAAAAGAAGGGTGTACAGGAAAAAAACGAAATGAAAAACTTGACTCAGGATAGATGTGTTGTTTATGCCTAGTTTTCTAGTGTTCTCATAGCTCATTGTGATTTCAATTTTTTAGATTTATTTTTTTTTATTTTTATTTTTTTTTCACAAGGTGGGTGTAAGTGTTAAAACAATTCTTGATTTTTGAGTCCGATGGATTATTGCTACATTTTTCATGAATTTCATAATCTATGAAATCGAAATTTAACATTCTAATTGTAGCTCTTGTTTGACAAAAATTAAAATTCAGATTTTAATCTAAGTCAAAATCAACAAATAATTTTAACCACGTATTTTAAGGGATCCACAACTTTTCAATCATATATTTCAACAACTTTTATCAAAATCTACTAAAACTCTGATTTGAATCCCCATCAAACAGGGGTTTAGCATTTTTGCTACTTCAGGAAACTTGTATGCTTGATCTGACACTTGTTCTAGTGATAGTTTCTAATAATCCCTTCTTTGACAGATTCCAGCCAGTAAACCGTTTGCTGATTACCACCGGTTGCTAGCTCCCAGAGAGAAATATGAAGGTACTGACATGAAAAGAAATTTGAACCTTCACTTCTATATTCTTAAATTCAACCATTGTTTCTTACCAATACGTGATAATGAAGAAAAAATATTGGTGAGTAAAGTCACTAAACTTATCGAATTAACTTCTTATTGATGTATTGTTTCATCGAGATTCAATCCAAATCACGATGGTATTTTCTTGTTCCTGTTGTAATCATGATTTATGGGTGCCTAGTGGGAAGGGAGGGAATGGGATGGACCGGTGCACTGTTGGCATGTTGGGGTGAGCTGGTGAAGATGAATAGTAGTGGTTCTCAGATCTCACCCATCTCTAATTTTTTTCTTTTCAAATTTGAGAAGGAAAAGAAAGGTAATTTTGGTTCATATTTGGCCACTTCTAAGTTAAATAATTTAACAATGTTGTTACATGTACATTAAGGCTTGCATAATGATTTACATAATGTCACATAACATTTTATCATTTGATAGTTTAAAATATAACAGCTTTTTCATCCTGTCGTTTTCCTCCAACTCATCTTCTGGCATTGCTTCTGGACAATTTCTTCTAGCAGAGTAGATTAATTCATAATTTAAAGATGGAATGTGGAGAAAGTCTTTTTTTTTTTTTCTTTTTTTTTCCGTGCACATTCATTTCATTTGCTTCTCCATGTGTCTTCTGTTTCTTATTAAGTACATGAACATTGGTATTCTTAAACCTTGCCATTCTGTGCAGTTATTGCGACGATGCCTGGATACAGAACGAAGAGCGCATGTATTGTACTAGGAGAAGCAGCAATGACGATAGATTTTGTTCTTGATCCTGAAACCACTCATCCGGGCAGTCAACTGTTAGACGACTCTGATTGTTACTTTGAGAACAAGACGAGTCTTAAAGTTCTCGAGCTTCTTCCTATGGCCAATTTAGAACTTTCTATAATCTTGATTTTGATTTTGATATTTCTTTGCTTCTTAATGAACAGGAAAGTAATATCAAATTATCTATACCAAAGACAAAGCATAGGGCCAAAACGGCCGGCTGTTCTATAATTTCTTTGTTATACATCTGACATAAAAAATGTCCCAAGTTATAATTCATTGGACCATGCTACATGTTCCTAATGATTTTTACTTAATCTCTTACCGAATACTCATAATAGGCGGTGGGACCTAATTTTGGAAATTTTTTTTATTCACGCGAGTCCTACAGACACGAGGGAGGGGTAAACAATTTGGTACATGTACAAATAGAATTATTCTAATTCATTTATCTTGTGTTCGTTTGTGTATATTATATGAATAGATGATTAGATTTTTGTTCTTATCATATTTTATTCTATTGAGGTCACGGCACATTTATGGGCGATATTTTGATGAAATTCCATAAGCATACAATAGAATTGGGCCTTGTTTGAGTACCATTATTTTCTCATTAAATGAAAAATATAATTGTTATTCATCACATCAAGTCACCATATTTGACTTTTTATCTTTTGTGTGGAAAGCATAACGGATATATTTTTAATTTTCATTTTTACAATAATGTGGCTCAAACGGGGGCTTAGCTTTTGTTTGATTCTCATTATTTTCAAAATACATTTCTCTCTTTTTTTTTTCAATAAAATAATATTATATGTAAATTTAAAATTTGTCCTTATTTTTCAACCACACGTCCTCAATCATTTTACTATTTTAAACTACATTTTTACAATAAAATGGGCTCTTAATAGTTAGTGAATTAAAAATATCGTTTCCATGAGCTATAGACTTTGACTTGAAATATATCAATACAAAATCAAACACGAATGTAATAAATGAAATGAATGGAATGTTGTTTTGAATGTTTAATACTAATTCTATTCTAATTTCTATATAAATGCAAGTGAAATCATTTTGAGAAGATTTTATAAGATAAGAGCGTTAGGAGTGAGACTTCGTCAATTGATATCTCCTAATTCTTGTAGTCATATATTCTTTAGTTTAGTTTGGGTATAAATTGACAATTCCGTCTCCTTGAATTCCTTCAAACGAGCCTTCGATTGATTTTGAATTATCCCTTGCTTCTTAATTTTCAATTTCATGCTTCGATTCTTCAAACTTTTGCTAGCCTTCTTAGCATCCCAAATTAGGTTAAATTATTGGCCAAATTATTTTCCGAAAAATGGACGAAACCAAAAAGAAAACATCACTTGAGCAAAAATTTTCCTTTTGTCTTTCTGAAAGGTTTTGTAAAAGAAGATCCAACCTAACGGCCAACTTCTGAGGAAATACCTATGTCGTAGGCATGGGCTTGCTAATACTGGGTGGAACTCAAAGTCTGTTATTGCTGAGTGGAACTTTTACCCTCATGCAACTTGGTCCTCAATTTCATTCATTTAGTCAGTTGGTCCCTTTTAATTGCAATCCAAGTCCTTAATATTCCAAATTTTATTAAGGTTGTCATTGTCTGAATTATGCACATCACACGTCCTTTTTACCTGATTTCCGTTCATTTTCTCCGAAACCTCACCTGACATTGAATTTTACCAAAACAGACAATATTTACACAAAATTAAGCAATAATTCCATAGAAGCACTCCCAAATATTTATATTTAACAGCTTAAATAAGTGAATAAAATACATTTATCAAGTACGTGGAAAGAGTCACAATCACTTTCTTAATTTATCTTTAATGGGCGAGTGTTTTATTTATTTTAGCAGGACCCCATCTCTATTTTGGCCACGATTATCCTATAAGCATTTTGTCAAAACTATATCATAGAACCAACATTTTTAACCTTATATAAATCATCTTATAATACACAAAATTCGTTAAGTATTTTTCACTTTCGTCCTAATGAATTATAGTTCTAGAGTAATTCTTGTCATTTTGTTTCCATGAATTTAGGCAGCTTATATAAATCTCGATACAAATTGTGTAGTGAAGTGAAATGCATAAAAGTCATTACACCCGTTGGGAGTGTACTAATAGGAAATTTGTACATGTATTCAACATGTTCATCAAACTTTACCGTGCAAGAAAAAATAGATCACTTCTTTGTCATTAGTTACCATTTTTTCAATACACGTTTGATTCAGCTGATAGATTCATTAAGCACGTTTGATTTTGTGAGAGATATATCTTGTGGGTGCATTATCTAAGGAGAAATGATAATAGGGGAGGAGAGAACAAAACAATCGGAACTTATTGGCTACCACACTCTCCAGAATTCGAGAAACATTGGGGAGTCTATCAAACTCCATATAGGCTTTACTTCTCGAGTTCCTATTTCCACGGATCATGCAACATGTACATCGAGGTGTCCAACCCTCTCAAATGGAGGGAAGTCCACTTCAAATAAAATATGATTTATTCTAAGTGAGTTCTCATCTATGTGAGAAATGTGAACACCACTTGACGTACAAGTAGCATTATCTCTATTTCCACAGCCCCACCAGGCCTAGCCTCCAAGAAGCATAATCAGTTGTCAATTTTCACGTCTAGGAGTAGCTTCTGTGATAAATAACGTAACCTCCAATTGTACAATTGCGCTCTTGAATATCATCTATGAGAAGGATGGATGCCAACTTAAGAGTACTAAGCCAGCTGATTTCGACCATCTCTTAACATCTCATCGTCAAGAAGATATTTATAGTCAAAGCACATAAACCACCAAGTTCTCCTCCCTCCCTATTCCTCAATAGGCGTATTTTCATTCATTAACTGTGCAAAATTTAAGGAGTAGTTCAGTTAATTGACCCTCTCTAATAAGGGCAACAGGTCGAATGATGTGAGTTCATGACTATTGAAGAATGAGCCAACGACTCATGGGGTGTAGCTAGCATTGGTGGCAAACTCAAATATTGTCTAACTCAATTTTTATTAACAATCATCCATGCTTTTCCAGATCTAAGCTCTAGTAACAGCATTTTATATTTTACTCATATTACGAAACTACTGGTGCAGGAAATTAAATTAGGTCTGTTTCTTGAGTATTTCTTTGTTCTATGTAAAATAACAATACAGCTTCCCTTTGAAAAATAACAGCAATACCGTTTTACCCAGACATGTATCAGATAGGTAACACGATCATGAAACTATTAATCTTTTGTTGCTAAATCCAACAATAAACAAGATGGCCAATCCAAGTTCTATTCTACATTCCAGTATCTGTTTTTCCACGGGTGAAAATCCATTAATAATTACACTTGATCACCAAACCTACAGCAACCAATTTTATTTTATTTTATTTTTATTTATTTTTTCAGGGTGGGGGTGTTAAAACACCGAGAGGAGTTTAAACCCCTCACCGGTGAGTAATGCGTGGAATCTTCTGAACAGTTTTACATGAGACAAGTAAAATATGAGCAACGAATTGTTGGATGTATGAGACAAGCATTGATGAAGACAGGATTGGATTTTGACACAAGTATGCAGCCAGAATTAATTTCTGTTTTTCTAGATTTCACAAAAATTATAGCAGCGAAATGAGCATTTGCTCATGTAACAAACTAATTTCTGGAGATTTCACAAAAACTATAGCAGCAAAGTGAGCTTTTGCTCATGTGAAAACACTAACATTAAAAAAACCTTTGCTTTCACATTGAAACTATAAATTCTTAAACGTACAGGACTTAAGTGGAAGCATGAGTCTACTCATACACTCATCTCAAGATAATTCACCAATGTCCTCAGTGAAAATACATAGAATATATCTAGTATAGGACGCAGCCCCAGTCTTGCGCAAAAAGGATATTTTATAATTTGTACTCCCCAAGCAGCAGGCTTGCCAAAATAATGTACTCAGCTAAACAAAGTTTACACTATAAAAAATTAGACAGCAAAAAACAAATAATTTATAACACATTTCTGTGAAATATCTTAATTAAGTGCAATTCTGAAC
Organism: Olea europaea var. sylvestris; assembly: GCF_002742605.1. NCBI lineage: Eukaryota > Viridiplantae > Streptophyta > Magnoliopsida > Lamiales > Oleaceae > Olea > Olea europaea. The sequence goes on along the minus strand of NC_036240.1, from coordinate 15,809,204 downwards.
GGGGATAAGGCATGCCAGAATATCCAGGTTGCACTTTACGGAAATAGGAACTCAACACGAAACGCGTGGGGACGCACAATTTTTCAAAAAGGTAGGACACAAAACAAACAAGGTAGGGACATGAACACACATGTGAAACTTTTTAGTTTCCATCCAGTAATTTGGAAAAAAACGGCTGATGTATTATATGATCCAATCTTTATGAAGACAGTGGCATATGTTTGTTTATTTGAGATGTAGAAAATGAGAGACATGTCATCATCAGTGAATTTACTCATTTGTAGCTTGCTATGACTTTTTAGATTATAAGCAAAAAACTTCCCTACTTTGCTTATGTATAAACGGGAAATGCTAGCTCTGCAGCTGTTACTTGAGTATCAGAAAATTAGTAAACCCATATACTGGTCGAAGAAAACATAAGGAATTGTATGCATGGTAAAACATGCATCCATCCTCTGTCCTTATTTTGTTCAAATCTGACTCACCATTCACTACCACCTTCTGACTTTACCATTCCCAACTTAGGGAACTAACACCAAATTAAGGGAAGATTTACACGAGGTCTGGCATAGGAAGTTTGGTTCCACATGCAGGATTTGCTGAAGGAGTGAACTGGAAAGGAAGCAGGCAATGTTTAGAAAGGCTTAACTGGGTCCCAAATGAAGAAACTGGAAAACAGCACAGGTTGTCAACAGTGATTAGCAAAACTTTAGAAGACGCACTAAAGGACTCATTGAGCAATCCATGCTCCTCACCAAATATAGTCATGAGAGAAGGCCTATATAAGAGATCCCTGAGACTTGAAAAGGCATTTCAAACATGTACACAATACACCACGTTCACCTTTGTCTTCCACACTATCACCACCTTTTTGCTTGAGTGTTGGATGGTATTTGTCGGGGTACAGCACGACAACCCAACACCTCTATTGACACTTGACTTTGGTTGTAGACCCTGAGTGCTGGCAAGAGATAGTACAGTGCAGATCCAAGCCTTCAAAAAGGAATTGTGGAAGTCTATAAAAGACCTCAACGATTCCAATGAAGGTTTTTTTTTTTTTTATCAATTCCAAACAATGTAATACAATCCACTTTAATTATAAGGATAAAGTAGAAAATTTCATCGCAATCTCTAACAATCATCAAAAAAGCTATAGAAGCAATCCATCAGAAACCTAAATCATAAAAGTACAAGAAAACTCAATAATCCATGGCACATCATGTTATTTCATTTTCAATTGGCAAGAAGTCCATTTTCCAGAACAAGCCAGCAGCCAAATTTCTTAAGGAAGAAACGGAAAATCATCAAACACATTACTGATTCCATTATTCAATCAATCTGTGCTAGAATATAATTTCTCAAATAACTTGTCAGAAAAGCTGTTAAACTTACCCAAATTTAACTCGAATAACAGAAATCCCAAATGAATATGAAATTTCAATCTTCATTAAGTTGTCCAACCTCAGCCTTCAATTGCTCAATCTTGAGCCCCATAGCCCTTTGAATAGCGCTCCTCTGGTTATCCGGAAGCTTTTTCAACAGCCCTTCATACATTTCGAGAACTTCATTAACAGAAGCACGTGCGCATTCAGCTTCCTCGTCGAAATACACAGTCTCTTTGGACTCCATGGCCGACTCTATATCCTCTCTCGCCTCTACAAACTTGAGGTTGATTTTATCCACTTCTTTGTCTGCGTCAACACTGTATTGCCTGAAATCCTGGAAAATACTGACATAGGTCGGTGAATTTAGGTTTGCTGGATGATAGAAATGGTGGGGTTTCTTCAGTTGTTGGGGTACGGAGCCATAGGTTGAGAAATTTTTGAGGGAGATCAAGGGAAATGGATATTTGCGGTTTGAAACTCTTCCAAAAGGGTTTCTGGAGAGCATTTTACAGAGAGAAATTAACGAGCGCCTGTCCATTTTTTAGGGCACTGAGAACAAGATCGAGAGAGGAGCAATTGCAGGTGACAATTAACTACGTGCTTGTTTCCTAACTTCATTAAAATTTGGTGGATATTTAATACAAGAATAATAACTTTTATTCATTTTTTAAATTATAAAAATTTAATTTACTATCAATTTTTCAATCATATTCTATCTATTTTTGTAAATATGAACTAAAAAATTTTATCAAAAACTTTTGTTAATGCGTTGATTCAGATTGAATTTTAACCCTTCCGTTAGTTTTGATAGGCAAATTAATTAATTTCAAGTAGAAATTGGACGAATAAGCCGGTTGATTTTAAATTAAAATTGAGTGGTTTGATAGTCCAGATTAAAGTGAAATAGCTTGGTTACAAGTAGTGTAAGGTTAACGGACCTCCATTGCAATAAACCCTACTATTAATTTTTAAAACACAGACTACCAAGAATTTACTCAAATGATAATAGAGAAAGTGAGAAAGTAAGCTTATTTATAAGCAATTATTTTAGAGAAAATTGAATAATTTGGATGTGAAGCTTTTACAGGAGTTTGATATCTGAAGTGGCCTTGAAATTTGGATAAGCTTCAACACTCTTTATTCAAAAAGCTTCATTTTTAAAAGAGAAAATTGACATAAAAACAAATCTTACAGCCTGTTTGGAAGTGATTTTTTGACCGTTATTTCACTATTCCAGTCGTCATATTTGACTTCTTCTCTCACAGTTGGACCTCACTTTTTTCCTAATGGTCAAAAAATCAATTCTCAAAATCACTTCTAAATAGATTCTTTGATTTATTTTAGTATGACTAGCTAGACCTGAATAATTATGTAATGTGTAATATAACCTGCATTTTAATTTTAATAAGTGATTCAGCATCACTCAGACCTTCAACTTCACTTCATATTTCTTCACCACCATTAATCCAAATCTTGTTTGTAACAAAATCTTTGTTGGTCAATGTGTTTGCCTAAATGCTAATGCTATCACAATTTAGGTTGATCAAACACTTCTCATATATATAAATGGTGAAACCGTTGCATGAATAAGAAGATCACATCGGTTATGTTCAGATCATTGGCTGTTTTCCCTCAACCCGTTTATTAGTACTGTATGTATTTTATGAAAATTTTCAAGTCTCAACCATAAGTGAGGAGTGTATTGAAAATAAATTTGTACTCCCTCGACTTTGAAATGAGAAAATTCTACTACAAATTGAGTACCATATTCTAGGGAGAATTCCACTACATGTAATTTTTTCAGATCTTTTTGAAAAGTGCTGCGAAGTAATTAAAAATAAATTTTTCCTTTTCTCTTTATCGATGAAGAGGCAAAGAGAAGAGATGGAAAATTCATTTTTCTTCAGTTTTCTTCTTTCCTTGCAATTAAAAGAATAATTCTCATAAAATTCGACAAAACATAATGCGATTTTTCTAATTTCTCTATTTACAAATACTGTCAGCAACTCTCTCAGTTGGGCCCCCAACTGCTCAAATACATGACTTTTCTGAGTGATTCTTCAGATTGCCTCATTTTTTCTTCTTTCAACTTATTCGACACCATAGAAGATGACTGCGGAGAGAGTTTCTGGGCCTGAGAGAAGGATCTGATATTGTTCTTAGCGTGCTGTTGGATTAATCTGAATGTGTAATTCCATCTGCAGAAACCCTGATCTTTCAATGCCTCTATAGCCCCCACACTGGCTGCCGCAATCCATGCTCTACCTGTTGAACTCATTATGTTCAATAATTTGCTTGTAGAATATAAGATTTTGAGTTGTGAAAGAGACTGAGATTTTTTTCTATTTTGTTGATTCCCTTTGTAAGGGAGAAGCATATATATATATATATATATATACAGCAAATGAACACAAAACCAGAGGCTTTGTGTCTAGTGGTTTAAGTTTTCTTGTGTGCTGTTGTAATGACTTTTTTGGATTTTTCTAATTCTTTGCCAATCTTATGGCGAGGGTATAAATGTGTAGGGAATTGAGACCAATTCCATTTATTTCGCCCATAGTATGCTGATCACATCAATCAGGGGGGGGGGGGAATTGAGAGAAATTCCATTTATTTCGCCCACAGAATCCTTACCACATCAATCATCAACAATATTTAAAAAGTGGAGATTAAGGGTAAATTTTTGAAATACAATAATACCCTCATTAATTTTATATAATTTCCAATTCATCCTTCAATTATTATTAGAATTTAGAAAGTTTTATAACCTACTATTCAATTATTATTTGAATTTATAACACAGTATGAGAGGATTTTGAATGTGAATGGTTGCTTGTGTATCACTTTATTTTTTTGTGTAAATTAGCTAAGGGCCCATTTGACATAACTTTTGAAAAGTTAAAGAGGAAATTCTGCCAACCACCTATTTTTCAAAACAATTTCAAGAAATACTATGTATTATTTATTTTTCATGTTCTACTTATAAAAAATACAGTAATATGGAAAACGGACTGCGTCACTTCACTCATTCTAGGCATATCAATTGGAAGCTGAACAGATGCCACCAAACACGCCCTTTCTCGTCTTGTGCAGTTATTCAGTCAGTTGCAAATTCCCCAACCAAACACGCCCCTTGCCATAGCAATTCAGCCTATCTATGAAAAAATCCCAAATTGCACCATCAAGACTAGTTGCAAGAAATCGGAGATTCACAAGTCGTCGATCCTATCCCAGATTCACAGCACTAATGTATGCCTCGAAATATATTACAGTATCATTGTTTGAGTATCAATGATCGCATGATTAGGGTGTATAAGCACATATATAAATCCTAATCACAATTGTCAATCATCACATTCAATCAAGTTGAAGTTTTCCTATTCCCGTAATTGGTGTTATCTCAAGCTCCATGTAACTTTGGGATACTATTTGACATGTCCAAAGTGTGAATGTCATTTGATATCCGAATTGGTGACATCTCAACGTTAGCAACATATTCAATGTTAAGACTTAAGACTCTCTTATCAAGTTTCAATTAACTCATTATCGTGTCAACGAGATGAACATATTTGCAATCATCAATGGTTCAGCTATAAGGGCATTTAAGTTCTCTGGATGTGAAGCTTTTACAGGAGTTTGATATCTGAAGTGGCCTTGAAATTTGGATAAGCTTCAACACTCTTTATTCAAAAAGCTCCATGTTTAAAAGAGAAAATTGACACAAAACAAATCTTACAGTCTGTTTGGAAGTGATTTTTTGGTCCAAAAATTTGATTTTTTTACCGTTATCTCACTATTCCAGACGTCATATTTGACTTCTTCTCTCACAATTAAACCCCACTTTTTTCCTAACGGTCAAAAAATCAATTCTCAAAATCACTTCGAAACAAGCTCTTTGGTTTATTTTAGTATGACTAGCTAGACCCGAATAACTATGTAATGTGTAATATAACCTGCATTTTAATTTTAATAAGTGATTCAGCATCACTCAGACCTTCAACTTCACTTCATATTTCTTCACCACCATTAATCCAAATCTTGTCTGTAACAAAATCTTTGTCGGTCAATGGGTTTGCCTAGATGCTAATGCTACACAATTTAGGTTGATCAAACACTTCTCATATAGATAAAGGGCGAAACCGTTGCATGAATAAGAAGATCACATCGGTTATGTTCAAATCGTTGGCTGTTTTTCCTCGGCCCATTTATTAGTACTGTATGTGTTTTATGAAAAGTTTCAAGTCTAAACCATATGTGAGGAGTGTATTGAAAATAAATTTGTACTCCCTCGACTTTGAAATGAGAAAATTCTACTACAAATTGAGTACCATATTCTAGGGAGAATTCCACTACATGTAATTTTTTCAGATCTTTTCGAAAAGTGCTGGGAAGAAATTAAAAATAAATTTTCCCTTTTCACTTTATCGATGAAGAGGCAAAGAGAAGAGATGGGAAATTCATTTTTCTTCAGTTTTCTTCTTTTCTTGCAATTACAAGAATAATTCTCATGAAATTCTACAAAACATAATGCGATTTTTCTAATTTCTCTATTTACAAATACTGTCAGCAACTCTCTCAGTTGGGCCCCCAACTGCTCAAATACATGACTTTTCTGAGTGATTCTTCAGATTGCCTCATTTTTTCTTCTTTCAACTTATTCGAAACCATAGAAGATGACTGGGGAGAGAGTTTCTTGGCCTGAGAGAAGGATCTGATATTGTTCTTAGCATGCTGTTGGATTAATCTGAACGTGTAATTCCATCTGCAGAAACCTTGATCTTTCAAAGCCTCCACAGCTCCCACACTGGCTGCCGCAATCCATGCTCTGCCTGTTGAACTCATTATGTTCAATAATTTGCTTGTAGAATATAAGATTTTGAGTTGTGAAAGAGACTGAGAGTTTTTTCTATTTTGTTGATTCCCTTCGTGGGGGAGAAGCATATATATACACAATAAGTGAGCACAGAACCAGAGGCTTTGTTTCCAGTGGTTTGAGTTTTCTTGTGTGCTGTTACAATGAGTTTTTCTTTACCAAACTTATTGTGGGGGCATAAATGTCCCCACAATAAATGCGTTGGGAATTGAGACCAATTCCATTTATTTCGCCCATAGAATCCTTATCACATCAATCATCAACAATATTTAAAAAGTAGGGATTGAGGAGAAACTTTTGAAAGACAATAATACCCTCATTAAT
>NC_036240.1:15717290-15797079 GCF_002742605.1 Olea europaea var. sylvestris | reverse complement strand
AAATTCGACAAAACATAATGCGATTTTTCTAATTTCTCTATTTACAAATACTGTCAGCAACTCTTTCAGTTAGGCCCCCAAATGCTCAAGTACATGACTTTTCTAAGTGATTCTTCAGATTGCCTCATTTTTTCTTCTTTCAGCTTATTCGAAACCATAGAAGATGACTGGGGAGAGAGTCTCTTGGCCTGAGAGTAGGATCTAATATTGTTCTTAGCGTGCTGTTGGATTAATCTAAATGTGTAATTCCATCTACAAAAACCCTGATCTTTCAATGCCTCCACAGCTCCCACACTGGCTGCTGCAATCCATGCTTTGCCTATTGAACTCATTATGTTCAATAATTTGCTTGTAGAATATAAGATGTTGAGTTGTAAAAGAGACTTGAGAATTTTTTCTAATTTGTTGATTCCCTTTGTGGGGGAGTAGCATATATATATATATAGCAAGTAAACACAAAGAAGTGAACACAAAACCAGAGGCTCTGTGTCCAGTGGTTTCAGTTTTCTTGTGTGCTGTTGCAATGACTTTTTTGGATTTTTCTAATTTTTTGTCAAACTTATGGTGGGGGCATAAACTCATTTATTTCGCCCACAGAATCCTTATCACGTCAATCAACAATTCTTAAAAATTGGAAATTGAGGAGAAGATTTTGAAAGACAATAATACCCTCATTAGTTTTATATAATTATCAATTCATCCTTCAATTATTATTAGAATTTAAAAAGTTTTATAACCGATCAATTATTATTTGAATTTATTTCACAATATGGGAGGATTTTGAATGTGAATGGTTGCTTTTGTACTACGAACAAATTAAATGAAATAAATGAATAAATCAGACAGATTAGTATGAAATTACTGCAAAAGGATATAGGTTCATCAGTGACCTTTTACCCACCCTGAAAACATTAGTTACCCCATAAATCTTTAAAACAATCCGTAATATCAAACTTTAAACGTGGAAGTTATTTAAAATGAAACCCGACTGGACCACGCATTATTCCACTGAACCAGGTCTAGAATTTTTTTCTTAGAAATGGATTGGAGAACTTGACCTCGGACTCGTAGTTTACTTATCAAGTTGTAGTCGGTGCAGCCCATGTTCTTATGAACTAAATGAAAATCAATTTTGAGTCTGGCATCTATTATATTTCTTCTATCCAATCAAGTCAAGGCATAAAAATAACAAAAATATTAGATATTTTTACGCCTCTTCTAATAAGGCTCCAAGTATTGGTCACGTGACAGTCAACTAGCAAGTTTAGTCAAGTCCATACTCCACATTACTATTTTGTTTGGTAGCCGATGCTATATTTTGGGATAGTCGAATTGACGCATCATCTCAATCGGAGTGCCATGTTGAGGTCAAATTTCATGGCCTATACAAGATGCTATAACTTGTTATAGAGAAAATCCTACTTCACTTATTTCAAGAAATCTTTTATACAAGATCTTTCTTTGATTGATTGTTGTGACATTTATATAACGAGCATCAATTCACCCACCAAAAAATGAAAAGTTGAATTGCTTAATGCCTAGAAATAAAAGCATTTGGACTAAAAGTGTCATAGAATTCATAGGTTGCTGACTATGGCTGCAATTTATCATTACTATATAATTACAGCAATATGAAATAAAATGAACAATCATTTTAACTCAAATCCACTAAAATTATTCACTTTGAATCCCCTCGCTTAGTTCAGCTGAGCTCTACTATTAACTAATGAGACTTATATAGAGTACAAGTATCAAATACAGATAAAAAGAGTGTATGCGAGTAATCAAAATGAAAAAGCTATAACTATAACAGGAAAAAAAAATAGAAGAAGCGGCATCAAATCAAAAAATTGCAGTCCCATGAGCATTCATGGCCCAGAGATCACCTGTGGAAGCCAAAAACACCAACAAAATCATCTAATAAATGTATAATCTCACGTGTAATAGACGAGTTACACCAACAGAAGAAAATTGCAAATAAAAACATTGAGAACTTGGAAAAGTTATTCCATAAATTTTAGTCGAGTATAAAACGTTTATCGAAGAAGTTTTTTTTATAAAATTTCTAGTTCTCTTCCTCATTCGAGTGAAAACAATAACTACACAAGTTAGGATCCATGGAGGGATGCTACCTCCCAAGAAGTTCCGCCTTTTCATCCATTCTAGAGTCTCTTCCATGATCAAAATTGTAAAGTCCCAAAAATTTTAGAATAAAATTTATTTATTCTATATGCTATATTTTTATATTTCGAAAAGTTAAATTTCTTATATTTTTTTAGTGTCAAATAATTAGATATTGATAGAGCGAGATTCACTATATCAATATTTGACTCTTCTTGTAGGTCGTAATTAATTAGAAGTCTTCGAATAGAGGAAACGTTAATTTGGATATGTTAAGCTTAACAAGTTGAAGTTTGAAGAAAAAGTCATTTATTTGTATTTAATTAATTTGACTGTTCGGATTTGTAGCCACGTGTAGGCATGTACAAATTCTACCTTAGTGGTTAATTGTTGGTCACGAATCTACTTTTGATTGTGATAAGTATTAATTATATATTTTATTTCAATTCAAATACCACTCACTGTTTCCTCTTCAATTGTACTTACGGAGTTCTTCTTTTGATTCCAAGACTCTATTTCACTTAAATAAAGTTTTCCTAGATATATTTAATTTCCTTACTTTTACACAACTTCCGAACTTCTAACCACACACAAATTTTAATAGAAGTATAGGTCATAGTATTGTATAAATAGGCCTGTCAAGTCAATCATATTCATGTAGAAAAAAAAAAAAAAGAAATAAAAGAGAGAGTTAAGGGACAAAGAGATGAAGAAGCATAGAAAAAGGTTTTCATGTGCATTATTTTACATTCCTATATAAGTTTTCAAAACAATCAAGGTAAGATACTTTATGCAAGTGTTTGTTTTCGTATATTTTTATATTCAATAATTTATACATGAATTGCTAGTAGACTTTCGGGTTTGACCTAACGAATTAACGTGTGATCTCTATTGAGTTCTTTATAATGAAATGTGAAATCCTTCGGGAATTCAAAGTGCTATTGATGAGTGTGTCACTTGGTCCTCGATATACTTAATAAGAAATGTGGCATGAAGTGTTTATTTTATTGTTATATAATTGTTTATAGAAACTATATGGATCTTACTGGGTATTTTTAACACTCACTATTACAATAATTTTACAGGTTGGATAGTACGAATTCGATTGGATCTGTGGCAGGATGATGATGCGAGCTGCTAAGTGGATTAGGGAAAAGGAAAAATAAACATTAAGTTTTTCTATCTTTAAATCCTTAGTTAGTTTAATTTATTCAAAGATGTGTTATTAAGTTAATTAGTTGAATATGTTTACTTTTTCTAATATACCATTTTCATGTTTAGCTTAAATTTATGAATATTTCAGAAATTTATTTTTATCGTTCCGCCTTTAATGCAAAGAAAAGTAAATTTTCGATAACAAGTAGGGATGACAATTTGAACCGTTAAAATCGAAAACCACGATTAACTGAACTGAATGGGACAAAAAAATCGAACCGATGATGCAACGGGGCGGATATGGTTTTTGATTTTAATGAACCGGTTCGTGGCGGTGTTGGTATGGTATTTATACTGTCGAACTGAAATCGAACCGATTACCTGCTTGAAAAAATATTCTTTTATTAGGGATGACAAGGTTTAGTAAGGGGGAAGTTGACAAAAAGGTACTTTTTTTATTGAAATCTTAGTTAAAACCGGATTAGGTAGTATCGTTGTATTCTCTACTTACATTTCTTATTTACTATATAAGAATCAATTTTTAGTGCTGACCTATGCTAATAAGAGTTGTGAGGAAGATGAATATGAGTTAAGGTTGAAACTTTTGAATTATTAAGCATGAATCAAGTAACTACAATGTACAAGAATCAAGAATGAAGGAAAAAATTAGTATTGTTATATTCATAATATTGTTTGTTAAATTTGTATTTTGCAATTGAAATTTGGGATAATGTTTTCATTTTCTTTAGGAATATTGTGTTTTTGTTTTCATTGACTCTCTTTTCATAAATTGTTTTATATCAATTTGACGGATCGATCTATAAAAAATAATTTATTTTCGTAGTTATTAACTGAACCGAACCGAGATACAAACCAAACCGAACCGAACCGAACCGATTTAAGTGGTTATGGTGCGATCATAGTATGACAAAAAATTTGACGGTTCGGTGATATTTTTGGCCGAACCGAACCGAACCGAAACCGAACCATTGCCATCTCTAATAACAACTCTCAAGATTTATGAAAATTTGGGGTACCCCTAATAGTATCCATGTTATAGGCTTAAGAAGAGAATCCTGAGTGCATGAAACGAGTTAAATTTACTCTCAATTGGTAATTGCGCGCAACTTGAAAGAGCATTTTAGACAATTTTTAAAAATTTCTTTCTAGAAAGTAAGGCAAGTCTGACTTTCTAGAAAACTAATTTTTGTTAATAAGAGAATAACTTAAAAATCATGTTTGACAAAATAAGTTTGAAGTTTTTATCACAGCTGAACATATGCTTGTATTACCATGCAAAGAGACATTATGTGAATTCCCACGCACATCTTTCACTGATGACGGAGAGTTCAAATAACTAGAATGCAGATCAAGATTTCCAAAATGCATGACTCAAGAAAGCTGCTCCAGTCAGAATAACAATTTGCACCTATATAAATTAAGAACATATGATGCTCAAATGTCGAAACTCTTCCCATGTCAATATGTGCTTCTTTTTTTTTTTTTTTTTTTTGGTTCTGCAACAAATCAATATGGAAATGAAAAGGGTATTTAAAACAAGATGGTTATTCAAATATGGTCATTCTAGATAAATTTTAGACAACTTTGTATTTTTTGTTGAATTTTAATTTTCTAAAGCTTCTTCTTGATGGCATATTGCAATTTCGCCCTAGAGAGGACGCGACGTTTCTGCCTATTGATTACGCCACTCTAATAAAATGTCTCCTATTGAAAATGAAAAGACACCCCCGACAGCATAGTAAAATAGAAGAAATAAAAAATTCTAAAGTACACTTATCTAGGCCAATAAATAAGAGTATTTGTTAGTAATTTGAGCAGGTTATAGCTTAATTATGTTTGTTATGTTGAACTCAATGCAAATTGGTGAAATTGGAAGAAATGAACGAAAAAGAGACAAAAATGAACGAAATTTAAAGTTTGGGGATCAAAGTGTAAACATTCAATAGTTTATTCAGATCATAAAATGTTGATTGAATTTCACATATGATCAATTGGATAAAATTTGAAGTCAAAGGGGTGAAATATTTTCACAAATCAATTTCCAAAATGCATGACTCAAGAAAGCTATGATGCTCAAATGTCGAAACTCTTCCTATGTCAATATGTGCTTTTTTTTTTTCTTTTTTCTTTTTGGTTCTGCAACAAATCAATATGGAAATGAAAAGGGTATTTAAAACAAGATGGTTATTCAAATAGGGTCATGCTGGATAAATTTTAGACAGCTTTATATTTTTTGTTGAATTTTAATTTTCTAAAGCTTCTTCTTGATGGCATTTGGCAATTTCACCCTAGAGAACACGCGAGGTTTCTGCCTAATGTAAAGGAGCTATGCCACTCTAATAAAATGTCTCCTATTGAAAATGAAAAGACACCCCAACAGCATAGTAAAATAGAAGAAATAAAAAATTCTAAAGTACACTTATCTAGGCCAATAAATAAGAGTATTTGTTAGTGATTTGAGCAGGTTATAGCTTAATTATATTTGTTAGGTTGAACTCAATGCAAATTGGTGAAATTGGAAAAAATGAACGAAAAAGAGGCAAAAACGAAAGAAATTTAAAATCTGGGGATCAAAGTGTAAACCTTCATTAGTTTATTCAGACCATAAAATGTTGATTGAATATCACATATGATTGATTGGATGCAATTTGAAGTCAAAGGAGTGAAATATTGTTGAAATATTTTCATAAATCAATTTCCAACCGAAGAAGTAATGCTCTAGATTTTTAGCCTCAATTTGAGACCCAATTTTCGGATGGAAAATGTACAAAAATTGGAAAAATTGTATTTTTAAAAGAATTATGAAAATGCACTTTGAATAATCTCAATCGAATTCCGAAAGCGAGTTATGACTAAAATACAAAAATTATTCAGGGACGACACAATGCTAACTGGCGCATGCTTGGACAATTCTAATGCATGCGCATGACACCAAAAATTCAATCTCGAGAGCCATTTAGATCAATGGTGCATGCGCTGTGGTTATGCTTGTGCGTGTAGGGGCTTTTTCCACAAATGAATCAGCAGTTTCCTTTTGCAATTCAAACTCTTTTTCGACCCAAAATTTGACCTATTTTTTGGCTTTTATAAATAGAGAAACAAGGGGTTACACTTTGAGAAAACCCTCTCGTCTCTTTATACACAATTATATCATCAAATTTATAAGAATAAGGGACCAATTACTATATTTTGAAAGAGGAGATCAAACTTAGCGAGAACCGAAGGTCAATTACATCAAGAAATTAAAGAATATAACTCTAGACTTGAACTTCAACATCTTTTGTATTCTTTCACAGTCCGGGTGATACTTTTCCATTATTTTTCTTGTAATTTATTTAAAACCATACTAGGCTAGATCCCTTTTTATATTGGATGAGATAAATCCTATTTGTTATTTATTTCTAATTCAAGACTAGTAATTTAGTATTTTTTGCGTTTCTTGATTAATTTTTGCATACCCATTGCATTATTCAATTGTTTGGCTACCAATTAGATAATTAGTTGTTTGTGGTGTTGAGAGATTCACAATAAATTTAGAACACGACAAAATTAATATGTGTGCAATAGATGTTAAGAATAACATTCATCACGTGTACAATTATATAAATAATCTAAATTTTAATGTATTCTAACCATTCAAATTCGGCTAGGAATAAATTCGAGTCGTGGTTAGGATAGAATTAATTTATCTTAAAAAAGAAAATTAAATACATTAGCTTTATCGATTGTCATGAACGCATGAATGAAACTAGATTACGAATCAATAATTGAAATGGACAGTAATAAACGGATTCTAAATCCAATAAATCATCCATAATTTGATAAATATCAAACTTTCATTGCTTTATTAGATTAATTTGGCATAAATAAATCAAAATCTCTCTTTTATTTGACATAATTCGAATTCCATATTAAATTAGTAAACTTGAATTAAAGTTATTTCCTATGGGACGATACTCTCACCTCACTAAATCTATTACTTTTCAACGGTTTCGTACGTTTGTGAGATTTTATTGAACAAGTTTTTGGCGTCGTTGTCGGGGAATAAGGTATTTAAATTGAGTCTACTTTTTTTTATATAGTATTTGAATTTTCTTTTACGTTATTTTAGACTATGAATTACGACCTAATCTCTCATTTTTGTTTTATGGTAGTTTATACAAGATTCTGGAGAAATCGAGCTCTTAATATTGAATCCCGAAATCGAAAGAACTTTTAGATAACGAAGAAGATAACGGAGAGAAACTAGAAAACTACAATAAATCAAAATCTAAATCCAATTCAACTACCACCAGATCCGTTGGAACAACAAAATCTGCCAAAAACAGTTGCTAACAGTGTACTAAAATCTGTTAATTGACATGGGTGTAAATCAAAATTAATACCATGAAATTAAAATGGATCCACTAAGCATTAGGAGAAAAAAAATTAAAAAGAAAAAAGAAAAAAATTAAGAAAGAAAGAAGAAGGGAAAAAAAAAATCATACAGGCCCTTTAGTCCAAAAGTTTGTTTGAACATACAACAAAATTAAAAAAAAAGACAATTTAAATCCCTAAAAAACCGAACTGGTCATTATACAACCTTTAAGCAAACAGGCTCAAAATATGGGGGAGATAATGAAAGTACAAACCTAATAAGAATTTTAGTAGTAAACATATGGAGTTGACCTAATAGATATAACGTCAAAAATGGAGGGCTCTCAATAAATTTTACACTCTTTACATAAAGTTTGACTCAACAGCCCAATTTTATAAAAATAAAAATGGAAATGCTACATGTATATCGAGCCTTACAACTTAATGTACGACCCTCTCACATGGGAGGCGGGATTCGTGCATTAATTGGGCGTGGACCTCTCCCCTCATGTGACGGGACGTGTACAAGGGGCTTTATTTTTCAAATAAAAAACATATCCTAAGTGCCAAATCTAGATCAAGGATTTGTATGTACTATGTTCAATTATTTTACTTCCAATGGACCGTCCTTCTATCAAAGAAGTGGGAGCCCATTCCATTTAATGATTCTTCCTCCAATAAAATTGATGAAAAAAAGAAAAAAAAATTAATATTTAACTTGAATAAATTTATACACGTTTTATAAATGATCAGATGGATGGTGCAATTTCTCAGAATTTGATGGAAGAGATTTATATGATAAGCAACAATAGTCCTTGGGTATTGTTGTGCCCAAAAGTTTGTTACTTTGTTGTTTTCGTAACGTCAAATTGTATAACTTGACTCAACTTAATAAGGTTATTAGTCAATGTTGTACCCGTTGAAGTTAATTTTCTGTTGTAATTCTCATAAAATCGTTTATATAATTGAACAAAAACTTATGTATTAGGCTTTCGACCCCATTTGCAATGCCATTACTAGTATTATACAAATTCATTTAGAAATCTCCGCCCAAATGTATCTATCAGTGATCGCATGGTTAGGAAAAATTATGAATGTCCTGTTAAATAATTTGAGGAAAAATTATGAATATCTAGTTAAAATTAATAGATAGCCCCGCCCCCCGGGCATAATTTAGTGGTGCAAAGGATAGGAGTGAGATTATCTCACATCTTGCTGGCAGCTGCAGTGTGGAGGTTCGATTCCTGATACATGAAATTAGACTCCTTGTAGGCGCAGTGTACAAACAGCTTTTGTTCCCTAACATGTTGGGGCACATCCCGCGATTTACCTCCCTAACAAAGCTCTAGAAGCGGGGCGATGGGGCCCTCAAGATTGCAGTTCGACATTTTTTTTTTTTTTTAATAGGACTAGATAGCATAATTGACAAGATTTTAAATTTCTCTTCTCGCCGAACATGTCATTAGTGTACTCAAGGCTTAGATTTAAGATAACAGAGTTAACAGGATATTTGAAGCAATTTTAAAGCATTGCATTATTCTAAAAACTCAAGCGATTAAGAGGATATAAATCTGTTCATTTATTTATATTTTTTCAGTAACGGAACTAACCTACTCCTAAAATAAAATGAAACGCAATACTTGGATAATATACAGCTAAAAAGACAACTCATATTCCATTCTTAGTCACCCTTTCTCCTTTTTCAATTTGACCGACTATTTTTTATAATTCTAAGCCTCTGAATAAAAAATTTATTGAATGCCTGGTTAAAATTAACTTTTTACTTATGTTAAATAAAGTAGAACATAAAGAAAAACAATGTCATTTTTTGGGATATGTCAGTAGGAATTACATATAGGCTATGTTTGAACCATATTTTTTAGAAAAAATGTATTCTTAAACAGTGATTTGATATCATTTCAACAACACATTCTTCAATAAAATAATATTATACGCAAATTCAAAATTTTTCTTTATTTTTTAATCACATATTTTCCATCAATACACAATTCAAAAATATATTCTAGAAAAAAATAATGTGGCTCAAACAAAGGCATAAAAAGCACATATTCCAATGTGCTTTTGTTGAAGGTCGTGTTAGGGTATCTCCAATTATTGCACCATTGCACCATTTTTGGTGCAAAGTTGCTCCAATGCAACATCAAACTTTGCACCATTTTGGTGCAAAATGGTGCAAAGTGTAATATGTCTCTTTTGCCCTTGTTTAACATTTCTCAAATAAATTTGTTAAGGGTATTTATGTCATTTGTGCTATATTATATATTTTTCAATACAATAAATTATTATTATTTTTATTAATATTAATATTAATATTATTTGCATTTAAAATAAATTTTAAATGTAACACATAATAATTAATAAATTAATTAAAAAACGAAAACAACTTAAAATACAACAAACACGATTATTTATTAAAGTTAAAACAAAATATATTAAACAACGACATATATACGATAATCTAATTTGATTTCATATTTTCGTTGTTGCAATATTTTTTTAATTGTTTTTATATATATTAACGAGTTTAATCTTTTTCGTAATTTAACGTAATTATTTATTTAGTAATTTATGTATTTATAAAATAATTAAATAAATAATATTTCAAATAAATAATTTGTAAAGAATAAAAAATGAAAAAAAAATGATTAAACACTGTTGATGAGAAATTAACTTTAGTTTGATGTGATATTTAGTATAAAATTTGGTGTAAAATAGTGCAAAATATGGTGCAAGGTTGAAGTTGGCCTTATAGGGACCATATTCCCAGGCCCCAGCTATGAAAACCTCGATCTGTACGGCGAGCAAGAGCACCTGATAAAAAAGTCGACCTCTCAAAATGTCTCAGATATAAATTATGATTTTTGATTGTGATGGGGGAAAGGCAGTATGCTGAGATGAGTCCATTTCAATTTCCTTGTTCTGTATTTTTTTTCACGCCATCTTCCTTTTTGTAACTTTTGTTCTTTACATGTTTTGTATATACAGCAAAATACAGTGCAATATACACGTCTGGTGCTTTTGAATTAGATTTTTTAGATTTAGTCAATCAGGATGTTCAAATCATAGTTTTTGGCCTTTCGTGGACCATTACTTTTGCATTTTGCATGTAATTTTTTCGGATCTTTTCGAAAAGTGCCGCCAAGTAATTAAAAATAAAATTTCCCTTCTCACTTTATCAATGAAGAGGCAAAGAAAAGAGATGGAAAATTCATTTTTCTTCAGTTTTCTTCTTTCCTTTCTATAACAAGAATAATTCTCATGAATTCGACAAAACATAATACAATTTTTCTAATTTCTCTATGTACAAATACTGTCAGCAACTCTCTCAGTTGGGCCCCCAAATGCTCAAATACATTACTTTTCGGAGTGATTCTTCAGATTGCCTCATTTTTTCTTCTTTCAACTTATTCGAAACCATAGAAGATGACTGGGAAGAGAGTTTCTTGGCCTGAGAGAAGGATCTGATATTGTTCTTAGCGTGCTGTTGGATTAATCTGAACGTGTAATTCCATCTGCAGAAACCTTGATCTTTCAAAGCCTCCACAGCTCCCACACTAGCTGCTGCAATCCATGCTCTGCCTGTTGAACTCATTATGTTCAATAATTTGCTTGTAGTTACTTTTGGATACATTTGGCTAATTTTGCTAAAGTGTTTTTCGTAGTTAAAAGAGCTTTTAAAGGAAACTAGTTCAATTTGGCTTTCTCTAAAATAACTTACGGAATGTGAAGTATTTTTAGATATTAGTTATCAAAAAAAATTAAGATAACTTCCTCCAAAAACTCTTCTATAAGAAGCAAAAGTAAAAGTAAAAGTTATGTTAAATGAGCCCTAAGTATGTTGCGTAGTTTAAAACTTGAATTGATATATTTTATTAAGTCGATTTATATTTATTTATAGAATTTATTTTTGAAAAAAATAACTTTTCAAATCTAATATTACGTATTAAAACCAATATTGTGTTCCTAAAAAATTCTATTGAAAACAATAAACAATCTATCTATCTATAACCTACAAAAAGTAAGGATTGGGGAGAAATTATATATATGATGCACTTAATTATAAATTATAAATGTACCATAATCGTTAGTAGTTAATAGTCATATTATAAATCGAAAAATTAATTATAATTTAATTTCTTCTATTCTCCATTAAGTATAAAAAGACAAAAAACAAAAAACAAAAAACAAAAAAAAATTATACACACACACATTCATTCTATTCTTTTATTTGAAACACTTAAAATTATATGTCAATCAAAGTAAATCTTAATCACTTAAAAATCGAAGCTCATCTATATGTAATCATATTTTATAATTATAATAGAATAGTTAAGAATCAAAATTCCATTTGAAATTATAAAGGATAACACTTATAGGTTAAACAATCATGTGAAAATAGAGAGGATTGTTGCCAATTTTGAAGACTCTAATAATTAGGAGTGATGCTGAAGAACTTAGTATTCCATACATCTGATGCTCACAAACCAAAATTGCCTTCTCCATCCCCTTATTAAAATTAAAATGCAGGTTATATGGCCCCCAGGGCATATCTCCCAGTTGCAAAGGGGAGGGCGGATAGGGCTCAGGGCGACAGTGTGCAGAGTTCAATTCCCCGCAAGGTGGAATTGGTTTTGTTGCAAGCGGGAGTTACCATATGGGTTAACAGCCTTGGCCTATCCATGTGCTCTCTACCCTGACTCCTGGGAGGCACATTCTGCGATTTACCTCCTCCACGATGGCCCAGGGCAGGGTCGGTGGGGGTCCTTAAGATTGGGGTTCAACCTTTTTTTTTTTTAAAATGCAGGTTATATTACATAGCCCCGCCCCACTCCACCCCACCCCGCACTCCGCCTCTAAATGAAACAAAAATGTCCACAGGCAGACTAACTTTCCCTTAGCAAATGCAAAGACAGGTTAATTGTACAAAAGCGAATGTTGTTTAATTGAACAGCTACAAAATTAATTCCATGCATAGCCGGTCCTGTGGCGAGGCAATTGAGGCTTGTTCCTCAGGCCCAAAATCGGAGGGGACCTCATTTGGCCCAGTGGTTTTTTTTTTCAATGAAATAAAACTGTAAAAGGAAAATCTTTTTTTTTTTTTTGAAGTGGGTTCCTTCGTCTTCTCCGTCTTCTCTTCTTGTTTCTTGTCCTCAGCTGGTGTTGGACTGTTGGAGTGGCTTCGGTCATCAGATTTCTCACCGTTCTCCACCACAGCCTCCTCCACAGGCTGCGGCTCCCCATCTACGTGCCACACTTTAACTCAACTCACTCCCCCATCGTTTGTCCCATAAACTCGCTATTTTGAAGGTACATTTTTCCTTTCTGGGTTTTAAATTTTACCTTTTTCTTTAATTTGGATTTTTTCGCATCTTATCTTGTTCAATAATTTTTGAGAATTAGGGTTTGATTAATTTAAAATGGGTGGTTTTTATCAATTTATGTTGCTTGATCGTGTTTTCTGATTTGGTTGCGTAATTATATTAAAAAACAGACCATGTGCTGCGTAATTTTATCAATTTAGAGACATTGGATGATGCCTCAACAGCTTGCATTTCCAGGTTTGAGAATTCTTTATGCGCAACACCCATATTATTATATTTGTTGCTTTAAGCCATCAATCCGTAGTCATCAATCTATGCAATGTACTTTTCTTAGAATTATAGCTCTTCTGGATTAATAATGTATTAAATTTAGAAATCAGTTTTCATATTGGCTAATGAGTAGTTTTTTAGATTGCACACAATTTTCTCGGCTTGGTCTAATTGCAGGTGCCAATTAACTACGTGCTTCTTTCATAACTTCATATTTATTATCACTTTTTTCAATCATACTCTATGATTTTTGAAAATATGAATTAAAAAAATTTATCAAAAAATTTCTTTACAACATTAATCCAAATCTTGTTTTTAACAAAATCTTTGTTGGTCAATGGGTTTGCCTAGATGCCTATCACAATATAGGTTGATCAAACACTTCTCAGATTGCATGAATAAGAAGATCACATCTCGGATAAGAAGATCACATCGGTTATGTTCAGATCGTTGGTTGTTTTCCCTCAACCCATTTATTAGTACTGCATGTATCTTATGAAAAGTTTCACGTCTCAACCAAAAGTGCGGAGTGTATTGAAAATAAATTTGTACTCCCTCGACTTTGAAATGAGAAAATTTTACTACAAATTGAGTACCATATTCTAGGGAGAATTCCACTACATGTAATTTTTTCAGATCTTTTCGAAGAGTGCTGCGAAGTAATTAAAAATTTGATTAATTTAAAATGGGTGGTTTTTATCAATTTATGTTGCTTGATCGTGTTTTCTGATTTGGTTGCGTAATTATATTAAAAATAAAAATTTCCCTTTTCACTTTATCGATGAAGAGGCAAAGAGAAGAGATGGAAAATTCATTTTTCTTCAGTTTTCTTCTTTCCTTGCTATTTCAAGAATAATTCTCATGAAATTCGACAAAACATAATGCGATTTTTCTAATTTCTCTATTTACAAATACTGTCAGAACTCTCTCAGTTGGGCCCCCAACTGCTCAAATACATGACTTTTCTGAGTGATTCTTCAGATTGCCTCATTTTTTCGTCTTTCAACTTATTCGAAACCATAGAAGATGATTGGGAAGAGAGTTTCTTGGCCTGAGAGAAGGATCTGATATTGTTCTTAGCGTGCTGTTGGATTAATCTGAATGTGTAATTCCATCTGCAGAAACCCTGATCTTTCAATGCCTCCACAGCTCCCACACTTGCTGCCGCAATCCATGCTCTGCCTGTTGAACTCATTATGTTCAATAATTTGATTGTAGAATATAAGATTTTGAGTTGCAAAGGAGACTTGAGAATTTTTCCTATTTTGTTGATACTCTTTGTGGGGGAGAAACATATATGTATACATACAGCAAGTGAACACAAAACCAGAGGCTTTGTGTCCAGCTTAAGTTTTCTTGTGTGCTGTTGCAATGACTTTTTTGGATTTTTCTAATTTTTTATCAAACTTATAGTGGAGGCATAAATGTGTAGGGAATTGAGACCAACTCCATATATTTCGCCCAGAATCCTTATCACATCAATCAACAATATTTAAAAATTGGGAATTGAGGAGAAGATTTTGAAAGACAATAATACCCGCATTAATTTTATATAATTCCCAATTCATCCTTCAATTATTATTAGAATTTAAAAAGTTTTATAACCGATCAATTATTATTTGAATTTATTACACAATATGGGAGGATTTTGAATGTGAATGGTTGCTTTTGTACTACAAATAAATTAAATGAATAAATCAGACGGATTAGTATGAATTATTTATATTTTTTCAGTAACGGAACTAACTTACTCCTAAAATAAAGTGAAATCGCAATACTCGGATATTACATAATATACAGCTAAAAAGACAACTCATATTCCATTCTTTTTCAATTTGACTGATTATTTTTTATAATTCTAAGCCTCTAAATAAAAAAATTATAGAATGTCTGGTTAAAATTAATTTTTAACTTATGTTAAATAAAGAAAGAAAAAACAATGTCACTTTCTGGGATATGTCAGTAGGAATTACATATTGGCCATGTTTGAGTCACATTTTTGTTGAAGGTCGTGTTATGGCGGACCATATTCCCAGAATCCCAGCTCCCTGTGAAAACCTCGATCTGTACGGCGAGCAAGAGCACCTGATAAAAAAAGTCGACCTCTCAAAATGTATCAGATATAAATTATGATTTTTGATTGTGATGGGGGAAAGGCAATATGCTGAGATGAGTCCATTTCAATTTCCTTGTTCTGTATTTTTTTTTCACGCCATCTTCCTTTTTGTAACTTTGCTTCTTTACATGTTTTGTATATACAGCAAAATACAGTGCAACACACACAAGTCTGATGCTTTTGAATTAGATTTTTTAGTTTTAGTTAATCAGGATGTTCAAATCATAGTTTTTGGCCTTTCGTGGACCATTACTTTTGCATTTTGCATGTAATTTTTTCGGATCTTTTCGAAAAGTGCCGCCAAGTAATTAAAAATAAAATTTCCCTTTTCACTTTATCGATGAAGAGGCAAAGAGAAGAGATGGAAAATTCATTTTTCTTCAGTTTTCTTCTTTCCTTGCTATTTCAAGAATAATTCTCATGAAATTCGACAAAACATAATGCGATTTTTCTAATCTCTATTTACAAATACTGTCAGCAACTCTTTCAGTTAGGCCCCCAAATGCTCAAGTACATGACTTTTCTAAGTGATTCTTCAGATTGCCTCATTTTTTCGTCTTTCAACTTATTCGAAACCATAGAAGATGATTGGGAAGAGAGTTTCTTGGCCTGAGAGAAGGATCTGATATTGTTCTTAGCGTGCTGTTGGATTAATCTGAACGTGTAATTCCATCTGCAGAAACCTTGATCTTTCAAAGCCTCCACAGCTCCCACACTTGCTGCCGCAATCCATGCTCTGCCTGTTGAACTCATTATGTTCAATAATTTGATTGTAGAATATAAGATTTTGAGTTGCAAAGGAGACTTGAGAATTTTTCCTATTTTGTTGATACTCTTTGTGGGGGAGAAACATATATGTATACATACAGCAAGTGAACACAAAACCAGAGGCTTTGTGTCCAGCTTAAGTTTTCTTGTGTGCTGTTGCAATGACTTTTTTGGATTTTTCTAATTTTTTATCAAACTTATAGTGGAGGCATAAATGTGTAGGGAATTGAGACCAACTCCATATATTTCGCCCAGAATCCTTATCACATCAATCAACAATATTTAAAAATTGGGAATTGAGGAGAAGATTTTGAAAGACAATAATACCCGCATTAATTTTATATAATTCCCAATTCATCCTTCAATTATTATTAGAATTTAAAAAGTTTTATAACCGATCAATTATTATTTGAATTTATTACACAATATGGGAGGATTTTGAATGTGAATGGTTGCTTTTGTACTACAAATAAATTAAATGAATAAATCAGACGGATTAGTATGAAATTACTGCAAGAGGATATAGGTTCATCAGTGACGTTTTACCCACCCTGAAAACATTAGTTAACCCATAAATCTTTAAAACAATCCGTAATATCAGACTTTAAACGTGGAAGTTATTTAAAATGAAACCCGACTGGACCAAGCATTATTCCACTGAACCAGGTTTAGAATTTTTTTCTTAGAAATGGATTGGAGAACTTGACCTCGGACTTGTAGTCTAGTTATCAAGTTGTGGTCGATGCAGCCCATGTTCTTATGAACTAAATGAAAATCAATTTTGCTATCGAGTGTCTGGCATCTATTATATTTCTTCAATCCAATCAAGTCAAGGCATAAAAATAACAAAAATATTAGATATTTTTATGCCTCTTCTAATAAGGCTCCAAGTATCGGTCACGTGACAGTAGCAAATTTAGTCAAGTCCACACTCCACATTACTATCTTGTTTGGTAGCTGGGGATAGTCAAATTGACGCATCATCTCAAACTTCACGGCCTATACAAGATGCTATAACTTGTTGTAGGGAAAATCCTACTTTACCTATTTCAAGAAATATTTTATACAAGATCTTTCTTTGATTGATTTATGTGACATTTATAAAACAAGCATTTCACAATCAACATGTCAATCAACTTTTCAAATGTCAAACCTAGACTGTAAGGTGATTATTTTTGAGGAACATTAAATGCTTTTGAACATAAGATTGATGGAATGACATTTAAGAAAAGAAGCCTTGACCATCAAGATGATACCATATGCCTTTTTATCTAATGATAATCATTCTCAATTTCTACTATAAAAGCTCGTACTTAGTATCATTTGAAGATGATGTAATTTTACACATTCCATAATAATATTGCACTCCCATTTTACTCCCTCGTAAACCCCCAATGGTATTTCTCTTGCTTTTTATTATTATTATAACACTTATAACTTGATACATTGGTAAGTTTGACATGCCATGTAACTATTACGACTCTTAATGCGAAAGATTTGTTTTAATATGACTGTCAACTAAGTAATTTTCATCAATTTAGAAGGTAACAAGTAACATAACGGTGAAATTGAAAACAAAAATTGAAGTTTAAGATCCAACTGACACTAAATTGAAATTTAGTTACCGGATTTGAAGAACTTAAATATTAGCAAGCCAATTACGCCCTTGTTTAAGCCCCATTTTTTTGTTTAAAATGTATTTTAGAAGAGTGATTTTTTGGAGAATATGTGGTTGAAAAATAAGAAAAAGTTTTCGATTTTCATATAATATTATTTTATTGAAAAATGTATGGTTGAAATGAAAAAAGAGAAAAATGTATTTTGATAAAAATGGGGCTCACACAAGGTCTAAGATTCCTCTAGAAGCCTTGAGATTAAATTCACCCACCAAAAAATGAAAAGCTGAATTGCTTAATGCCTAGAAATAAAAGCATTTGGATTAAAAGTGTCATAGAATTCATAGGTTGCTGACTATGGCTGCAATTTATCATTGCCATATAATTACAACAATATGAAAGACATGAACAATCATTTTAACTCAAATCCCCTCAAATTATTCAGTTTGAATCCCCTCTCTTAGTCTAGCTGAGCTCTACTATTAACTAATGAGACTTACATAGAGTACAAGTACCAAATACAGATAAAAGGAGTGTATGCGAGTAATCAAAATGAAAAAGCTATAACTATAATAGGAAAAAAGAAGAAGAAGAAGAAGAAGAAGAAGAAGAAGAAGAAGCTGCATCAAATCAAAAAATTGCAATCCCATGAGGATTCATGGCCCAAAGATCACCCTTGGAAGCCGAAAACACCAACAAAATCATCTAATAAATGTATAATCTCACGTGTAATAGATGAGTTTTACACCAACAGGAGAAAATTGCGAATAAAAACGTTGAGTACTTGGAAAAGTTATTACATAAATTTTAGTCGAGTCTAAAACGTTCATCAAAGATGTTTTTTCTAGAAAATTTCTAGTTCTCTTCCTCATTCGAGTGAAAACAATAACTACACAAGTTAGGATCCATGGAGGGATGCTACCTCCCAAGAAGTTCCGCTTTTTCATCCATTCTAGAGTCTCTTCCATGTTCAAAATTGTAAAGTCCCAAAAATTTTAGGATAAATTTTATTTATTCTATATGCTATATTTTTATATTCCGAAAAGTTAAATTATTAAAGTGAAATTTCTTATATTTTTTTAGTGTCAAATTATTTGACATTGATAGAGCGAGATTCAGTATATCAATATTTGACTCTTCTTGTAGGTCGTAATTAATTAAAAGTCTTCGAATCGAGGAAAAACTAATTTGGATATGTGAAGCTTGAGAAGTTGAAGTTTAAAGAAAAAGTCATTTATTCGTATTTAATTAATTTGACTATTAGGATTTGTAGACCTTTAGTGGTTAGTTGTTGTTCATGAATCTACTTTTGGTTGTGATAACTGATAAGTATTACTTATATACTTTATTTCAATTCAAATACCACTCACTGTTTCCTCTTCAATTGTAGTTCTACTTTTGATTCCAAGACTCTATTTCACTTAAATAAAGTTTTGCTAGAAATAGATAAGTCATATTTGCTTGCCAAGCTAACCTATAACCATATACATCCAAATTCCATGAAAAGTTTATTCATATATTAGTTTCCTTACTTTTACATAACTTCTGAACTTCTAACCACACACAAATTTTAATAAAAGTATAGGTCATAGTATTGTATAAATAGGCCTATCAAGTCAATCATATTCACGTAGAAAAAAAAACAAATAAAAGAGAGAGTTACGGGACAGAAAGAGGAAGAGGCATAGAAAAAGGTTTTCACGTGCATTATTTTACATTCCTTTACAAGTTTTCAAAACAATCAAGGCAAGATACTTTATGCAAGTGTTTGTTCTTATATTTTTATATTCAATAATTCATACGTGAATTGCCAGTAAACTTTTGGCTTTGACCTAATGAAATGTGATCTCCATTGAGTTCTTTATAATGAAATGTAAAATCCTTCGAGAATTCAAAGTGCTACTGATAGGTGTATCACTTGGTCATCAATATACTTCATAAGAAATGTGGCATGAAGTGTTTATTTTATTGTTATACAATTGTTTATAGAAACTATACGTATCTTACTGGGTATTTTTAACACTCACTCTTACAATAATTTTATAGGTTGGATAGTAAGAATTCGATTGGATCTGTGATAGGATGATGATGCGAGCTGTCAAGTGGATCAAAGAAAAGGAAAAATAAAAATTAAGTTTCCCGATCTTTAAATCATTAGTTAGTTTAATTTATTAAAAAACGTGTTATTAAGTTAATTAGTTGAATATGTTTATTTTTTCTAATATACCATTTTCATGTTTAGCTTAAATTTATGAATATTTCAGAAATTTATTTTTATTATTTCGCCTTTAACGCAAAGAAAAGTAAATTTTTGATAACAACTCAAGAATTATGAAAATTTGGGGTACCTATGATAGTATTCACGTTATAGGCTTGAGAAGAAAATCCTGAAATTAGAGAGCATAAAACGAGTTAAATTTACTCTCAATTGGTAATTGCGCGCAACTTGAAAGAGCATTTTAGGTCATTTTTAAAAATTTCTTTCTAGAAAGTAAGGCGAGTGTGACTTTCTAGAAAACTAAATTTTTTAATAAGAGAATAACTTAAAAATCATGTTTGACAAAATAAGTTTGTAGTTTTTATCACAGCTGAACATATGCTTGTATTGCCACGCAAAGAGACATTATGTGAATTCCCACGCACATCTTTCACTGATGACGGAGAAGTTCAAATAACTAGAATGCAGATCAAGATTTCCAAAATGCTCATCTCAAGAAAGCTGCTCCAGTCAGAATAACAATTTGCACCTATATAAGCATGGGCGAATCCAGGATTTGAAGTGAGCAAGGGCGGTCGGTTCCTTGATTGCAATAAATTATTTAAAATTAAATATAACAATTATTTTTTATAAAAATGAAAATATACTTTCTACATACACTTATGCGCTGATTTAAGCAAGTGACATATTGGCCAAATCTCCGTCTGCTTCAAACGAAGGTCAAGGGTTCAAAATCTTATTAAATTTCATAAAGCCGATAAACTTGAAGATATATCATAACGTTAACCTTATTGTCACAATCCAATAAATGCAACAATTGTCATGTCCTCAATAAGCTAAGAAAAGGGTCACAAGTTTGAATCATCTCTCTTGTATTACTTTTGGTAAAAATGGTCGAATTAGAAAAATAACATTATAATATGCTTTACAGGAGATTCGAACCTGACATATCGAACTTGGTTGTAAAAGAGTCAACCAATTGAGCCATGGGTGAAATTTGGAAAAATATTGAATTATCAGATATATATAATATAAAATGTGATCTATTAACAAAAACAAATTCTTCTCAAAGAATCTGCTGGCCGCCCCTTGAATCCGCCTCTATTAATATAAGAACCTATGATGCTCAAATGTCGAAACTCTTCCTATGTCAATATGTGCTTTTTCTTCTTTTTTCTTTTTTCTTTTTGGTTATGCAACAAATCAATATGGAAATGAAAAGGGTATTTAAAACAAGATGGTTATTCAAATAGGGTCATGCTAGATAAATTTTAGACAGCTTTATATTTTTTGTTGAATTTTAATTTTCTAAAGCTTCTTCTTGATGGCATTTGGCAATTTCGCCCTAGAGAGCACGCGAGGTTTCTGCCTAATGTAAAGGAGCTATGCCACTCTAATAAAATGTCTCCTATTGAAAATGAAAAGACACCCCAACAGCATAGTAAAATAGAAGAAATAAAAAATCCTAAAGTACACTTATCTAGGCCAATAAATAAGAGTATTTGATTTGAGCAGGTTATAGCTTAATTATATTTGTTAGGTTGAACTCAATGCAAATTGGTGAAATTGGAAGAAATGAACGAAAAAGAGGCAAAAACGAAAGAAATTTAAAGTCTGGGGATCAAAGTGTAAAACTTCAATAGTTTATTCAGACCATAAAATGTTGATTGAATATCACATATGATCAATTGGACGCAATTTGAAGTCAAAGGAGTTAAATGTTGTTGAAATATTTTCATAAATCAATTTCCAACCGAAGAAGTAATGCTCTAGATTTTTAGCCTCAATTTGAGACCCAATTTTCGGATGGAAAATTTACAAAAATTGGAAAAATTGTATTTTTAAAAGAATTATGAAAATGCACTTTGAATAATCTCAATTGAATTCCGAAAGCGAGTTATGACTAAAATACAAAAATTATTCAGGGACGACATAATGCTAACCGGCACATGCTTGGACAATTCTAATGCACGCGCGTGACACCAAAAATTCAATCTCAAGAGCCATTTAGATCAATGGTGCGTGCGCTGTGGTTATGCTTGTGCGTGCAGGGGCTTTTTCCACAAATGAATCAGCAGTTTCCTTTTGCAATTCAAACTCTTTTTGGACCCAAATTTTGACCTATTTTTTGGCTTTTATAAGTAGAGAAACAAGGGGTTACACTTGAGAAAACCCTCTCTTGTCTCTTTATACACAATTATATCATCAAATTTATAAGAATAAGGGACCAATTACTATATTTTGAGAGAGGAGATCAAACTTAGCGAGAATCGAAGGTCAATTACATCAAGAAATTAAAGAATACAACTCTAGACTTGAACTTCAACATCTTTTGTATTCTTTCACAGTCCGGGTGATACTTTTCCATTATTTTTCTTGTAATTTATTTAAAACCATACTAGGCTAGATCCCTTTTTATATTGGATGAGATAAATCCTATTTGTTATTTATTTCTAATTCAAGACTAGTAATTTAGTATTTTTTGCGTTTCTTGATTAATTTTTGCATACCCATTGCATTATTCAATTGTTTGGCTACCAATTAGATAATTAGTTGTTTGTGGTGCTGAGAGATTCACAATAAATTTAGAATACGACAAAATTAATATGTGTGCAATAGATGTTAAGAATAACATTCATCACGTGTACAATTATATAAATAATCTAAATTTTAATGTATTCTAACCATTCAAATTCGGCTAGGAATAAATTCGAGTCGTGGTTAGGATAGAATTAATTTATCTTGAAAAAGAAAATTAAATACATTAGCTTTATCGATTGTCATGAACGCATGAATGAAACTAGATTACGAATCAATAATTGAAATAGACAGTAATAAACGGATTCTAAATCCAATAAATCATCCATAATTTGATAAATATCAAACTTTCATTGCTTTGTTAGATTAATTTGGCATAAATAAATCAAAATCTCTCTTTTATTTGACATAATTCGAATTCCATATTAAATTAGTAAACTTGAATTAAAGTTATTTCCTGTGGGATGATACTCTCACCTCACTAAATCTATTACTTTTCAACGGTTCCGTACGTTTGTGAGATTTCATTGAACAAGTTTTTGGCGTCGTTGTCGGGGAATAAGGTATTTAAATTGAGTCTACTTTTTTGTATATAGTAGTTGAATTTTCTTTTACGTTATTTTAGACTATGAATTACGACCTAATCTCTCATTTTTGTTTTATGGTAGTTTATACAAGATTCTGGAGAAATCGAGCTCTTAATATTGAATCCCGAAATCGAAAGAACTTTTAGATAACGAAGAAGATAACGGAGAGAAACTAGAAAAACTACAATAAATCTAAATCTAAATCAAATTCAACTACCACCAGATCTGTCAGAACAACAAAATCCGCCAAAAACAGTTGGTAACAGTGTACTAAAATCTGTTAATTGACATGGGTGTAAATCAAAATTAATACCATGACATTAAAATGGATCCACTAAGCATTAGGAGAAAAAAAAATTAAAAAGAAAAAAGAAAAAAATTAAGAAAGAAAGAAGAAGGGAAAAAAAAATCATACAGGCCCTTTAGTCCAAAAGTTTGTTTGAACATACAACAAAATTAAAAAAAAAAAGACAATTTAAATCCCTAAAAAAACAAACTGGTCATTAGACAACCTTTAAGCAAACAGGCTCAAAATATGGGGGAGATTATGAAAGTACAAACCTAATAAGAATTTTAGTAGTAAACATATGGAGTTGATCTAATAGATATAACGTCAAAAATGGAGGGCTCTCAATAAATTTTACACTCTTTACATAAAGTTTGACTCAACAGCCCAATTTTATAAAAATAAAAATGGAAATGCTATATGTATATCGAGCCTTACAGCTTAATGTACGACCTTCTCACATGAGAGGCGGGATTCGTGCATTAATTGGGCGTGGATCTCCCCCCTCATGTGACGGGACGTGTACAAAGAGCTTTATTTTTCAAATAAAAAACACATCCTAAGTGCCAAATCTAGATCAAGGATTTGTATGTACTATGTTCAATTATTTTACTTCCAATGGACCGTCCTTCTATCAAAGAAGTGGAAACCCATTCCTTTTAATGATTCTTCCTCCAATAAAATTGATTAAAAAAAAAGAAAAAAATTAATATTTAATTTGAATAAATTTATACACGTTTTATAAATGATCATATCGCAGATTGTACAATTTCTCAGAATTTGATGGAAAAAGATTTATATGATAAACAACCATATTCCCAGGCCCCATCTCCCTATGAAAACCTCGATCTGTACGGCGAGCAAGAGCACCTGATAAAAAAAGTCGACCTCTCAAAATGTATCAGATATAAATTATGATTTTTGATTGTGATGGGGGAAAGGCAATATGCTGAGATGAGTCCATTTCAATTTCCTTGTTCTGTATTTTTTTTTCACGCCATCTTCCTTTTTGTAACTTTGCTTCTTTACATGTTTTGTATATACAGCAAAATACAGTGCAACACACACAAGTCTGATGCTTTTGAATTAGATTTTTTAGTTTTAGTTAATCAGGATGTTCAAATCATAGTTTTTGGCCTTTCGTGGACCATTACTTTTGCATTTTGCATGTAATTTTTTCGGATCTTTTCGAAAAGTGCTGCCAAGTAATTAAAAATAAAATTTCCCTTCTCACTTCATCAATGAAGAGGCAAAGAAAAGAGATGGAAAATTCATTTTTCTTCTTTCCTTGCTATAACAAGAATAATTCTCATGAATTCGACAAAACATAATACAATTTTTCTAATTTCTCTATGTACAAATACTGTCAGCAACTCTCTCAGTTGGGCCCCCAAATGCTCAAATACATTACTTTTCGGAGTGATTCTTCAGATTGCCTCATTTTTTCTTCTTTCAACTTATTCGAAACCATAGAAGATGACTGGGAAGAGAGTTTCTTGGCCTGAGAGAAGGATCTGATATTGTTCTTAGCGTGCTGTTGGATTAATCTGAACGTGTAATTCCATCTGCAAAAACCTTGATCTTTCAAAGCCTCCACAGCTCCCACACTGGCTGCTGCAATCCATGCTCTGCCTGTTGAACTCATTATGTTCAATAATTTGCTTGTAGAATATACGATTTTGAGTTGTGAAAGAGACTTGAGAATTTTTTTCTACTTTGTTGATTCCCTTTGTGGGGGAGAAGCATATATATACACACAGCAAGTGAACACAAAACCTGAGGCTTTATGTCCAGTGGTTTAAGTTTTCTTGTGTGCTGTTGCAATGAGTTTTTTGAATTCCATTTATTTCGCCCACAGAATCCTTATCTCATCAATCATCAGCAATATTTAAAAAGTGTGAGAGGAGAAATTTTGGAAAGACAATAATACCCTCATTTATTTTATATAATTTCCAATTTATCCTTCAATTATTATTAGAATTTAGAAAGTTTTATAACTTGCTATTCAATTATTATTTGAGTTTATAACACAATATGGGAAGATTTTGAACGTGAATGGTTGCTTTTGTATCACTTTATTTTTTGGGTAAATTAACTAAGTGTCCATTTGACATAACTTTTGAAAAAGTTAAAATGAGTTTTCGAGACCCAAAAGTTACTTTTGGATTCATTTGGCTAATTTTGCTAAAGTGTTTTTCGTAGTTAAAAGAGCTTTTAAAGGAAACTAGTTCAATTTGGCTTTCTCTAAAATAACTTACGGAATGGGAAGTATTTTTAGATATTAGTTTTCAAAAAAAATTAGGATAACTTCCTCCAAAAACTCTTCTCACCGTTCTCCACCACATCCTCCTCCACAGGCGGCGGCTCCCCATCTACGTGCCACACTTTAACTCAACTCGCTCCCCCATCGTTTGTCCCATAAACTCGCTATTTTGAAGGTATATTTTTCCTTTCTGGGTTTTAAATTTTACCTTTTTCTTTAATTTGGGTTTTTTCGCATCTTATCTTGTTCTATAATTTTTTAGAATTAGGGTTTGATTAATTTAAAATGGGTAGTTTTTATCAATTTATGTTGCTTGATCGTGTTTTCTGATTTGGTTGCGTAATTATATTAAAAAACAGACCACGTGCTGCGTAATTTTATCAATTTAGAGACATTGGATGATGCCTCAACAGCTTGCATTTCCAGGTTTGAGAATTCTTTATGCGCAACACCCATATTATTATATTTGTTGCTTTAAGCCATCAATCCGTAGTCATCAATCTATGCAATGTAATTTTCTTAGAATTATAGCTCTTCTGGATTAATAATGTACTAACTTTAGAAATCAGTTTTCATATTGGCTAATGGTAGTTTTTTAGATTGCACACAATTTTCTCGGCTTGGTCTTTGATTGATGACAGAAGAAGGTTGTATTTTGAGGCATTACGTAAATCTAAAATTTGAAGGACATGGAAGTTATTTTTTTTTTATTTTGTTAGAAACTTGTGACATGCCTAAATTTAAAACTTTCCTGTTGTCGGCTTACAACACGACAACCCAACACCTCTATTGACACTTGACTTTGGTTGCAGATCCTGAGTGCTGGCCAGAGATAGTACAGTGCAGATCCAAGGCTTCGAAAAGGAATTGTGGAAGTCTATAAAGGACCTCATCGATTCAATGAAGTTTTTTTTATCAATCCCAAAGACCCAAACTATGTAATACAATCCAATTTAATTCTAAGGATAGAGCAGAAAATTTCATCGCAATCTCTAATAATCATTAAAAAAGCTATAAAAGCAATCCATGAGAAACCTAAATCATAAAAGTACAAGAAATCTCATTTATCCATGGCACATCATGTTATTTCATTTTCAATTCGCAAGAAATCTCATTTTCCAGAACAAACCAGCGGCCAAATTTCTTAAAGAAGGAAAAATCATCAAACACGTTACCAATTCCATCATTCAATCAATCTGTGCTAGAATATAATTTCTCAAAGAACTTGTCAGAAAAGCTGTTAAACTTACCCAAATTTAACTCGAATAACAGAAATCCCAAATGAAAATGAAATTTCAATCTTCATTAAGTTGTCCAAGCTCAGCCTTCAATTGCTCAATCTCTGGTTATCCGGAAGCTTTTTCAACAGCCCTTCATACATTTCGAGAACTTCATTAACGGAAGCACGTGCGTATTCAGCTTCCTCGTCGAAATACAGTCTCTTTGGACTCCATGGCCGACTCTATCTCCTCTCTCGCCTCTACAAACTTGAGGTTGATTTTATCCCCTTCTTTGTCTGCGTCAACGATGTATTGCCTGAAATCTTGGAAAATACTAAAATAGGTCGGTGAATTTAGGTTTGCTGGATGATAGAAATGGTTGGGTTTATTCAGTTGTTGGGATAAGAATGGGTTGAGAAATTTTTTAGGGAGATAAAGCGAAATGGATATTTGGGGTTTGAAACTCTTCCAAAAGGGTTTCTGAAGAGCAATTTACAGAGAGAAATTAACGAGCGCCTCTCCATTCTGTTGGGCACTGAGAGCAAGATCGAGAGAGGAGCAATTGCAGGTGCCAATTAACTCCGTGCTTGGTTCATAACTTCATTAAAATTTGGTGGATATTTAATACAAGATTAATAACTTTTATTCATTTTTTAATTATAAAAATTTAATTTATTATCAAATTTTCAATCATATTCTATCGATTTTTGAAAATATGAATTAAAAAAAATTATCATAAAAATTTCTTTACTACCATTAATCCAAATCTTGTTTTTAACAAAATCTTTGTTGGTCAATGGGTTTGCCTAGATGCTGATGCTATCACAATTTAGGTTGATCAAACACTTCTCATATATATAAATGGTGAAACCGTTGCATGAATAAGAAGATCACATCGGTTATGTTCAGATCATTGGCTGTTTTCCCTCAACCCGTTTATTAGTACTGTATGTATTTTATGAAAATTTTCAAGTCTCAACCATAAGTGAGGAGTGTATTGAAAATAAATTTGTACTCCCTCGACTTTGAAATGAGAAAATTCTACTACAAATTGAGTACCATATTCTAGGGAGAATTCCACTACATGTAATTTTTTCAGATCTTTTTGAAAAGTGCCGCGAAGTAATTAAAAATAAAATTTCCCTTTTCACTTTATCAACGAAGGGGCAAAGAGGAGATGGAAAATTCATTTTTCTTCAGTATTCTTCTTTCCTTGCTATTACGAGAATAATTCTCATGAAATTCGACAAAACATAATGCGATTTTTCTAATTTCTCTATTTACAAATTCTGTCTGCAACTCTCTCAGTTGGGCCCCCAACTGCTCAAATACATGACTTTTCTGAGTGATTCTTCAGATTGCCTCATTTTTTCTTCTTTCAACTTATTCGAAACCATAGAAGATGACTGGGGAGAGAGTTTCTTGGCCTGAGAGTAGGATCTAATATTGTTCTTAGCATGCTGTTGGATTAATCTGAATGTGTAATTCCATCTACAAAAACCCTGATCTTTCAATGCCTCCACAGCTCCCACACTGGCTGCTGCAATCCATGCTCTGCCTGTTGAATTCATTATGTTCAATAATTTGCTTGTAGAATATAAGATGTTGAGTTGTAAAAGAGACTTGAGAATTTTTTCTATTTTGTTGATTCCCTTTGTAAGGGAGAAGCATATATATATATATATATATATATACAGCAAATGAACACAAAACCAGAGGCTTTGTGTCTAGTGGTTTAAGTTTTCTTGTGTGCTGTTGTAATGACTTTTTTGGATTTTTCTAATTCTTTGCCAATCTTATGGCGAGGGTATAAATGTGTAGGGAATTGAGACCAATTCCATTTATTTCGCCCATAGTATGCTGATCACATCAATCAACAATATTTAGAAGGTGGGAATTGAGGAGTTTTGAAAGACAATAATACCCTCATTAATCTTATATAATTTTCAATTCATCCTTCAATTATTATTAGAATTTAAAGAGCTTTATAACCTACTATTCAATTATTATTTGAATTTATAACACAATATGGGAGGATTTTGAATGTGAATGGTTGCTTGTGTATCACTTTATTTTTTGGGTAAATTAGCTAAGGGCACATTTGACATAGTTTTTGAAAAATTATAAAGAACTTTTGAGATCCAAAAATTGCTTTTGGACCAATTTGACTAATTTTGTTAAAGTGCTTTTAATAGTTAGAAGAGTTTTTAGAGAAAGATGAATCAATGTGGCTTTCTCGAAAAGAAGTTACGGAATAAGAAGTACTTTTAGATATTAGTTTTCAAACAAAATTAAGATAATTTCCTCCAAAAACTCTTCTATAAGAAGCAAGAGTAAAAGTAAAAGTTATGCAAAACGAGCCCTAAGTATGTTGCGTAATTTATAACTTTAATTGGCATATTTTATTAAGTCGATTTATATTTAGATATAGAATTTCCATATTGCGTTCCTAAAAAATTCTATTGAAAATAATAAATTCAAAAAGTACATATATATACGCAAACACTAACTCTCCCTTAGCAAATGCAAAGATAGGTTAACTAACTATTTTTGCACCCAAAACGAGATAAGCTACTTGAAGAGTTACAAGACGGTCATCGATCCTTGGTGACAAAATCTGCCCCAATGGTAGCTTTATACTGCTGACTGAATTTCTTATGTACATATCTAAATCATAAATTAAAGAACCCCATGTAGTACATCAACATAATTCCCAGAAAACACACACCCAGCACCCCTATTGATAATTATTATTAGCTACAAACGTAAATTAAATGAATAAATCAGACTGATCAATATGAAATTACTGCAATACGATACGGGTTCGTCAGTGAAGTTTTGCCCTCTCCCAGGAAGCATTAATTAACCCATAAATCTTTAAAACAATCCGTAATATTAGAGATTGTGAATTACCAATGTCAATGGAACAAAAATTAATAGAAAACTTAATAAACGCAAGGATTTTTTACCCACTGTCGCCCAGGACGATGATGATGACGATGACTTGACCAATGTTTGCCTGCGCAATAACATTTTTTGCAATCACAAAATTATCAGTACCCTTTTTTCTACTTTTTAAATCTACAATGAAAATTTTGAAGAAAATGTATGTGTGGATGTGTATGAGCTGTAAAGAAAAGAAATAGACAGGTTAAAAGGACGCCAATTTCGATATGTCTGACCTCTATAAAAAAAAAAAAAAAAAAAAAAAATTCTGTTAATAATGGACGCGTTTAAATGAAGAGCACGGCTACACGTACATACCCTGCCAGACCCTCACACTTGCGGGCCTCGAAGTATTTTTCTTTTTGTATGTAGGACCGACCCCTACAGTGAGAGATCGATAAGAGCCCTGTGAAGCTCAACTTTGTACATAGAGATTAGTGCTTAAATGAAACCCGACTGGACCAAGCAGTATTCCACTGAACCAGGTTAGACAATTTTTTCCTAGAAATGGATTGGAGAACTCGACCTCGGACTCATAGTCATCAAGGTGTGGTCGGTGCAGCCCACATTCTTATGAAATAAATCAAAACCAATTTTGCTATCAAGCGTCTAACATCGACTATATTTCTTCTATCCAATCAAGTCAAGGCATAAAAATAACAAAAATATTAGATATTTTTTCACCTCTTCTAATAAGGATCCGAGCATCGATCATGTGACAATCAACTAGCAAGTTTAGTCAGATTTACACTCCACATTACTATCTTGTTTGGTAGCCAATGCTATATTTTGAGGTAGTCGAACTGACGCATCATCTCAATCGGGGTGCCATGTTGAGGTCGAACTTCATGGCCTATACAACATGCTATAACTTGTTATAGAGAAAATCCTACTTCACCTATTTCAAGAAATCTTTTACACAATATCCTTTTTTGATTGATTGATCTATATAGCAAGCGTCTCAAAATCAACACGTCAATCAACTTTTCAAATGTCAAACATAGATTATGAGGTAACTACTTTTTAGAAACATTAAACGCTTTTGACCATAGGATTTGATGGAATAACATTTAAGAAAAGAAGTCTTGACCATCAAGATGATGGCACATGCTTTTCCATCCAATGATAAACATTTTCAACTTCTACTCTAAAAGTTTGCACTTAGTGTCATTTGAAAATGATGTAATTTTACACATTACATAATAATATTGCACTCCCATTTTACTCTCTTGTAAACCTCCAGTGGTATTTCTCTTGTTTTTTAATTATTATTAGAACACTTATAACTTGATACATTGGTAAGTTTGACATGCCATGTAACTATTACGACTCTTAATGCGAAAGATCTGTTTTAATATGACTGTCAACTAAGTAATTTTCATCAATTTAGAAAAACTAAAGTTTAAGATCCAACTGACATTAAGTTAAAATTTGGTTACTAGATTTGAACAAATTAAATATTAGTGAGACAATTAAGCCCTTGTTTGAGCCCGATTTTTTGTTAAGAATGTATTTTGGAATAGTGATTTTTTGAAGAAAATGTGTAGGATTGGCAACGGTTCGATTATGGGTCGGTTCGGCCAAAATCATAACCGAACCACCAATTTTTTGACCATACCATAACCGCACCATAACCACGTAAATCGATTCGGTTCGATTCGGTTAATAACCATGAAAATAAATTATTTTTTATAGGTTCATCCGTCAAATTGATATAAAACAATTTATCAAAAAAATCAATAAAAACAAAAACACAATATTCCAAACGAAAATGCAAATATTATCAAACAATATTCCCAACGAAAATACAAACATTATCCCAATTTTCAATTGCAAAATACAAATTTAACAAACAATATTATAAATATAACAATGCTAAACTTTTCCTTCATTCTTAATTGTTGTGTATTGAAGTTACTTGATTCATCCTTCTCCACAAGTCTTACTAGCATAGATTAACACACAAAGTTGATTCCTATAAAGTAAATAAGAAATGTAAGTATAGAATACAACGATACTACCTATTCAGAATGGTCTTAACTAAGATTTAAATAAAAAAATGTACATCTTCATTAGCTTCATTCTCGCTAAACATTGCACAAACTCTAAAGTATAATGAAAAAGTAGAATATTCTACGCACAATAGAAAAAAATTAACAATAAAAGAAGCCGTGCATGAGTTTGTGGATAGCAGGGTTTGCATTTATATACTGTCATACTAATGCTATTATTATGGGCTAATGGTAAGTGGATTGGCCGGCTGAGTCAGATAGATGTAATGGGGGGGATTTTGGTTTTTGCTAAATAGAAAAGTAGTGTAAAGCTCACTAATCAATTCAATTGTGTGTGTGTGTTTTTTTTTTTTTTTTGCTCTTTTTATTTTTTAGCGGATAATCGGTTCGGTTTCGGTTAGACGGAGTAAATACCATACCCGCACCGCCACGAACCGATTTATTAAAATCAAAATCATATCCGCCCCATTGTACCATCGGTTTGATTTTTTTCGCCCCATTCGATTCGGTTAACTGTGATTTTCGATTTTGACGGTTCAAATTGCCATCTCTAAAAATGTGGTTGAAAAATAAGAAACTTTTTTTGATTTACATGTAATATTAGTTTATTAAAAACTGTATAATTGAAAAGAAAAAAGAGAAAAATGCATTTTCATTAAAATGAGGCTCACCCAAGGACTAGGATTTCTCTATAAGCCTGAGATTAAATTAACCCGCCTAAAAATGAAAAGCTGAATTGCTTAATGCCTAGAAATAAAAGCATTCGGACAGAGTGTCATAAAATTCATAGGTTGCTGACTATGGCTGCAATTTATCATTATTCTTTATCATTACTATATAATTACAGCAATATGAAAGAAAATGAACAATCATTTTAACTCAAATCCACTAAAATTGTTCAGTTTGAATACTTTGTAATCAAAATGAAAAAGCTAGGGGAAAAAAATCTGCATCAAATCAAAAAATTGCAGTCCCATGAGCATTCATGGCCTAAAGATCACCGGTGGAAGCCAAAAACACCAACAAAATCATCTAATAAATGTATAATCTCACGTGTAATAGATGAGTTACACCAACAGAAGAAAATTATGAATAAAAGCGTCGAGAACTTGGAAAAGTTAATACATAAAGTTTAGTCGAGTCTAGAACGTTCATCAAAGATGTTTTTCTAGAAAATTTATAGTTCTCTTCCTCATTCAAGGGAAAACAATTGCTATACAAGCTAGGATCCATGTAGGGATGCTACCTCCCAAGAAGTTACGCTTTTTCATCCACTCTAGAGTCTCTTTCATTATCAAAATTGTAAAGTCCCAAAAATTTTCAGTTTGTGACAAAATCTTTGTTGGTTAGTTTCAAGTCTAAACCATATGTGAGGAGTGTATTGAAAATAAATCTATACTCTCTCGACTTTGCAATGAGAAAATTCTACTACAGATTGAGTACCCTATTCTAGGGAGAATTCCACTGCATGTAATTTTTTCAGATCTTTTCGAAGAGTGCTGCGAAGTAATTAAAAATAAAATTTCCCTTCTCACTTTATCAATGAAGAGGCAAAGAAAAGAGATGGAAAAT
This sequence comes from Olea europaea var. sylvestris, assembly GCF_002742605.1. Lineage (NCBI taxonomy): Eukaryota > Viridiplantae > Streptophyta > Magnoliopsida > Lamiales > Oleaceae > Olea > Olea europaea. The sequence continues at coordinate 15,763,672 of NC_036240.1, read as the reverse complement.
TCATTTTTCTTCAATTTTCTTCTTCCCTTGCTATTACAAGAATAATTCTCGTGAAATTCGACAAAACATAATGCGATTTTTCTAATTTCTCTATTTACAAATACTGTCAGCAACTCTCTCAGTTGGGCCCCCAAATGCTCAAATACATGACTTTTCTGAGTGATTCTTCAGATTGCCTCATTTTTTCTTCTTTCAACTTATTCGAAAGAATAGAAGATGATTGGGGAGAGAGTTTCTTGGCCTGAGAGTAGGATCTAATATTGTTCTTAGCGTGCTGTTGGATTAATCTGAATGTGTAATTCCATCTACAAAAACCCTGATCTTTCAATGCCTCCACAGCTCCCACACTGGCTGCTGCAATCCATGCTCTGCCTGTTGAACTCATTATGTTCAATAATTTGCTTGTAGAATATAAGATGTTGAGTTGTAAAAGAGACTTGAGAAATTTTTCTATTTTGTTGATTACCTTTCTGGGGGAGAAGCATAGATATATAACTATACCGCAGCAAGTGAAATCAAAACCAGAGGCTTTGTCCAGTGGTTTGAGTTTTCTTGTGTGCTGTTGCAATGAGTTTTTTGGACTTTTCTAATTCTTTGCCAAAAAACTTATGGTGGGGCATAAATGTGTAGGGAATTGAGACTAAAATTCCATATATTTTGCCCACAGAATCCTTATCACATGAATCAACAATATTTAAATGGTGGCAATTGAGAACTTATGAAAGACAATAATATCCTCATTAATTTTATGTAATACCCAATTCATCCTTCAATCATTATTAGAATTTAAAAAAGTTTTGTAACCTACTATTCAATTATTATTTGAATTTATAACACAATATGGAAGGATTTTGAAGGTGAATGGTTGCTTGTGTATCACTTTATTTTTTGGGCAAAGTTGCTAATGGCCCATTTGATATAACTTTTAAAAAGTTAATGTGAGCTTTCGAGATCCAAAAGTTGCTTTTGAACTCATTTGATTAATTTTGTTAAAGATTTTTGATAGTTAGAAGAGTTTTTAAAGGAAATTGGTTCAATGCAGCTTCATCTAAAAGAAGTTACGGAGTGGAAAGTACTTTTAGATATTAATTTTCAAACAAAATTAAGGTAACTTTCTCCAAAAACTCTTCTACAAGAAGCAAGGGTAAATGTAAAAGTTATACCAAATGAAACAAAAATGTCCACAGGCAGACTAACTCTCCCTTTATCAAATGCAAAGACAGGTTATATAACATAGTACTGAATTTCTTATGTACATATCTAAATCATAAATTAAAGAGCCCCATGTAGTACATCAACATAATTCCCAGAAAACACACACTACGCACCCCTATTGATAATTATTATTAGCTATAAACGTAAATTAAATGAATAAATCAGACTGATCAATATGAAATTACTGCTGGTTCATCAGTGAAGTTTTGCCCACCCTGAAAACATTAGTTAACCCATATATCTTTAAAACAATCCGTAATATCGGAGATTGTGAATTTCCAATGTCAACAGAAGAATAATTAATAGAAAACTTTAGAAACACAAGGATTTTTTACCCACTGTCGCCCACAACGATGACCTTGAGCAATATTTGCCTGCGCAATGACATTTTTTGCAATCAAATAATTACCAGTACCCTTTTTTCTACATTTTAAATCTGCATTGAAAATTTTGAAGAAAATGTATGTGTGGATGTGTATGAGTTGTAGAGAAAAGAAATAGACAGGTTAATGGGGCGCCAATTTCGATGTCTGATTTAATTTTAATTTAATTTTTTTTTCGGGTTAATAATTGACCAAGTGCTTTTTATATGTAGGACATGTTTAAACGTGAACGTTATTTCAAATGAAACCGACTGGACCAAGCATTATTCCACTGAAACACTCATAGTTTATATATCAAGTTTTGGTCAGTACAGCCCGTATTCCTATGAACTAAATGAAAACCAATTTTGCTATCAAGTGTCTAACATCGATTATTTCTTCCATCCGATCAAGTCAAGGCATAAAAATCACAAAAATATGAGATATTTTTACGTCTCTTCTAATAAGGCTCTAGCATAGGTCACGTGACAGTTAGCTAGCAAGCTTAATCAGGTCCGCACTCCACATTATTATTTTGTTTGGTAGCCGATTCTATGTATTGAGATAGTCGAACTGAAGCATCATCTCAGTCGGGGTGCCATGTAGAAGTCGAACCTCGTAGTCTAAACAAGATGCTATAAATTGCTGTAGAGAAAACCCTACTTCACTTATTTCAAGAAATCTTTTATACAAAATATTTTTTTGATTAATTGATGTGACATCTATGTAATACGTCTCATAATTAACATGTCAATCAACTTTTCAAAAGTCAAACCTAGCTTTTAAGGTGACTATTTTTTTAGAAACATTAAATGCTTCTGAACATAGGATTGATGGAATGACATCTAAGAAAAGAAGTATTGACCATCAAGATGATGCAACTTGTCTTTCCATCGAATGATAACCATTCTCATCTTCTACAATAAAAGCTCACACTTAGTGTCATTTGAAGATGATGTAATTTTACACATTCTATAGTAATATTCCACCCCCATTTTACTCTCTTGAAAACCCCTAGTGGCCGAACATTATCGCGCCTCATGTCTTCCACACATCTTACATCCAAATATATATGTACAAGTTGAATAACTTGATCGTTGGAATACGATCGCCATCCCACCTCCTAAGAATGTCACGTGCTTCTAACGATTTGTTTGAGTATGAAGGAAGCATACGTGTGGATGTGAATGGAGCTAGGATCTATTGGTCACATCGCCTGTTTGAAAATCGAAGTCAACAGATATTATAAAAACTAATAATCTTGAATCCCTTTAGAAGTATTTTTGCTTTTCTTTTATTTTTATTTTTTTCATTTCGTTCTTTCTCTATTTGTATTTCTATAAATTTAGTTTAAGTTGTGAGGAATTTTGTCTTCTCGAGTGAATATAACATGTAGTTTGATGTTGGATGAAAGCCATTCGTTAGAAACGAAGACACTAGAATGAAGTTTATATCAATGTTACTAAATCAAAGATTAAAATGCTTGTTTTTTAATTATTATTATAACACTTATAACTTGATGCATTGGTAAGTTTGACATGCCATGTAACTATTATGACTCTTAATGTGAAAGTTTAAGATACAACTGACACTAAATTGAATTCAGTTACCGGATTTGAACAAATTAAATAGTAGTGAGCCAATTAAGATTTCTTTGGAAGCCTGAGATTAAAATCACCCGCCAAAAAATGAAAAGCTGAATAGACTAAAAGCATTGGGACTAAAAGTGTCATAGAATTCAAAGGTTGCTGACTATGGCTGCAATTTATCATTATTATATTACAGCAATACTAAAGAAAATGAACAATCATTTTAGGGAATATCTGCATCCAAAAATTGTAGTCCCATGAGCATTCATGGCCCAAAGATCACCTGTGGAAGCCAAAAACACCAACAAAACATCTAATAAATGTATAATCTCACGTGTAATAGTTGAATTACACCAACAAAAGAAAATTGCGAATAATAACGTTGAGAATTTGGGAAAGTTATTACATAAATTTTAGTTGAGTCTAAAACGTTCGTCGACGATTTTTTTTCCTAGAAAATTTCTAGTTCTCGTCCTCATTCAGGTGAAAACAATAACTACACAATCTAGGATCCATGGAGGGATGCTACCTCCCAAGAAGTTCCGCTTTTTCATCCATTCTAGAGTCTCTTTCATAACCAAAATAATCATGCGAGGTTTCTGCCTAATGTAAAGGAGCTATGCCAATTTAGTAAAATGTCTCCCATTGAAAATGAAAAGACACCCTGACAGCATAGTAAAATAGAAGAAATAAAAAATTATAAATTAATAAAACAATTTCGTTTGCTAAGTGTATTTTGCACACTTATCTAGGTTAACAAATTGGAGTATTTGTTAGTGATTTGAGTGAGTTATAACTTAATTATGTGTTAATTATGTTTGTTTGGTTGAACTCAATGCAAAGTGGTGGAATTGGAAGAAATGAACAAAAAAGGGGCAAAAATGAAAGAAATTTAAAATTTTGGGGACCAAAGTGTAAACATTCAATAGTTGGTTCAGACCATAAAATGGTGATTGAAGATTACATATGATCAATTGGATGCAATTTTAAGTCAAAGGAGTAAAATATTGTTGAAGTATTTTCACAAATCAATTTAAACCGAATAAGTTATGCTCCGGATTTTTAGCTTCAGTTTGAGATCCACTTTTTGGATGGCAAACATTCAAATTGAAAATATTGTTCTTCTAGAAGAATTGTATCCCTTTGAGTCAGATTTTCAACGCAATTTGAATCATCTCAATCTGATTTTGAAAAAGAAAGTTATAACCAAAATACCAAAAATTGTTTAGGGACGCCACCGCACAAACCAACTCCCACAGGGGACGATTCTAGTACACAGGCAAGACACTAAAAATTTGACCCAAAAGCACATGCGCGATGGGTATGCTTGTGCGCTCAGGCTTTTTTCGTAGTTGAATTAGCAGTTTTCTTTCGCGATTCAAACTCTTTTGAAACTCAAATTGGACGCGATTTTCACCTATTTCTTGGCTTTTATAAATAGGGAACAAGGGTTATACGTTTGGGGAAAAAAAACCTCTCTTTCCTTTTCATACACAATAGTATCATCAAATTCATCAAGAAAAATGAACCAATTACTATATTTTGAAAGAGAAGATCAAGTCATAGCGAGAATCGAATTTCAATTACATCAAGAAATTGAAGAATTCAACTTTGGACTTGAAGACGACATCCTTTGTATTCTTTCACAATACGAGTGATATTTTTCCATTATTCTTCTTGTAATTTATTTAAGATCATGTTATGCTAAATCCCTTTTTGTATTGGATAAGATGAACCCTATTTGTTATTTATTTCTAATTCAAGGCTAGTAGTTTAGTATTTCTTGCGTTTATTGATTAATTTTTGCATACCCATTGCATTGTTCAATTGTTTTGTCACCAATTAAATAATTAGTTGTTTGTTGCAGTGTTGTGTGACTCACAATAAGCTTATAATGCAACAAAATTAACATATGTATAATAGATGTTAGAAATAACACTTATCACATGTGCAGTCATATAAATAATCTAAACTTAAATGCATTCTAACCATTCAAATTTGGGCTAGGAATAGATTCGAATCGTGGTTAGGATAAAATTAATTTGTCTTGAAAAAAAAAGTTAAATACATTAACTTTATCGATTGTCATGAACGCATACAAGTCTATCCATTTAATTATCACCACATTTTAGCTTATGAGATCACTACTCCTTTTATAAGTACGAATTTCACATATGCCGGTCTATCCATAATAATGATATCCGTATCTTATTATTACTTACGATCACATATAATTTAAGATTTAATTATTTATAATTTGTATTTCACAATCACTGCTTGTTGTGTCGAACAAGTTACCAAGACTTGAATCTATAAGCTCTACTAATTTAATTTATCAAAATAATAATTCAATTAAATAATATGTCTATCATATATAAAATGCATTAATCATATTAAAATTGTTTACATCCAAACTCGATTGGACTTAAGGCATAATTCTTACAATTAAGACACGGACTATTTTAGCTTATCGGATAGCCTTTTATGGAGATCAAGTTGTCAAGCTATTTCTACTAGAGCGACTTATCTTCTATCATAATTTGAGAGAGAGTTATTGTAATAATAAAAAAATGACTTTGTCTTAAGTTGAATTTTGGATATGGTGAGTCCTTAGCTATGGGTGTACGAATCGTCCAATACCTGTGGCTCAACAATTTACGATACCATATATAATTTTTTATTTAATATGTCAAGATAGGTTAAAAGGGCTATCTCGAGCTTGATGAAACCTATATTTCTTGTTGCTTGCTCAAAATGGCTATTTCTAATCACACTTTAGACGTCTATAATGACTAAGTTAGACGGTGTAACATCTGAGCTGAATTTGGCTAACGCAAATCCCTTTATGTCGTATAATTTATATTTCTTCTGAAGTTGGTGACTGGATCAATACGGTGAAAAGTGCCACATGACTGACTACGTGAGCACTTTCGAAACCTCTTATCATTGGCTTTAAATGCATAGGATGTAACGTCCCAATTTTTCTATAAACACTGGAACGTTACCAAAAACTCACTTTTCCTTAAGTTAAATACGGAAATATAAAAATAGAATTTTTTAGTAAACAATAACTGCAATATTTATAAATCTAAATTTGAAAACATAAAAATCGTATCTAAACATAAATATAAACTCTTAGCAAATTCAAATAACACATTCTGAATAAATTAAACTAACTGATAAATTTTAAAAAAAAAAAGGCAAACTTATTTCTTTTTCTCTATTCTTTATCCACTTGGCAGCTCGCATCACCAATTCGCCACTGTTCCAATCAACCCGAACTAACCTGTAAAATTAATGTAAGAGTGAGTATTTAAAATACCCAGTAAGATACTTGCAATTTCCATACACTATTACATAACAAATAAATTATACACTTCATACCGCTCTTCTCTTATGGAGTATATCAGTGACCGAGCGACACATCTATCTCAAGTCCTTTTAAATTCCCGTAAAAATATCATACCTCTTTCTCTAGAATCCGAAGGTCCACTAGTAATTTATGCATATTAATTGTATATAAGAGTATAAAGAAAATTAAAACACTTTGCACATAAATGTATCTTACCTTGTTATCGAAATGTACACGAAAAATATTTGAATGCACGTTCCAAAATTCCTTCCTCTACTCTGTGAATGATTTATTGATCGACAGTGATAGTTGATGTATGACAAATTTTTGTTTTCACACACTCTTTCCTCTTTCTCTCTCTCTCTTTCTTTCTTCTCTCTCTTTCGCGTGTGAATATTTTTTTGGTGTGGTAAAATATGAGATCCTTGCCTAGTATTTATAGGTGTAAGTTAGAGTAGTAAATAAACCAAAACTTTGATTTGATAGAGTCAAATCCAATGTGGCACGTATCATAAAAAGATTGTACTTTATCATTATTTTATTCCATCTAAAAGAACTACCATTCCCATCCAATAAATATGTGGCAGCCAATCAATTAAATTCAAAATGGGTTAATATTAAACTTTAAAAAAATGAGTAAAATTAAAAGACTCACCTCACACGTTTCTAGAGAGAGAAAATGAATTGGATTAAAACTATATAAAATTCTATTTATCTTGTTTTCTTTCATTTGGCATAACTTACTGCGTCCTTATCAGAAATAACGTTTTCTCGAGTCATAGACTTCTAATTAAATACGACCTTCGAAATGAGTCTAATATTGATATACATATCATTACTTTATCAAAATCCAATTATTTGACCCCAATATATAATATATTATAATTATTTCACCTTAATCCCTCACTTTCAAAATAATATAATAATTTATTATTATTATTTTTTTAAATTTAGGAATGTTACATTTACGTTGCGAAAAGTAACTAAATAGTGACCAAAGATTTTCTATCATCTATCGAACATTTATATATAAGGACAATATGACTATCGAAAAATAATTCTTTGATGTAATCATATAATATGAAAATGAACTTAGTGATGATAAAAGGCATTATTTATTCAAATATATGGAGCATGTCAAATATGTTATTAGAGTAATTAGGTTGTGTGGAATTTTTGGTGAGGACAAATTTGAGGTTCACATAAAAGGAAGAAAAAAGTGAAGTGAACACGGAATTGGTTAGTCAAGCGAAAAGGAACAAATTACAAAGTCAAGTCTCCTATCAATAATATTGCAGAAATAATAGAACTCGTTTTGTTGACCGATTCTAACTTCAAGCTTGGTTCCAAGGTCCACTTGAGGTTCCTCTTTTGGGACCGGAATGTTCGACTTATTAATTTATCCGATAAATCACTAGGAGCTCATGTAATCCATGTCAAATGAATCATATTTCAGATCGAAACAATGAACCTATTTGAAATGGGCCAAATGCCCATACATGCTGTCTTGTTTATATTCTCTTTTACATAAAATGCTTAGCGTACGCAAAATTTTCATAAAAGGGTGTCATGAGAGATACTCGAATTTGGGATCTTCGTCTGCTCTCACTTAATGGCTGAATAAGTGATTTTCAATGCCCTACCTCATATTATTCGTAATCAAATACTTGACATTTGCACAATTTTCATAACTATATGACACTGATATTTGTACATCAGGACTCTCTTAATATCAATATGTTAAAAACCTCTTCTAGAAAGTCTTCAGCATCTCCTATCCTCAAATTATTATACCAATGCACATATTCTTTATCTCATTCCCCTGTAGAACAAACAACTATCATCACAGATCAGCCCCAAAGTGAAAAAATAGTGGAAAGAAAACACTGTAAGGAATAGGAGAATTCAATGAAGAATTTCAATATACATGCCAATCCAATATTGTTCAACTTTTCCCTCTTAATCTTCTCCTCAGCCTTTTCTTGCACACTTTCTGCAATGCACCCAAGCAACTAAAGCGATCACCAGGCGTTGATTGCGTTCAAAGGCACGATCAGTGATCCCTTACAGTATATGAACTCGTGGAATGTCTCAAACCACTTCTGTACGTGGAATGGCATTACGTGCAGCCATCGACGCCAAAGAGTCATTGGACTTAACCTTGTGAATCAAAAGTTGACAGGTTTTGTTTCGCCTTACGTTGGAAACTTGAGCTTTTTAAGGTTTCTTTACCTGGATAATAACAGTTTCACAGGAAAAATTCCCTCCGAGATTGGCAGGCTGCATAGACTTGAACATTTGTCTGTCAGCAATAATTCACTTGAGGGTGAAATTCCAGCTGCTATATCAAATTGCAGTAATCTTGTTTCGCTTCGAGCTTCTTACAACAAACTAGTTGGAATGCTTCCTTCTTCTTTTGGTTCCCTGTCGAAACTGGAATTGTTCTCCATTAGTAAGAACAACATTACCGGTGAAATCCCGGCTACTTTTGGAAATCTGTCATCCCTCACGCGATTATATGGAGGCTCGAACAATCTCATAGGGGGAATCCCGGAAGCATTAGGCCTATTGACAAGGTTGGAACTTTTAGCATTTGGTGAAAACAGGTTGAATGGTATTATACCTTCTTCAATCTTCAATCTCTCTTACGTTTCGATTTTTGACCTGGCTGTTAATCAAATTCAAGGTACTCTTCCGTCAGATTTAGTTACTACTCTTCCCGTTCTTGAATTTTTCAGTGTTGGAGTAAACCAGTTCACTGGATTAATTCCTGTTTCTTTGTCCAATGCGTCGAACCTTAGATATCTTCATCTAGGATACAATCATCTGTCTGGGAAAGTGCCTAGTTTCCAAAAGTTGAATAAGCTTGGTGTTTTAGTCCTCTCAGGGAATCCTCTTGGAAAAGGAGAATCAGATGAATTAAGTTTCATCTCGACCTTGATTAACGCAACGAATTTAGCAAGTTTAGCGTTGCACGATAATAATTTTGGAGGCAAATTGCCCGAATCATTTAAAAACCTTTCGAATACGCTTACTAGGTTGTACCTAAAAAGCAATCAGATTACAGGAAGAATCCCTACTGAGATTGGAAATTTTATCAACATGCAAGATTTTCAAGTGAATGACAACAAATTCATAGGTACCATCCCTTCTGAAATTGGAAACTTCAGAAGTTACAATTTTTAGACTTTTCCCAGAACAGATTTTCGAGCAAAATTCCTAAGTCTATAGGAAATTTGAGTCTTATAGTCTATCTTCATCTGTCTGAAAACAATCTTAGCAGTGAAATACCATCAACTTTGGGAAACTTCAAAAACCTATTGGAACTGAACCTTTCTTACAATAACCTGTCTGGTCCTATTGCTAGAGAAGTTTTCAGCATTTTTCCCTTAAGAACGTTGGATCTTTCTCAAAACCAACTGAATGGTTCCCTTCCTGCGGAAATTGGAAACCTTAAAAATCTCGAGTATTTTAATGTTTCGAGGAATAACTTCTTTGGTGAAGTTCCGAATACTCTTGGTAGCTGCCGCAGTTTGGAGTTCCTAACTATGAAAGGAAATTCATTTCGTGGGAATATTCCTTCAACTTTCAGTTCTCTGAGGGGACTTCAGATTTTAGATCTTTCGCATAACAATTTTGATGGCCAGATACCAAAATATTTCGAAATGTTCAACTTTCGAGCCCTGAACCTATCTTTCAATGATTTTGATGGTACAGTACCAGAAGGAGGCGTATTCAAGAATGCAACTGTATTTTCAGTAGTCGGAAACTCAAAACTTTGTGGGGGTATACCTGACCTTAAACTTCCCAAATGCAAAGCAGAATATTCGAAGAAGAAGAGGTTGAGTTTCAGGTTTAAGATTGTAATATCTATGGCAGCCGTCCTACTCAGTGTTATAAGTGTGATTCTAGTTTTTCTCGTCCTGAAATTTTTACGAAGATCTAAAAGAGTGCCTGTCTCTTCCGATTCACTTCATAATTTGCTGTGGAATTTATCCTATCACACTCTCTTCCAAGCTACAAATGGATTCTCAGCAGGAAATTTACTAGGAGCTGGAAGTTATGGATCGGTATATAAAGGAACTATTGGTCAAGAAGGAACATCAGTCGCTGTAAAAGTGCTGAATCTCTCGACTCGTGGAGCTTTGAAAAGTTTCATAGCCGAATGTGAAGCCTTGAGAAATATTAGGCATCGGAATCTTGTTAAGGTACTTACAGCATGCTAGGGTGTTGATCTTCAAGGTAATGACTTCAAGGCATTGGTATACGAATTCATGGCTAATGGGAGTCTTGAGGACTGGTTGCATTCGAAAGATTCTACTCTTGTAGAGATTAAAAACCTAAACCTTCATCAGAGACTTAACATAGCCATTGACATTGCTTGTGCAGTTGCTTATCTTCATGTACACTGTGAAATTCCAATAATTCACTGTGACCTAAAGCCAAGCAATGTTCTACTAGACGATGAACTAGTTGCCCATGTAGGTGACTTCGGGTTGGCAAGATTTCTTTCCGCAGATACTCAAAGCTCTTCAATACATCAAACAAGCTCTAGTCTTGTTAGAGGAACTATTGGATACACTGCTCCTGGTACTTTTCCACTACATTGAGTTTTTTATGTGTTACATTCTTCTCAATTTTTCGGATTTTGATTTATTTTTGTGTGTGTTGGGAATCTGAATGCTTGAAACATTTTCTTCTGGTTCATTGCAGAATGTGGGATGAGAAGTGAACTGTCGACATATGGTGATATGTACAGCTTTGGCATTCTCCTGTTAGAAATGTTCACTGGAAAAAGGCCTACTAATGAAATGTTCAAAGATGGTTTCAATCTGCATAATTTTGTTCAAGATTCTTTGCCTGACAGAGTTGAAGAAATTGCAGATTCTGTGCTTTTTCACAGCAGACAAGTGGATACCATTGAAAGCATGAGAAGCCATGAAAGTCATGCTTTCATGGGAAATAGCAAAATCGAAAAGTGTCTGATTTCTGTTTTTAGAGTTGGAGTAAGTTGTTCATTCACCTCACCGAGAGAAAGAATGAACATTTCTGATGCTGTTAATGAGTTGCATTCTATTAGAGATGCTCTTCTCAAAACTGAAATACGTGGTGTATGAGTTTCAATTCGTGCTTTATATGTTGAAGATTAAATTTAATAAATAAATAAATGTGCTCTTTTTATAACTGCTTAAACTAAGCCCATGTTTGACAACTATTATTTTAAAATTGACGACTATTATTTTAAAATTTATACTTATTTTCAGCCACACTTATACAGTAAAATATTTTACACGTAAACCCAACATTTTTCCCGACTTCTTAACCATCCATTCTCCTAAAAATCACTATTTAAAACATTGTTTTAGCCAAATAATGACCATCAAACAGGGGCTAAATAATAAAATGATTCAACGTATCAGAGCAAGAGCAAGGAAAATCCCGGGTTTCAAGAAAAATGTGCTGGCTTGAGTCCTTCGACAAGAAAATGAGTCTGATTTGCACATGAGAGGACTTGTTCAAGAACTACATTTAAACGCATAATTTATCCCTTCAGTCAGTGATTTAGTATTCTATGGATACGATTGCACCATCAATGTTTTTTAATTCCATTGGAAATCGATTTTAGAGTATCTTCTTCTGTAGCTTGCTGGAAGGCAAAGGCAAAGCAGTCTCACTCGTGCTTTTATTTTGTAAGACCTTCTACAAGAATCTTAAATTAATTAGTAGCTTTCGTGGAGGTTCAAGCTATTTTCGAGGTCAACAAATTACATGTTTTGACAGTTTACATGATCCTGTTCTTGTTTGTATTCTACACTATCACAAATAGAAAAGGAAAAAAAAAAAATAATAAAGTGACAGCAAACGAGGCCACTGCTCCAGTTTCAAGCAAGCATTTTTTTTTTTTTTTTTGCAAGAACCATTTTTATTTATGGAACATCAAGCCTTTGTGTCCCTATTTTCTTATTTTAACTGCACGACAAAGTGCCTAGAGCAGTTTGACATATTTTGTGCATAATGCTAAGAAATATTGAAGCATCAGTACTTTAATTTCGTTTTTATCTTTTTCCCACTAACAATGGCAGATATCTGAACTTTTAATGCACTCAATATCAAGAATATAAACTCTAAAAATCCCATATACAGCCTAAAGAAAACTTTGAGAAAACCACGCATTATAAAAAAAATCACTTTTCAAAATATAAGAAAATTCTTATGCTGCGAAGAGAATAATAAAAACTAACTAGATGAACTTTGGGATTACAGTTTTTCATGAGTTTCTTCACTTCCAGAATACAAAATTTATCCAAAGAATTCAAGAAAACTTTGGAGAACTAATATAATGTATCAAAGCATTTTATCTACAAACAAAACATCCAGAGCTTGTTTCAACACGGTTATGTCCACTTATGATTCTCATCAGTGACCACTTCCAGGTATCAGTTTTTTCATCCCAAGATTTGTTTCTGTTCTTGTTGTTCCTGAGCAACATTGCAATAGATAAAAACCGAACCCAGCAATATTGTAACTTCTATATCTAATCACAATCCAACCCACAGACTTCTAATACAATTCCATCTTTTGAAAGAAATGGGTTGATCCGTACCCATAGCAGTGAGAAGATAGAAGCGAGAAGAATCGACCATACCACAATGATGGTGGGAAGTCTGTCCTGTTTTCCCATAAATCCTTTGAGGAAGGGGTATAAATGGACAATAACCCAAAGGGAGAAGAATAACTTACCAAACAGAGGTCCCCATGACTCATACCCGTTGTTTATGGCATTTGAAACTCCAACTAAGATCCCGATAATGTTAATGATCAACAAAGTCATGGGAGGGATTAACAATGATGTCCACTTGAAAAGGTAAAGGTCGGAAAATTCTCCATCATCGCCTGCTTTGGATGTAACAGTGAAGTTTGTGTTGACACCTGCCAGAACCTTGAGAAGTCCTTGGAAAAGTGCAAAAAGATGCGCCGAGGCACCACCTATCACCCAGAACTGCTCGTTTCTCCACCAATCATCAATGCCAACACCACCCCACTGCATCTCGAGAATACCGGTTGCAGCAATTGAAATGAAAAGGGCCATGAACACTATACTGGCATAGTTACTAATCTGCAGACGGTAAAAGAAATGAGTAAGCTAAAATGCAAAGAAAGCTGGAAAGCTCTAATAATTTCTCATTTCTCTCTAATTTGGATAGTTTAAAAAATTATCAAGGTCAACGGTAGAAGCCTTAGCAACAAATTTTCAACTTCGGACTCTGATTCAGATATGTACCTAATAATTTGTCCCATTTGATTAGTTATTCAAGGACGGCATAAGAAAATTCTTAATAAACAGCATAACATTTTTTTTTTCTTTTTTCACTTTTCGAATCTTCTATTAGCATATATATTAACACCCCCACCCTCCAGATTTTCCCATCTGCCTCTAATGTAAACATTTCCTTATGTTCGTACATCAAATGTTTCATAAGAACTTTAGTTTGATATAGTTGGAGAAAACACTTCTGTTCAGTTATCTCTCTTCTTAACATGTTTTATATTTTCCTGGATATATTTTATAGCAATCAAAATATCCCACTAAACTCGTGTCTCACAATCTTTATAAAAAGCAGGTGAGTCCTCCAAGAAACATGCTCACTAAAAGATCCATGTAAGAGAAGGAGTTCAAAAGGTGAACATATTTGATAGCAAAACTCAATTTATATGTTTGTCTTGGTAGGGGTTCACCTCAGGGACGATGAATTTCCCGGTCAAGAGACAAACTGCTGGCAAGGTGCAATAAGCAATCAATGGAAGTGATGTCAATGGATAAACGACTGAATTTATATACGAAAATCTCTCAAGTGGTTTTAGGCCACACCCATATCCATACCAAATGGGACAGTGCCTACTCAAGAATATTTCAACTGATCCCAGGGCCCATCGAAGGACCTGGTGTAAACGATCTGAAAGATTAATGGGAGCTGAACCCTTAAATGCAGGCCTTTTGGGTATACAGTACACTGATCTCCAGCCATGGCAGTGCATTTTAAACCCAGTTAAGATATCTTCAGTAACGGATCCATAAATCCATCCAACCTGATAGAGTTGCAATTTTAGAACCAATGCATAAACCCAACTGCTAAAGCAAAACATCAAAGAAAAGAAACTTTTTAAGTAATTATTCCATACCTCTTTTCCCCATTCTGTTTTATCTTCATAACCACAACTAATGACGTGAATAGCTTCTTTCAAGAGTGATGCAGATGTTGTCCCTGGAGGAACACCACCATCTTCTAGTAGTGTTGAAGCAATGAAAACAGACGATTGTCCAAATTTCTTCTCAAATTTTATTTGGGGCATTAGGGATGATTTTTCGCTATCAATTCCTGCAGAAAATGTCATCGCTACAAATCATATGGCACAAACTTTATGGTTAGGAAGAAAAGCCCCCAGAAGTAAATTTGACAGAGATCTAAAATTAATGTCAGTAACCCTTCGTTATCCATTTTGTTACTACCTTCAATCCCTTCATCAATATTTTCAAGCGTGTAAATTTGCAATGAAGTTTCCCTCCCCTTCATTGTCTTCCTTATATCCTTTGATTTCCCTTTGCTATTCTTCTTTCTCGATCTAAAACAGCAGCAACACCATTTTGGCCAACAATTGCATGTTTTTCCAGGGGGTTTGGTCTTCTTTGGGGCATCATATCCATAAAGCGCTTGCCTCCTGAAGACGCACCCAGTTCCAACATAAATTGGGCCTTGGATCCCGTCAAGCCCTTTCATATTTATCTGGTTCAATTAAGATAAACGAGCCTTTTAAATATACAAGTGTATAAACCATATTAGTAATTTTGTATATGAACACTGCAAAAACTTACATCAAAAAAGACAACATTGCGGTTCGAGTATCTATCATGTCTATCGATTCCATCAAATCTTTGAGGAAATTGCACATAACATATTTTCTTTCCAGCTTGAGGGTCCATCATGAAACACATAGCTTCCCTGAGAGCCTTGCTGTTATTTATATAGTGATCACAGTCAACATTAAGTAGGTAAGGAGCATTCGAGATTACTGCCGACACCCGCACCTAGAATTACAGTCGTTACAAAAAAATGAATCAGACAACCAAATGCATCACATACTTATCACACAAAAGAAAAATGATTAGTGCGAGCAGAAAGGTGGGAGGTCAAGGTTAGAAAGTTACCAAAGCATTCATGGCACCAGCTTTTTTGTGATGCTCAAATCCAGGCCTCTTCTCCCGAGAAACATAAACGAGACGAGGTAACTCATTTCCTTCAACATCATGAACGCCATTATGTCCCAAGAACACCTGTTGCGAACATAAAATTGAGTATCACTTTTTTTTTTTTTGGAAACATAATGTTTCTTTTTTTTTTCCTGTTTTATCCTCAAAGAAATGCTCTTATACCTGGATCATTCCAGGATGATCCCTGACATTGTTTCCGGGCCATGGAGTTCCATCCTGCATTGTCCAGCCCTCCTCGGGAACCTTCTGTGCCATGGCAACCAATCCATTTATTCGAACTTTGAACTCTTCATATTCCCTCTGCACCCAAACAATTATTACATGTGAATTTCTGTTGATTAACTTAAAACTGAAAGCCGACCTTACTCTGAGGATGAGTCGTGAGGTTTTGTGAGCACTTTAGTGAAGAGACTGAATGCAACAATATGAATCAGATCAATATGTAAATTAACCTTTCTTTTTTAAAGACACTACAAATTCGAGCAATTTGCATATCACACAAACTAAAGAAAAATTAAAAGAAAATAATACAAAATTTTGAAATAGATCAAAGAAGTGAGATACCTTCATTGCACGGCGTTCCCTCACAAACATTGGATCGACCTTGTTTCTTAAATAGTCAACATTTTGAGCAAAGTACCATTCTGGAGCCCGAGGCTCTAGGTTAAATTTCTTGCAAAAGGGAACCCATTTCCTGGCGAACTCGGATGTCTCAGAAAGGGCTTCAAACGTTAGCACGGCAGCACCATCGTCAGAGACATAACATGCAACCTTGTCGACCGGATAATCCACAGCAAGGATGGAGAGAACTGTGTTTGCAGTAATAAGAGGAGGTTCTTTCAAGGGATCTACTGTACTTACGAATATGTCTACAGCAGCAAGTTCAGAGGGCTTCCCTTCTTTTTCATACCTGGTAGAAAAGTTGAATTTGAGGTAACTAAGATACAAAACAAGGAAGAAAATCTGATATTGGATAGCGTAGAGCCTAGTTATATTGTTGACTCGTCCCCTTGACAGCGGACCAACTAAGCTTCCAGCATTATATAAAGGAATCTGAGGGGGCAGTTTTTCTCTGGGCATGGGGAAGGACTGAAAAGTGTAAGATCTCCAATGTAAAATTGTTAATGCAGTGATGAGAGGATGTAGCTCTCACATTGAAGCTGAACCACCTTAATATTTTTGTTCTTTGTTTGTTTTCTAATTTGTTTTTGCTTCATTGCTGCTCTCCGAATCAGGGATTAAGGTTGAATGTATAACACTAGAAACAGATGGCCACGATAAATAGAAGCAAATGCGGGGTAGGAAAGAGAGAAAAAAGGATATACCTTAGTGAGAGTCTATCTAGGTATGTCTCTCGCTCAACTGGAAACCACTTTGGAAATTGATCAAATATCCATGATACGGCAAACCATATCTCACATATAATTGAAGTAAGCCACAACCCATATGCATCATTGACAGGGTGGCGAATTCTGTAGTGAAAGAACAACCCTAGAATCACAACTCTTAGTAGAATGATTAATCTGTAAGGGTTTATCTTGCTTGAAGAAATCGGTAACTTTCTTGAAAGGGGTTGTCTGCCTTCATCCATCCTGTAAAAAAGGGAAAAGAAGGTAATTCAATAAATCAAATAATTCATAAGAAGTTGAGAATCTAAATAAAGACTTTTTCTAGAATTGATTATCTAAATAAAAGAGAGTGCGGTTCAAAGTTCCCATGCACGGCATGAAAACATCATTGACGTTTCACTACATATGCCTAAGGCAACCTAGCTCCATATTTCTCTCTTAACCCACCAGAACTGCAGGAAACAATCCCAAGTATATACTCATACATACTCAAGCCTCCTACTGTAAATAAAAACATAAAAGTAGATGTGACAGTGGGAAATAATAGGAATGGTTAGTCCTCGTAAATAATGGTTAACGAATAAAATTATATGAAAGGCTTGTCATCTATGAACCTCATCTAGAATCTATTTAATGGATTAAGAGAAAGGTTTCTTGCTCTACACAAGGCCCAAACGGACAAAATACAAATTTATCTCAATTCCACTCCATGCATCCACAGGATTCATCAAATGGAACATAAGCCAACTTAATGCTGATTGCTCATTTTTCCTAATAATCTAGGCAAATATATGGCTTTAGAAATGACACAGCTTTTCTGCAATTAAATTCTATATTCAGGATTTCAATAGATATGATGAATAAATCTATATCATTGGTGAATGACTAATCCTCTAGTAAAGGAGATATTGATACAAAAAGAGGAATAGAAATTTCAAAGAATTTTTAGATAATGGCAGCCGCATGGTAGCTGAATAACATAACATAAATTCATTTCATCAGGAGATATTATGTATTGTATTATCTAATTGAAGTTATTCAATGGAATTCTTCCATGTTATTCAAGGAATATAGCAGATATAGGTTAGCCTACAATTCAGGATAATATTATCGTTCATGAAAGCTACATATAGAACGTAGTGGTTAAAAATGTGAGAGTCAAATCACTTATAAATAATAGAACAAAAGTCTACATAAAAACACAACAATAAACAGGTAAGATGGCCCTACTTGGGTAGCTCAGGATCATCCAAATCATCTCCATCATTGATGCAACCATCTTTATATACTTGATGCTTAACCACTTGAAGTTTTTCGTTTTGTTTTTTCTTCCATTCCTCCATTTTTTCCTTCCATGCAACAGTACCATATCCATAGACAGCCAAGTCTTTCTTTGGATCCATTGAACGGGGCGGGACTGCCATTATCATGCATGCATTAACTTTCTGAGTTGGTAAATAGTCAAAGAATTACTCAATATATCCAAATAAACTTACTAGGCATAGAAGAATCAGAGAATGACACAGGATGGATTCGATTTCCACGCCCATTGAATGGGGGAATTATGAGAGCATGACTGTTTGCAGAAATGGTATCGTCCTTCATAAAATTTATATTTTCATTAAAAAATTGAAACTCACAAACTGCACTAACAAAACACCAAACAAGATAAGGAAAAGATTGAGCCTTCAACAACCTCTTGACCATAAGTGAGGAGAGGAAATTCCGAAGCAACCACTGAGGAATCCCACTGCAAAGGAATAGTGATTCCAGAAGCACTTCGGCCAATATTAAGGTGAGCCGAGAGAGCTGCAGCTGCAATCTGCTGTGGATCTCTTCTTTCGTTGCCGTTATAATCAAATTCATTTTCCAAATCATCAAATCCATCCTCATCTTCATCGCCATCAACTCTGGGACTCCCTGAAAATTAAGTGGCATTCTAATTGAACTATAACCAAACAAACGATGAAGTTAAGTATATGACAAGAAGTGTCAAGTACCTTTTATGCGCTTGTATCTAGTTTTGCATTGAGGACAAACTTGATTTCCCTCTGTCCTTTCATACTCATAGCAAGCTCTACAAACAGGGAATGCACATTCATTACAGGCAACAAAAGGCTCCCCATCAACTGTAATTTCTATGTCGTCTCCACAAATCTGACAAATCTGTCCACTTAACTCTCTCACAGAAGTCACCTGCCATCAAAGCATAATTCAACCATAGATGATTTAGCATCACATCAGACAATTCCAAGAATTCATACAACTAAAATTAATGCATTGTCACTCACAAACTTTACAAAACTATTTAAAAGTGAGTGTAATAAAACAAAGTTAAAAGATACAAGGAGAAGTTCGACTGGCTTTTAATCTAGAAAGTTGAAACAGGGCTAAAAGAAATTCATTTTAATTAACCCCAGATTTTGCATTAAGTTTGGACAAAAAAGGCAAAATACAAGGAAAAAAGCAAAAAGATGAAGAAAATGATTTCCCCAATGGCTTGCAAAAATCCCAAAACAAAAAATAAGGCAGTAGTACAAGACTCCCTGAAAAGATCTAGAAAATTGAGCTTCCATTTCCAAAATAGCACCAAGGAATTAGTAGAAAATTAAAAAGAAAATTCAGTACTTCACCCAGGAACAACACTTCTTAATTGAAAATTAGCAAAAGAGCACCTCCTGAAACCCAAAATGGACTTACTTGAACAATAAATGTAGTTGCAAATTGCAACCTTAAAAAGAGTTAAAAGCAAAAATAGAAAACGAACAAGAGCATTATTAAGGCCTTACCCTTCCAATCTCATCCGCATTGATGAGAACAAATTCGTTCCTATTATGGGAACCAGCCACCAACCTCCCTTTAGTATCCATCCCAAAACAAAACCCTCAAAAACTCTCCTTCTCTTCAAATTTCACACAAGAGACACGGTTTGACAGTACCTTCACGATCAAGAAAAGAAAGGGCAGAATGAAAGATCACTCAAACTCCATTTGCACACATAAAAGAGCGTAATTTATCACTGAAAACGACACATTTCTAGGCGCATAAGAACCAGAATATTATAGCATTTTAGAGGGGGAATGTAGGTTATGACAGAGTGAAGGAGAAGAGTCTTTTTTGGTTTTCGGGTGTTTGGGATTCTTTTCTTGAGAGAAACCCCCTGTCTTGTGATAAAGGTCTCTCTCGCACACTCTGTGGGGTGGGGTGGGTTGGTTGGGTACGAGTGGGAGTGGCAAAGGGGCCCATGAGAAGGTGGAATAGGGTGGTTCGTGGAGGCATGAGCAAAATTAGCCCACTGTAGAGGCGGTGGAACTTGGACGGGATGGGTATGGTAGGAAGGGCATTCATGGAATTTACTTTTTTTGAATTATTTGGTGAAGGCATTTATGATAATATTAAATTAGTAATAACTTCCCACCGCTTGACGAAATTCCATATTTACTAATTGTTTTATACGGAGTGACTTTTGTTCATTTCTCTCCTAACTTTTGATGTCAACCTCCTGAATTTAAAAGAAAAGCAATGTACAAGTATGAAATCTACGTATGCATGGTCAGATAAACACAATAGTCGAATTAAAAATACAACGAGAATAATAGTCAATTAAATAGAATATATAAAATTATCAAAACCGTAAAATATTTCCATTATATCGTGACAATTTATTATGTTAAACTCAGTATGTTTACGTAACCTCAACGTAAAATTATTGAAATCTTGATGCTAAGATTATGATAATCTTAGTATATTTACACAACTTCGATAAAAAATTATTGAAATTAATATGATGTTAATAATCTTAATAAAGGTCGATTCTTGACCTAAATCAAAAGCTAGTGACAATAAATCATATTTGGCGAAATATAAATAAATCATTATTATTAGTAGGACAAATATTTTGCTCTAGGATAAGAACTAAGAAGTCGAGAAACTCCTAACAAAGTAAAAAAAGAAAAATAGGAAATAAATTAGGCAACCTTTTTCTCATCACAATGACTAAAATACCCTCTAGGATGGAAAAAGTGGACTGCATTCTAGCATTGTAATAAAGTCCATTGAACTTTATTTTCATTTTCAATTTTTTATTTTATTTCATGGGGAAGGTCCATTTGAAAGTTTCTTTTAGGATAATTAATTTTAATTGTACATAGTCTGTAACTCCAAATAAATTTAATCCCGATAATTAATTAAAAACTTAGAATTAAATAGTCTTGAAATGAAATTTCTTTTAGGATAACGGCAATTTTTTAGACTAGGTCAATTTGTTAAGTATATTAAATTGTCTTCCATAACAAGACGTGTTTATGAATATCATGTTAAAATCATATATTTGTTACGTATGTTTTTTTGACATATTTGGTCTAAATTTATGGGTCATATGATTAGAAAAATTTATATTTTTCATCACTCAAATTTCTTGATATATATAGGAAAAAGCTATTCCACCAGATTGATTCCACCAGAATTTGTACAGACTATTCACAATGGGATGGGTCCCACCCAATTAAAAAATAGCACAAATAATATCACAGTCACTTATCTGTACAAAATCTGTGCAAATGAATCTGTTAGTGTAGCATCTCTCATATATATATATATATATATATAGACACACACACACACTCTTAACTTTTTTTAGAATAATATATCCACAACCTATTCAATTATGTAGCAAAACCTATTCTTTCCTTCAATTTGGACATTAAATGACAAATTTGTCCATTTGGGTGTCCACTTTGAATAAATCATATTTCATTTGAAGCGGGTCCCCCTCCATGCAAGAGCGGCGAACACCCCAACGTACATGTAACATGATCCTTTCAAGTTTAGAAGTAAAATCACATTACCATGCAGTGCACATTTTAGCAAGGCACGGGCATAGTAGAATACTCAACTTGATCTTGCAACACAGTATTTATTCTCGTAATTCAAGGTTTCAACATGAAACGCAATATGAAATCTCCGAATTCTGTGTTTTAAACGAAATTGTACACAAAACATAGTATAACTCAAACTTTATTTAAAAGACATATTTATTGCTATACAAAAACAACATACTTATAAAATCATAATCTTTTTTAAGTTAGAAAGTTTCTACACTAAAGAAAAATTTGTTTTGTTAATATAATTTATTCATATATATATAACTTCTTGAAACAACATATTGCTACAAGGGAAATAATAGAATATTATATCGTAATTTCAAAGCAGAATGTTGCAACAGTTCACTACATCAATAAAATTTAGAATCATATTTTTTTTTAATTAAAATTGTTTATTTATAAAACGTATTTGTTGATCTTACATAACATTATCACCATCTCCAAATGTTTCGATAAAACACTTTCCACATAGATCATGTAACCATAAAATTTATTAATTTAAGTGAGTAACGCAAACTTGAATTCATGCAACGATATCAAGTATAATAATATGAACTAATTTACGAGCAAGTAATGATCGTTTCAATCTCAAACTTTAGACCACCACAAGAATCTATAGTAATAACACGACCATTTCAATCTCAAACTTAGGCAAATGTTCCCATTTGTAGCGATACATAAAATTTTGAGTTCATATCAATCTCAAAACTTAGGGTCCTAAATGCACGTTCAATAAAATTTAGAATCATATTTTTTTTTAATTAAAATTGTTTATTTATAAAACGTATTTGTTGATCTTACATAACATTATCACCATCTCCAAATGTTTCGATAAAACACTTTCCACATAGATCATGTAACCATAAAATTTATTAATTTAAGTGAGTAACGCAAACTTGAATTCATGCAACGATATCAAGTATAATAATATGAACTAATTTACGAGCAAGTAATGATCGTTTCAATCTCAAACTTTAGACCACCACAAGAATCTATAGTAATAACACGACCATTTCAATCTCAAACTTAGGCAAATGTTCCCATTTGTAGCGATACATAAAATTTTGAGTTCATATCAATCTCAAAACTTAGGGTCCTAAATGCACGTTATTCAAACTATGATAACAAATATGAAATCTACAACTTGAGCTTATAAACATGTCTTACTTTAATTTTTTTGTCGATTGCTTGACTTTCTAGAACGTAAAAATATGAAGAATCGAATTCCAAATAAACATTTGCTTACACTTTGAAGAAATCAATTTTGGTTTTCGAAATGAGATTTCTTCTTTGACCTTTTTATACTTTGAAAATTTAGAGATCATCATAACGTGAAAAATGCGAAGAAATGGGAAAATTCAAAAGCTAAATAAAAGCTAAGAGTTAGAAAGCAATGAATTTACAAAAATATTTGTTGCTTTCTAACTATCCTGAAAATGGTCTATAATTTCAAACAGACTCCAAAAATTCTCAGATCAAATCAAATATTTCCAAACACGTAATTTTAACAGTAGACACATTATTTGGCGTGAAACTCATCACATCATAACATTTTTTTAAATTTACATTTTAATCCATGAATTTAATTACCAACTTGCAAATGAGTAATCAAACTTGTGAAGTTTGTAAGACTCAATAATAATCCATAGTCATACTCAAAACTATAATTCGAGAATGAAAATGATAAAATATGCAAATTTTTCTAAATTGAAGTTTAATCTCTGAACTTTTTTATTATCACAATTAAGTCTCAAATTGCATTTCAATTCTCAAATAATTCGTATTATCAGCAATGAACCCTCAAGGTCATCATTCAAAAGATTAAATCTTTTTCCAAAAAATTTCAATTTGGTCCCTCGAAAATGAAAGAATCCATTTTGTTCACAAGTTGTCAAACTTTGAACTGAAGTCCCAATGAGAACTTCAAAGTTTTATAGTGTGTTAATCGAGTTGAAAACCAAAATTGTCACTAAACTTTGCAAAAAAATTTCACGGGGTCACTGAACTTTAAAAATCATCGAAATCATCACTGAATTTTGGTTTTCACAGGGTCACTGAACTTTAAAAATCATCACATTCGTTACTAAACTTTGCAAAAAGTTTTCCAAGGGATTAGTTGCAAAGTTCAGTGATCATGTGGAAATCTTTTGCAAAGTTCAGTGATGAATGAAATGATTTTTAAAGTTCAGTGACTTGTGAAATTTTTTTACAAAGTTCAGTGGCCATTTGGGTCATTAACCTGTGTTAATCCGTTTGCATTGTACTTAATTTTTTGACAAACTGAATTTGAAAATTTCATATTACAAACTGTGTAATAATCACATTACATCCCTATATTTTTAGTTTGTTAATTATTAATTTCCATATTACGTAATGTTTTGTCCACAATCCATAAACAGAACTGATCATGGGTTTTGCCCGTGATAAATCGAGTTGGTTTCAATTGAGAACTTAACTGCAAAATTATGGAAATTTTGAGGGTCCAATTTCAAAAATTCAAAATTTAGGTGGGGCTAAAACCAGTTTTTTTGTTACAGAGTATGTGATTTTTTTTCCAATGAATTTTGAGACACTCGATATTTAGTAAGTTACAATAATTGTTTACACACACTGAGTGTGTTTGTTTCCCCTTTTTTTAGAAAATAGGTTTTACAGTAGTGATTTCTTCGAAAAATGTTGGTTAAAATAGGGGAAAAATTCGATTACGTGTAAAATTACTTTACTAAAAAAATATGTAATTGAAAATGGATTTTAATAGAATGGAACTCAAACGGAAGATATACAGTTTCTTTAAAATTGTAACTTATGCTATGCGTTATTGCTATAATGGTATTATGTAACTTCTTTAAATAGTAACTTAAAATTATTGCACCATCATGTCACCGTCACTACTAACAGTCATCCCATTAACACAAACAAATTACATGCACCTATGTGTTATCTCTTTCATAGTCTAAACATGTATTTTTTTAATTGTAACGAGAAATTGTGACACTAACATTTAACTGTTGCCACCGTGACCCATCACCACGAATAGTCATCCACTAATTAACACAAGAAAGTACATACACTGTTGTTACATTGTATAATTTATGTGGTGTAACTTATTAACCATGGAAAAACCTATATCACCACGAACACAAGTAAACATGTATCATCATGTCATCACGACTTATGCTCACCACAAGCCACCACAAAAGAACTCAATCGCCAACGCCGTGAAATAAAACACAACCTCCTTTATTGCAACTATCTATACTTCTCAAATCACCAACAAGAAAATAATAATAATAATAATAATAATAAAATTCTAGCGATGATGGTGGTAATTGCAGCAGTGATGGTGGCTACATCGACTACAGTGTGAGGTGATGGTGATTGTAAATACAGTGATCGCAACATTAGTTTGGGGTGTTGATGTTCGATTTCTAGTGGTGGTGGAGAGGGATGGTGGCGGTGGCGATGGCGATGGTGGTGGTAATAAAATGGTGCATATCAGGTGGTGGGGATGCAAGTCGATTTTATTGCGATGGTAATATTTTTGTAATGGATTGGATTGGATTTATTTTATTTTGTTTTGTAGATTTGGCGACAAGATAATGGTGATGGTGATGGTGATGGTATGTGCATCGTGGTGGTGGTGTTGAGAGAATACGGGGATGGAAGAATTTTTTTTATTTTTATTTTTTATTTTTTTATTTTTTTTATTTTTTAAAATACCTGGTTTAAAATTAAACTTCTGTGACACATAACTTAAGAAAACTTGATGAAATATCTGATTTTTGTAGTTTTATAATATGAATACATGAATGGATCTGATTTTCTCTCATTTATATTTTTTTATAGATAGAATTATAAAGAAATTATAGAAAAATAAAAATGGAATTAAAAAATAAGGAAACTTGATATGATTAAATAAGAAAGAAAAATAAGATTGGCTTGTAAGCAATCCTCGTCCAAGAACTCGTCCTACGAGCCAACAAATGGGTTGGCTAGAGAGTGTACGGGCTTTACTTTCGGTTCAGACCATTAGCTTGTGATGTAAAGAGTGGAGCCAGCCCGTCAAGTAGGCAAGTGGCTCAAGCCAATTATAGTCGATGGCTTGGGCTGGTTAGTTTTGTTCTAGTGCTTCTGTGAAAATCTTAAAAAGTTGATGTCAAATGCAATAATTAATTTTAACAACACATTTTATAAAGCTCATAATTTTTGTCAACATTTTAACTATAAAATTCATCAATTTTATCCAGATATGTTAAAATTTTGTCAAATAACCACTAATTCAATTCGTTTTCATCACTAATGTTCCATATATGAAATTTCTATTGATAGTTATTTTGGTATAATTCCTTGTTGGAACCTAAACACGAATTCCAAGTTACATCTAAAATCAAAGTCGACACCCAATTTGGCACGCTCAAGTTTATGAAATGTGGAAGGAAAATAATTTAATGTACCAATTTACTTGTTGCCATGTTTCGATCTATGCATATAAATATTTGTACGGGAGAGATTAGGACACTTGACTAGTGGGGTTTTACAGCAGAGCTCCATGTACGGAAGAATATTGTATAGAATTTGGTCAGATAACACACAACATGACATGGGTAGGTGATTTTTTGGCATTATTTTATCATCCACGAGGCCCACCACGTGAGTAATCTGGTGGATTTCGGTGGACTTCTTTCTGTACAAAAGGCTTAAACCGGGGTTTATACGGAAGGAAGTGTGATTATGTGTACATTGTATAATACAAAAAAGTTGTCTTTGTGCAAGAAACTAATAAAAATTAAAAAATTTTAAACTCATGGTTGGTTTAAAAAAATAAATTTTATTAAATTTTTATGAAAATTGATGAAATATGTAATTTAAAAAGTTGTGAATCTCATTAAATATGTGGTTGAAAATAAATTTAAAAAAATAAATTTTAAGAAATGAGTGCCAAACAAGGTTTAGCGATAAAATTTGAAGTCAGATAGTCCTCGGTTGGACTCTTTTTTTTTCAAAAATACATTTTTTCAAAACACATGTCAACCACACAGTTTTCCATAAAAAATATTACACTTTAATTCAAAACTCTTTCTTATCATGTAAATACACATTTTTCAAAATATTACTAATCTAGAACAATTTTTCCCAAGAAAATTCATTTTAATAGATCCCAAACAGGAGCGTAACACACACACACATTGTTGAAAAATTATGGATCCCATAAAATGTGTAGTTAAAATTAAGCAATTTTGTTTCCCATATTGTAAAAACGAGAATGAAAAATATAGTCATTATGGGCCTCACACAAAGAGATAGAAATTCAAATTTGGTAACTTGATGTGATGTATAACGGTCATATTTTTCATTTTAATGGGAAAAAAATGGGTAACAAACAAGGGCTAAGTAATTTAGCTCCTATTTAATGTAGATTAAAATCAAAATTTTAGTAAATTTTGATAAAGTTGATGAAATGTATGGTTGAAAAGTTATGAATTATTTAAAATGTGTGGTTAAAATTAATTATTGATTTTGAATGAATTTTTTATCAATTTTTAATCTAGACCAAACAAGGGATTAATGTATTGTAAAATTAATCAATTGGATCCACTGTCGCATAGAATTGCGAATTAATCGTCACCATAAATAGTATTATTTCATCTTAAATGTAAATGAAATAATAACATTTTTCTCCTTTTAGTAGGATTAATTAACTTTATAATATTTAATAACAACTACAAATATTTAGTGAATAAATAATAAAGCAATTATTGGTTTAAACGGTGATGACAAGATCTGGTGATTTCATTCATGACTCAGAATTCAATATGCATAAAATTCTAATAATCAGAAAATGACAAATGAAAACATGTTCTAACCAATTTCTTCGTTTCCTTATTTGCCATACTAATTTAAAACAAACAGGTATAAATTAATTAATTGACCAAATATCTTAACAATTTAAATTAAAAAATTATCAAGATTTTGGGACCACCAAGGATATCCTCAGCGAAAGACACGTAGTCATTTTTCAAAGATGAGATTAAGTTAAAAATATGGAAAAGTATGCTATATTTATTTAGGTTATACATAGTTTTTACTCGTTAAGCTGTTTGAGCTCCATTATTTTCATCAAAATATATTATTTAACAGTGATTTAATCTCATTTCAATCACATATTTTTCACTAAAATAATATTACACGCAAATTCAATACTTTTATTTATTTTTTAACAACACATTTTCTATCAATATATTATTCAAAAATAAATTTTTCCAACAAAAATGGAGCTCAAACAAGGGCCAAGACTAACTTTCTAAAAAAGCAAACTTTGTCAATACAAAAAGTACTATTTAAAATCAAATTTAGCAAAATAAATAACTCAAAATTTAATTTTATCTAATTTTACATTTTAAGCATAGACAACTTCTTGTAAATCTATTGCAAATAAAAATTCAATAAAATATTAAAGATTAGTCTATTTGTATGTTGTTCGTATACATAATTGATTACACTCCATCGCAATGAAGGGAGCTCACGCATAATAAATTCTATGCGATCCTGGTCCCTCGGCGCATAATCAGTGGTGCAAAGAACAGGAGTGAGGTAGTCTCAACCTTGCTGGTAGCTGCAATGTGAGGATTCGATTCTTGAGATATGGAATTGAGCTTTTTGTGAGCATCAGTGTACGGGCAAGTTCTTGTTTTCTGGCCTGTTGGGGCAGATCCCGTAATTTACTTCTCTCATAATACTCCGAGGGTCGGACGGTGGAGACCCTCAAAATTGGGATTCAATCTTTTTTCTATACAATCCTCCTCTATATGAAGGGATGTAAAATATTATGTACACAAAAAGTGTACATCTACAATTATCCAAAAATCAATTATGTCACTTTGAAACCTGAAAAAAAAAAAACAAAATAACAAAATAATCAATGATTGCTATAAATAAATAATAAAGTATGTCACAGTTTCCCGGGGGGAGGGAAAAAAAAAGGACACCAAGCTTATTATAGAGGGTGTGTATTTTATTATTATTTTTTAATACAAGTATATAAAAAAATTAATTAAATGAGAAATTAACTTAGTCTCCATTTGATTCTGATTTTTCAAACTAAAAAATAATTTTTTGATTGTTATTTTAGTATGATCAATCGTCATTTTTAACTTCTTTATTTACAGGTGGAATCTATTTTTCTCTTTAAGAGTCAAAAAATTAATTCTAAGAATAAGTAACGAACATGCCCTAAACGCCATCATTAATGCATTAGAAAGTAGTTAGTCATGATTGAGTAATTATTCACTGTTTGACACGTGTCATAAATAGAGTTGTTCCCTTTGGTATCATTGAGCGTAATTACCAAGATTTCAGAGTTATCAATTCCACCTAATTTTCCACACAGGAAAGTATGCTCGCGTGACACCGAGGACTTTTAGCGTACGTATGCCTATTAAGAACTTGTTTGATGGTCACTATTTAAAAAATAAATAAATAGTGATTTTGAAAGAATCCGTCGCTAATAAAATGATAAATTTTTAAATTTATGTTTAGATATTTTATTATATAAATGTGTAGTTGAAAATGAGTATGTATAAAAAAAGGTTTTCAAATAATGAGAATGTCAAACGAGGCTAAAAAAGTTGTTTTTAACTTATTTTCAACTACACATTCACATAATAAAATATAAATTTTTACAAAATTTTCCTACTTTTTAACCATATAGCTCCGGTTTGGCCCCTACATTAATTCATTATTTCATAATACATTCTTCTCAAATAATGGGTGACAAACACACCCTAAATGTTTTAGTACAAAACTAACCAAATTCGAGTTCTTGAATTATTAATGAGTTGTTAGCTTTTCAATTATAAATTTATATTTTTTAAGCCCGCATTAGACTTGTCCAATCAAATAAGAAGAAAATCAAGATTAAACCCCATTCAAATAAGCTTATGAGCAATTTTTTTAGGATGAATAGTTTGACTCCCATGATACGTGTGAATATTGAATGTGTAGAAACGTAAAAGCCCCATTCAGATAAGCTTATGAGTGATTTTTTTTAGAATAATGTCATTCGCAGTGTAGACTATCGGCAGTCGTCCTATGTGACGTACACTTGATAGTTTTTCATTTGATGTATAATTCAAAAAATAATTATCATATCTATGTATCAAATATCAGATTGTCAAGTGTATGCCACATAGGGCGACTACTGACAGTTTTCATTACGAATAACATTACTCTTTTTTTTAGGATGAATAGTTTGACTCCCATGATACGTGTGAATATTGAATGTGTAGAAACGTAAATGCGTGATTATAATTAATGTTTGATTTTAATTAGATAAAAAAATAAATCAAAGTAACTTACATTACTTGCATTAATGTTTGAACTTCAGATATTGTTGTTCTTTCACAAAAGAGTGGAATAAATATTTACTTTAATAGGCTTTCAACTCCCTTTTGACAAAACTTTTTGAAATTATAAGTTGACGAATCTCATAAAATAGAGAGTTAAAAAAATATGAATTTAATGAAATTTGTGGTTAAAAATGAAATCGAACTATTTTATAATCTTAGAAATTTGTCAAATATAGCTCAAGTTATTGTCGTAATGGCAAACACCTCTCGTCCTATTTTTAGCATGTGGATACCCAATTTTACTATTTCACGTCAATGTATCTCTAATGTTTAAAATCTTGACATAATGTTGCTTTGAATCGACAACAATAAATTAAATTTTGTCCTTACTTATCTCCATTTATTTCAAACTTTTTTTCTCAAACTCATTTTTAACCACATATTCAACACAATACATTTTTTTGCTCGTAAACGTAATTTTTCCCTACTTTTTAACCACACGTCATCAAAAAATCACAATTTCAAAAATTATTTTTCCCAAAAAACTATTTAAAAAGGGAGACAAACAGAGGATTTAATTTGAAATCATTGCGCGAGTTTTTTTTTTCCTTTTTTTTTTTCAATAGATATTAGCCCGTGGTTGATGGCCATAAAGAAATTGGGAAAGATGATGTTTTAAATAGAGGAAAATTTTTAATTTACATACATAATATTTTATTATGTGTACATAATTAAAAAATGAGTACGTGTAATTAATGTGCAGTCATTTCATGCTACACAATGCGAAACATAATGGGTCATCGTGGAAATTACCTTTCAACCCATGAATAGAAGCACGCGGGACCCAAATTGTTCACTTCACCACATGACCTTTGGCTGAAAAGTACGAGCTGGCTCATTAGATCCACACACACTGGATCACTGTTTTCGTCGGTGGAGGACCAAACTGCAAAAGCTTAAACGAAATTAAATCTGATGTAGGGTCCAGATTCAGTCAGCCTACAGAAAAACAATCTGATTGTCTACGGCTTGAGAGACGCCACGTTACGTGCAGAGTAGGACCGTGATACAGCTAATCAAACCCTGAGTTAGCTGTCGTTTTTACGAGCCATCAGGAAAATTGTTACTGAAGTTAATTTTATGGAAATATCAAGACTTTATTTATTTATTTTTTAAATTTCTATAAAATTTGAAGAAGTTATTTCTGCTAAAAACACGACCTCCATTGTTCACCTCCCTCTGTCACCTGATATTTTTGAACAAACAAGGTCATGAGACACACGACTTAAAAAAATCCACACTACGAGTTGATTTGGCCCGAACTTGGTTGACCCTTGACTCGCTCAACTCATTTTCATTGAAATCCTTTAAATGACAAAAAACAAAAAAATGAAAATTTGGCACGTCTAACTCGATCTCCAATTTATGCCTTTACAAGTATGGCACCTTTGGTACCTTCTCATCTCATAACTAGGGCTATAAATTGATTGGATATAACTGTTAAATCAATATACGGTCCAATAATTCAACAGATATTTGATTGTTAAATCCATATTTGATTTGCTATGTTATCTAACATCCGATCTAATAAAAAAAATTATGACAATAGTTTTTGGTAAAATTGCAAGCGTTGTCCCGAACCTTTTAACTCTTTTTATTTTTATCGTCAACCTTTATTTTATTAGCATTGTTATCTCTATAGCTGTAAATGGATTGGACATGGAGTGGATCTGCCTAGATTCGATCTGTTCGTTAAGAAAAATTATCTTATCCGATCCGATCCAATAATCCAACGAATATTTGATTGTTAAATCCATATCCGATTTGCTATGTTATTGAATATCCTATCCAAATTTGCAAAAATTATTTTTTCCATCATTTTTTCGGGTAATATGATTTTTTTTCCCAAAAAATATTTTCATTATCTTGATGGGCTCACCTATTATTCTAGAAGGCTCAAATGAATTTTTTATCCAAGCGATGCTCCTTTAATTCATTTTTAAAGAAGACTCCTTTTGAAATGTTTTAGTAATCTTCCAATGTGATATACTAACTTTTTAAAGGATGCTCTTCTTTCAATATCTTAGTGATCTGTCAATGTGGAATATTAGTCAATTGTCAATTCTAAATATTACTAGTTTATTTTATTATTTTCATTAAAAATCATAGCCTCAACAAGATTATAATCGCAAATAATATTAATTTAAACAATGTAAATTATTTTTGGACATATTAATTATTAATTTTTGATGTTATAAAACAAATTACTATAATTATTTTTATCTTATTTTAATTTAAAAAAATTAAATCTCTTCGAATATTTCAATTCACAATATTATACTATTATCTAATATTATTTATTATTTGAAAATTATGTGTAAAGCATAATAATATAAGTTTCAAAATGAAAAAAATTATGTTTACTAGATTATGATATAATATATAAAATATATTATATTATTATAATAAATCGGATCGAATTGTTATCGGATCAAATCGACCTATATCTATATTTGCTCCATTTAGTTAACTGATTATCGGATTCGAATTTTAATCGGATTATCGGATTGAGACCCTAAATTCATCTCCCATTAATTTCATCGAATTCGGATCAAAATTCAATCCACTGACAACCCTAGTTATCTAACCTTTCATAAATGCTGTACCATATTTTAATTTTATATATATATAATTTTTTTTTTCAATTTCTGTACTTATATTTCTTTCTTTTATTTGATGAATTCGTATTATCAATGTTTTATTAATTATAATATTTTTTGTCAAAAAGTTTTTGTTAGGGACATAAGACAACTTATTGGCCCACAATGTATATTAAAAAACAAGGAAAATTTTTATATCTAAAAGTTTAAGTATGACCCATTTCAAAATTAAGAAACAATATTTAAAACTGCAAAATAAATATTAATTAAAATTTATTTATGAAATAGTTTATTAAAAATATATTTTATTAATTAAATATATTAAGATCGCAATTCTATACTATTTGATCACAAAGTATTGAATTAATTGATCACAATTTATTTCTTGATCATGAATAAAAAAATTTATAAATCACAAATTATTTTATAGTCACAAATCAAAATTTTATAGGTTATAAACGGTCATAAATCAAAAAATTTATATGTTACAATTTAATTATTGATCACAAATTACAAATTTCCTAAGTAATGACTCAAATTTTTAGGTCATATGCTATTTATTGGTCACGAGTTATCCGTCACATATTAGTCATGAAATATCCAATTTATTGGTCACAGTATTAAACAATTGGTCACATATTATTTATCGGTTGGTTTGGACGGTTTGTGTTATATTTTCAACTCAAACCATTTTATACGGTTTGAAATTTTTTCAAACCAAACCAAATTATTTTATTTTTCGAACCAAATCAAACCAAACCAAACCAAACCATAATTTGCAGTTTGATTCGGTTTTAATCTACGGTTTATCATTCGATATTATAGTAATGTATTTAACATAAGTTAAATATAAGTTTAAACAAGAACTAATAATATTAAGTGTTAAATTACATTCATATTTTCAAAGATGGTTGCTAAAAGATGCTAATAGAACAAATACATATTTGTTCATTTTTAGTTACCTTTGCTTGTTTGATATTCATATTGTCATATAACGGTTGGTAAATGTAGAGTTATATTCTGTTATTATAGTTTGGTTAAAACTCCTTTTTCGTCTTGTTAGTCAGATGTTAAATAAAGATTGAACGGGATATATTTAGATGTATAAAGATTGATAGAGTTTCAATTTATTGAAAATTGATGAATTTCATCCTTTAACTACTTTATAAAAGTAGAAAGTAGTAGTACTAGTTAAAAAAACTTTAATATTTTCACACAATCGATATGCTTCGTCCTTCATTCTTTCCAAATCACAAATAAGTTCATTAATCATCTAGGCACACAAACAATCATTTTTCAATCCAAACCACAACTCACAAATATATAATAAGTTAAAAAAAAAAAAACAAATAAAAGAAAGAACAATGAAAAAAATGCTTGAATAAAAATCTAAGATTTCTTGAAAGAGAAGAAAGAAAAATGTGATTCGGGTAAAGATTAATAGACTAACAAGCAAAGGGGATTGACGATTTGTTCAGCGGTGGCAAACAAGCGTCAAATGTTAGGGAAATGAGAGTTTATATTAGGGCTTCTGAAACTTTAGACATGATTTGTTGACATAGTTTTGTTGAATATGATTTGGATTGTTGAAAATATATGTTTTTTTTTTTCATTTCATATGATTTTGGAATAATTTT
This sequence comes from Olea europaea var. sylvestris, assembly GCF_002742605.1. Lineage (NCBI taxonomy): Eukaryota > Viridiplantae > Streptophyta > Magnoliopsida > Lamiales > Oleaceae > Olea > Olea europaea. The sequence continues at coordinate 15,729,012 of NC_036240.1, read as the reverse complement.
AGTTTAGTTTAAATATCAGGTGAGGACGTGTTGTGAACCTGTTAAATCATAGGTCAATAATGATAGAAGTAATTTATTTTCTATGATTATTTCAATAGGTTTGTCGTAATTTGTATTGCTAAATAGGTAAGTGAAAACTATAAAAATTTTAAGTTAATAAAATTAATAATTTTATTAAAAAATTTTAAAACGGTTCGGTTCGATTTTGTACGGTTTTTTAAAATCAAAACCTAAACCAAACCATTTTGAAATGGTTTGGATCGGTTTGAGGGAAAAGAAATCACGGCTCCACGTGGACTCGAACGAACGGTTTCAACTCAACGGTTTTGGTTCGATTTGCGGTTTCTTGATTTTTTTGTGGAACCCTAGCTACTGCCACCTTCAACGCCTCCACTTGCACCCCAACCAAAACTACCCTAAAACCCTAACAACGCCAAAATATGGAAACCACCACCACTCTAACAATTAAAAATCAAAACCAATACATCATCATCATCGCTAAATCCACCACTACCTGTAACACCACCGCCGCAACCCACTAACCATACTGTACCGCATATTCCCAAAACTCCAACTAAACGGATTGGAGGAAGAGATCAACCCAAAACCCTAAAACCATCGCCACTGCACCTCCACCCTCCATCCACCTACACCACCACTACCATCACTGGACATCCCCAAAACTTCGACTAGCAGGGTGGAAAAAGAAACCAACCTTAAAAACCAAAAACAATGCCGTTGCACCCCACCTCAACCTATCACACCACTACCACCACTAGTATCACGGCACTCACAACATTACACACAAATCACCACTTTACATAGTCCCACACACGACAACATGAATGGATCACAACCACACACACCACATCACACACAGATCACCACTACACAGATTTGAACATACCACAGTACGCACGGATCACCACCGCACACACCGTAGAACACGCACCACCGCACGCCGTAGAACACGCACCATTACCTATTGGAGGAGGTCATTAAACGGGAGATTAGTGCTTCTAAGGTATCGAATTCGGACCCAGCGATGTCGCCGTACAGCGGCGCTCACAATGAATAGGGTAGTCTCCGACGACGACGAATTCTAGGGTCGATGACGGTTCAGGTGCGAGGGAGAGGATAGAGAGACAGGATAGGAAGAAAGAAGTGGAGGGAGAGGAAAACGGAAAATGATTTAGGGCTTGAACGGGGTAGAATGTGAATATATAAATTAGCCCCCGTTTGGCCCCATTAATTTCTATTATATTACATTATATTTTTCTCTCACCTATTTTCAATCACACAATCTTCTATAAAATAATATTATACGTAAATCGAAAACTTTTCCTTCTTTTTCAACCACTCATTTTTAAAAAAAGTACCATTCCACTCATTTTCAATTCTATAAAAATTTCAATTATCTGATTTATGAAATGAAAAAAAAAAAAAACTTGTAAATCTTAATTTTGAATTGGAAAGATTAAAACTTCAGTTATATGTGATTTTAACGAAAAAACGATAGTTGCAAAAGTCCAAAGTATATTTCCTTAATTTCAAAGAATGCAAAACAATACTTACTTATTTACTCATAAGTAAATATTATGTCTGTCTGCAAACACGTTCACATAACCAAAATAGTCATTTTATTTAAAAGTAACTTTACGTTACTATCAAATAAGTGACTTACTTATTTTTTTATTTTTATAGATGAAAACAGTTATCTATATTAGAATTTATTATTTTACTTATAAGTAAATATATTTTTTTCTACTAATTTTTTTTTTTTTTTTGGATAACTCACCATTCTCACTTTTAAGTATGCAAAATTTATATTTTATAACAGTAAGTTTTAAGTCACTATTCAAATAAGTAACTTATTTTCAACTCTAATTAGTGTAAAAAATTATTTTTTAACGTACATTTATTTGCACGTAAATCAATATACTTATAAAAATTAATCACATTAATTGCAATGTTTAAAATCGACTTAGGTCTCGATCCGAAGAAAGTAAAAGATCAACAGTCATGAGGTTTCGCCGAATCGAACTGAATGCAATAAATAAATACACGCACAAACTAAACTACTGTAACAACACTATCAGCTTGTTTGAGTCCCATTATTTAGGGAAAAAAAAATGTATTCTTCTATGGTATTTTGACATCATTTCAACTACACATTTTTTAATAAAATAATATTATACGTAAATCCAAAACATTTTCTTATTTTTTAACCACACATTTCCCATCAATACACTATTCGAAAATTCATTTTTCCTCCAAAATGGGGCTCAAACAAGGGCTATATTGTTAATGTTCATATTACTATTACAAAGTAAATACAAATGCATATTTGTCACAAATTCAAAATGACTACAATTAGTTTCGATATTTCAAAAACTAACAATTAGATGTCCTAATTATTTACTTGGTTATAATTGTAATTTTTTGAATCTATAGAAAAGGGCGTTTATTATTATTAGGCTAATAATGAAGTGCAGTTTAAATTGACTGAAAAAAAATCAAATAAATGAAAAGATTGAGGTGAACATTACAATTTGTTTTGTTGGGGCCAAAATCAAAGTAAAATTGAAAGAATGAGGTGAACATTTACAAAATATGTTTTGTTGGGCAACTGAACACTTCTCTACATCCCACATTGGAAAATTATGCTGCCATTAGAAGAGGTGCATCCATTAAAAGGAGCATGCTTATCAACATAATTATATGAACCTTTAAGTGCAGTGCATGAGCCCATTAATATAGTTAAAAAAAATTAAATTAAAATCTAAAAACTCGATAAAATTGCGATGGATTCGCCGGTTAGCGGTTGAAACGGTCGATTCAATGGTTTCTTTATCGAATAAGATAAAAATTATCCTTAACTGATATAATACTGTTAGACATGACGTTGTCAAACGACCTCCCGGGCGATGATGAAAATCAATTTTATCAGTCGACATGAATGACTGAACGATAATTCAACATCGAATAATGGATGAACCGACCAAACGTTGCTTTACCTATTGGACGGCTAATACTCTTTGTGGCTTGTTGTTTCTTTCCATTGGGAATTAACCTTAGTCGAGCCTACTTACCATATCTTCACTTACCTTATGTTGGCCACTTAACATATATATATATATATATTGGTGGTTTTCTTTGACTCCTCACCCCGTCCATATAGAACCCGAGAGCAAAGAGAGACTGTCGTTCTTCTCTTGTGCCTTCTTCTTCGTGATTTGTCTTCCATGCCAATTGCTTGAGCCTTTGTGACTCTTACCTATGTGGTATCCATCCTAAGTGTGTGATTGAATCAACAAGCAAAAGAGGAAAGCAACCATAGGAGAAGAGAAGTCGGCGGATTCGATCATCTTGGTTTTGGTGTTGAATTCGATGTTTAATGGTTAACTGAGCCCGGAAATCACTTTGAGCAACTTAAAGAAGATCCTAACATCTGGTATCAGAGCTTGGGTGGCAAAAATTGGCTCAAAATCGGTTGATTTTCGAACTTGAACATTAGAACCCGAATCTGAAAATTTGCAATTACTCACAAACCAAAGCTCGGTTGGACAAACGGAGGCCATACCCATCATCAGCAGGTCAAGGCGCTGCCGGGGAGGCGACGCGTGGGCGGTGGCAGCGGCGCGTGGGCGGCTGTCCGGCGACGCTATTTTCAGGTAACTTGCTTGTTTCGATCTCCTAAACGCGCTGATATACTTTGTTTTGTGTTTCAGGTTACACAGAAAAAGTTGGACAATTTTGTCCTTTGGTACAACGCCGACTGAAATTCAACAGCAAGCTCGTTTTTCTCCACTCTACGGACTCAGACAGGTCCGCTCTGCTAAATTGGCTTAATCCATTTAAATTCAGCAATAGCAAGATCATCGTGTGGGGTGATCGTTAGGTTTTGAGGTTACCGTGAAGGGGTAACCGTTGCTTGTGCTAGAACTAGGATTACTTGCGTTAATTGAGTGTTCGTTCTTTTAATTTAAAGTGCTTGGTATTTCTTGGTGGACGTAGCGTTTAGGTTCATTGTTACTTTTGCTAAGAATTAACAAGATATTACCTTATCACGTTTCCCAATTCTACTTCATGTGGTTTAATTAGTGTGTTAACCAATGACAACACTTAATTTTGATTTGGAAATTTTTAACGGTAAAGGGGACTTCTCTATCTGGCAACAAAAGATGAGAGGCATACTAGTCCAACAAAAGGTGTCAAAAGCCATCGAAGACAATTTTGCACTTGATATCTCAAAAGAACAAAAAGAGGAAGCCGATGAGCTTGCCTATACCTCAATAATATTACACTTATCTGACGCTGTCTTAAGAAAAGTGGGAAAACTAAAAACCACCAAAGAACTTTGGAAAAGACTAGAAGACTTATACTTGCTTAAATCTACACCGAATAAACTCTACCTACTCGAACGATTCTTCAGCTTTAAAATGGATCCTTCAAAGGATCTCGACGACAATTTAGATGTATTTAATAAATTGGTGCAAGATATTGTCAATTGTGACGAAGCCGTGTCTGAAACCTATAAGGCCATTATCTTGCTCAATTCAATCCCGGACTCTTATAAAGAAGTTAAAAATGCCATTAAGTATGGTAGGGACACGTTAACACCTGAAATTGTCGTAGATTCTCTTAGGAGTAAGGAGATGGAAATGAGGGCTGAAAAACAGGATAGGAGGAGTGGAGAGTTGCATATGATGCGGGGTAGAACACAATGTAGGCAAGCCAGTCATGATGGATACCAAAGTAGTGGCGAATCAAGTAGTAATAGTTGGAAAAAGAAGGGGAATGGTAGACCTAGATCAAAGTCGAGAACTAAGGGTAGAAAATGCTATCGCTGTGGAGGCAGAGGGCATTTTATAAAAGACTGTCATAAAGAAAAAGGAAAACAGAAGGTTAAGGAAAGAGATGAGGTAAATGTGTTATCCTCTACCCCCGATACAGAAAACGGTGAAGTCTATGTGATTACTAGTCCAGTCGCATACACTACTGAATTAAATTTAACTACTAATTCTCACATGCATGAATGGATATTAGATTCTGGTGCGTCTTTTCATGTGACATCTGAAAAGAACTGGCTTGAAAACTTGCAAGAATCTAATGATGGACAAGTAGTTCTGTGTGATAACTTTGCCTATATAATTGCTGGAATTGGAGATATAAAGATAAAATTTAACACAGGCTTTGTGTACGTGTTAAAGAAAGTTAGATACATTCCGGAATTATCTAGGAATTTGATTTCAGTAGGAAGACTTGAGAAAGACAACTTCACTGGTAAAATTGAAAATGGTATGTTTAAAATGATGAAGGATGCGTTAATCTCTATTAAGGGAATCAAGAAAAACGACATTTATATCACTATTGGGGAAGTGATTAGAGGATTAAACTCCTCTATTTCTTCTGCCAAAATCGATCACATACACACGTGGCATAGTAGGCTTGCACACGTAAGCATTAAAGGACTTAAGCTACTTAATGAAAAAGGTGCATTTGGTAATGACTGTGTGTTTGACCTATCGTTCTGTGATCCCTGTGTGCTTGGAAAGCACCATAGAGTGTCGTTTTCCACCAGTACGCATAAAGCTAAAAGCATGCTTGAATATGTGCATTCGATCTGTGGGGTCCTGCTAGTAATCCCACATTGGGTGGAAATATGTATTTCCTATCTATCATAGATGACTACACCAGGAAAGTGTGGGTCTATCTATTGAAAGACAAAACTGAAACCTTCCATAACTTTAACAATTGGAAGAAACAAATGAAAAACCAAACTAGCAAGAGGATCAAATTTTTAAGGACAGATAACGGCCTAGAATTCTGTAATGCTGAATTTGATAGGATGTGTAAAGAAAGTGGAATAACGAGGCACAAAAAGGTTCCTTATACTCCCCAACAAAACGGGGTAGCAGAAAGAATGAATAGGACCATAATAGACAAAGTGCGCTGCATGATGTTAAGTTCTGGGGTTCCTAAGTCATTTTGGGGTGAAGCTATTGTCACTGCCTGTTATCTAATAAATTTGACTCCATTGGCTGCATTAAATGGTGATACTCCATATGAGAAATGGTCTGGAAAATTGGGTGACTACTCAATGCTTAAAGCGTTTGGCTGTGCTGCCTTTTCTCATCAAAGTGAGAGAAAGTTAGAACCTAGAGCCAGGAAGTGTGTCTTTCTAGGATATCCCGAAGGGGTTAAGGACTATAGGCTATGGGATAGAAGCCAAAAAGGAGTTAAGATCATCGTGAGTAGGGATGTCACATTTAATGAGAATGAGATGCCTTGTCTAAAGAACGAAATCGAACCTGTAAGTGAAACTGAATCAAGTGAAGAAAGAAATCGGTTTAAGGTGGAGTTAGGAAAATTTAACACATCAGTACCTAGTATTTCGAGTGAGGTGGAGATTCAGGTCCAAGAACCTGAAGAGGAAAATGAAGTAGTGATAGAAGAGCATCATGAGGAAGAAAATCCATTAACTAACTATAACTTAGTTAGAGATAGAGAGAGAAGGCAAACGAGAGAACCTAGGAGGTTCGGGTATGAATCTGAATTGGATTTTGCATACGCTAGTTACGAAGAACTAGTTGATAGGGAGTCAGAAACTTTTGAAGAGGCTATGAATAGTGGTCAATCTAAGGAGTGGCTTGAGACTATGAAAGAAGAGATGAGTTCTCTAGAAAAGAATCAAACTTGGGAGTTAGTACCGAGATCTAAGAATAAATCAATCGTTGATTGCAAGTGGGTCTTTAAGGTTAAGGAAGGTACTAGTAGTTCAGAACCCTTAAGGTTTAAGGTTAGGTTAGTAGCAAAGGGTTACACACAGAAAGAAGGTGTTGATTATAACGAGATTTTCTCACCAGTTGTTAGGTACACTACTATTAGGGTTATGCTCGCATTGGTTGCGCTCTTTGACTGGGAATTTGAACAACTCGATGTAAAAATCACTTTTTTACATGGAGAGCTTGATGAACAAATCTTTATGAATCAACCAAAAAGTTTTAAAGACAAGTTAAAACTTGATTATGTGTGTTTTCTGAAAAGATCCCTATACGGTCTAAAGCAATCACCTAGACAGTGGTACAAGAGGTTTGATTCCTTTGTACTCACTATAGGATTTCAAAGAAGTAAATTCGATCACTGCCTATACTTTCAACACAACGAGACTGATAACAATTATTTATTCTTGTTGCTCTATGTGGACGATATGCTTTTAGTTGGATCATCTCCTAAGTGGATAAACAATATAAAAGCAGATCTTAGTGGAGAATTTGACATGAAAGACCTAGGAAAGGCTAAAAGGATTCTAGGCATGGAAATAGAACGAAATAGATCAAATTCCATCGTATTCTTGCATCAGTCTCCATACATATCAAAAGTGTTGAAAAAGTTTAATATGAGTGACTATAAACCCGTCACGTTGCCTCTTGCAAACCATTTTGTTCTATCAAAAGAACAAGCTCCCTGCAATGAACGTGAAGTGGAATACATGAGTAAAATTCCATACTCAAATGTAATTGGTTCCATAATGTATTTGATAGTTTGCACTAGACCGGACTTAGGATTCACTATTAGTACTCTCAGTAGGTACATGTCTAATCCAGGTCCTGAACATTGGGAAGCATTAAAGTGGCTTTTAAGATATTTGAAGGGTACAAGTGATGTAGGTCTAAAATTTAGTGCTAATAAAGAAGGCGTGAAATTAAAGAGTTTTGTAGATGCTGACTATGCAGGAGATAGGGATGGTAGGAAATCAACTTCCTCTTATGTATTCACCTTATCAAATTCGTGTGTTAGTTGGAAATCACAGTTACAACACATAGTTGCACTATCCACTACAGAGTCAAAATATATTGCCACCACTGAAGCAATTAAAGAGGCTCTATGGCTTAGAGGTCTACTTCATGAATTGAGTGTCTTGAATGAGTATGTGGTTGTGTATTCTGATAGTCAGTCATCCATACATCTGTGTAAGAATCCTGTTTTTCACGAATGCACTAAACATATCGATGTTAGGTTACACTTCATTAGGGATATAATATCACAAGAAGTAGTAAGACTTGAAAAAATTCACACACAGTATAATCCTTCAGATATGGGCACGAAAGTACTGCCACTGGTAAAGTTTAGAAGTTGCAAAGAGCTTCTAAACATCGGTACAGGTAAATGATTTCAATTTTATCGATTTTTCTGTTAGAGGTGTCATTAATGGAAAAATATTTTTCTTTGCAGGTCCTTTGACACCAAGGTGGAGGTTGTTAGACATCATGTTGTTAAACGACCACCCGGGCGATGATAAAAACCAATTTTATCAGTCGACATGAATGACTGAACGATAATTCAACATCGAATAATGGATGAACCGACCAAACGTTGCTTTACCTATTGGACGGCTAATACTCTTTATGGCTTGTTGTTTCTTTCCATTGGAAATTAACCCTAGTCGAGCCTACTTACCATATCTTCACTGACCTTATGTTGGCCACTTAACATATATATATTGGTGGTTTTCTTTGACTCTTCACCCCGTCCATATAGAACCCGAGAGCAAAGAGAGACTGCCGTTCTTCTCTTGTGCCTTCTTCTTCGTGATTTGTCTTCCATGCCAATTGCTTGAACCTTTGTGACTCTTACCTGTGTGGTATCCATCCTAAGTGTGTGATTGAATCAACAAGCAAAAGAGGAAAGCAACCATAGGAGAAGAGAAGCCGACGGATTCGGTCATCTTGGTTTTGGTGTTGAATTCGATGTTTAATGGTTAACTGAGCCCGGAAATCACTTTGAGCAGCTTAAGGAAGATCCTAACAAATAAGATGTACCAAACATGCCTGTACGGTTTGGACCTAACTATTTGACTACTAAAATGTGGAGGAAAATAAAAAGGACGACCAAACATGGCCCTACTATTGGACTGAACTATTCTCATCATAGTTTTATCCACAATTTTCTATTAATTAGTGTATCTCATTTTTTATGACGATTTTAATTAAAAAGAAATCTATCAGGAGACAAACTTATTTGTTCCTCGTATTTCTAGATAAGAAATATAAACAATAAATACAAAACTTCAATAAAATATCTACTCCTCATTTCAAAGCTCACAAATAAAAGATTTGAATAGAAACCCTCATAAGAGAAAAGATGTGTTGATTAGTTGAAGGTTAAGATAAGATTGTGATTAAAAAAAAAAAAAAAAGTTAAGAGGATATTTCACTTAAAAAAGTTGTACAATTAACAAAAATTTTGGTGGAATACAATTATCTTACTATTATTACATTTACCTTATTAAGAGAATGACCAAGTTGATAAATTCAAACTATTCGACAATATGATTTTGTTATTTTATATCTACAAAAATGATCACAAGATTTTTCATTTTCGACGAAACTAATGAAAATAAATTAAAAGAGTGTTATTTGAGTTTTTGAGATATGTTTGTGTACAACTAAGGAACTCTTATATACTACTAACTTACAGTTCGTCACTAAAAAGGACAAACTAGAAGTTAACATGAATGTAGAATTCCAATCCTTGAGGTAGTTTCATCGTACTTAAGGTTTCCTATCTAAAAAGGAAAACTGTTGTAACTTAAAAAATAACGACGCAAAAAATGAGTGCACATGCACAACCAATTTATTCATTCATCATATTCTTTGTCAAAAACATAATTGATGTGACACTGTCACATAATAATTGATGTGTGTATTAAATAGATGGAACCCACTATTTATTTAAAATTCAGACATGAATCATCAATAAATATCACGTCAGTTCCTAGGCGATAAGAAGTATTAAATATTTTTTGTCATTTTGATGCACTATCATATGTGAGTCATATCACGTTAACACTATCAAATTAAGCTAACGAGTAATGCAAATTACTATGAATACAAGGTAGTCAAGGATTATTTATTCACAATTAAACAAATTACTCCCCTAAATCTCCAACTACACCATTCGAGAAAGTTCTTCTGAGTCGAAGGCTCATTGTTTTGTAGGTTTTTTGATTGATTAACACTACAAGTTCACTTGGAGTCCATCGTGCACTAAGTACAAAATAATGGTGAAAGGAGGGTTTGTCTCTTATTATTTTGGTACTAAACTGAAAAATTTATTCAAGTTTTTGGTAAAAAAATGTCCTGGCAACTTGTAGAAATTACAAAAAGTATTCCTTCCTCATGACTCTGCCGACATTCATTTTGAGTCACGTGATTGGGAACGTGGCTATCAACCATATTTGGCCACTTTTTGTTTTAAATAATATTATTTGTAATTGTTTACTATAATTGTGACCCTACATGACATATATTTAACAAGTTGATACATGAGTTAATAAGAAATTATCATATTAATACATCAAATAATCACATATCATTTATATGCCAAACAAGATAACTGTTGTAGTGGACGACTATGAATAACATTAATATTTTATTTTTTTTCTTTTCTTTGTTCGCATGCCGCTAATGAAAATTTCCTGAGATCCATCTACAAGGGAATGTAAACTTGAAAGACTTGCTTTTAATTGTAAAAACATTTCGTACGTTAAACTCTGAGTGTGTCGTGACATAAATAGAATTTTGGCTCTTAATTGTGAATTTGATCAAGATATTTACTACTATCTAGTAAAAAAGTGGTTAATTATATGAATTGATGCTAGATTTTGTCATATGTTATTACTTAATAACTGAATTTAAAAATGTATCTCAATAATCACTGACCTTTGTTAATTGCCACTACTTTATAACTGAATTTAAAAATATATCACAATCGTCACTGAACTTTGCTAAGTGTTACTACTTCATAATTGAACTAAAAAATATATCTCAATGGTCACTGAACTATGCATTATGTTACCCATCCATCATTTAAATGGAAAAATCGTTTAAGTTTAACAAACGACATTGACTTGAGTGATGGATTCGTCACACGGTGCATATTTTAGCAACCATTAAAATACATTTTTAAGTTAAGTTATTATGTAGTAACAATTTCTTTTTTCTTCAAATTGACCTCAGTAAAAAAAGAAATTAAAGAAAATGAAGGTAAAAAAGTTGAAAAATCAAATCGACCTTAGTTACATTAATACTAATTCGAACATTTTTGTAATTTTTTCTGTTATTTTCTTTCAGTGTTCCTACTGTTTCTCTTTCAATCTTTACACGAAGTTTAAGATATGGTAAACTGATATCAGTTGATCTAAAAATCAAATGTACTTTTCATAGTGATAGAGACTATATATCGAATAAACATATTTTTTTGCTTTCCTTTTCTTTTTTTCTTTTTTTTTTTTTTGCAGAGGTTGATTTAAGGAAAACAGAAATTGTTACTATTTAATAACTGAATTTAAAAATGTATCTTAATAGTCACTAAATTTCTTCAAGTGTTACTATATCATAATTGAACTAAAAAATGTATCTCAATCATCACTAAACTATACACCGTATTACTTATCCATCACTTCAGTCGACGCCGTTTGTTGAAGTTAACTATTTTTTCTATTTGAGTGATGAATGAGTAACACGATGCATAGTACAGTGACTATTGAGATACATTTTTAAGTTCATTTATGAAGTAGTAGCATCTGGCAAAGTTTAGTGACCATTGAGATACAATTTTAAATTCAGTTATTAAGTGATAACATATGGCAAAATTCAGTAACCATTCATGTAATTAACTTGAAAAGTAGTATTCTTTGTTGTTATAGCTTAACAAT
>NC_036240.1:15709780-15717190 GCF_002742605.1 Olea europaea var. sylvestris | reverse complement strand
ACAGAAGCTGTTAAATGCTTGCTTTTTGCTGATGACATGATAATAAAATTTTCTGTTTGTCTAATTTTATCTTAAGGCAATTTTGTATGTTTTAATCCATATTTTACAATCAAATTAATAAAGTGCCATACACAATATTGATGAAAAATAAACGTCCAAATGCAGGGTTAAGAACATTGATAAATTTATCAATAACACGTTTTTCACACTATCATTATCAAAAGTAAACCTTCAAAACATTTCTTGTATAATATATTATTGTATAATATCTTTTAAAACCATGTGTATATATATATATAGTGGCATTATGAGGATATTTTTTACATATTAAAATGCAATAATCTTTTATGTAGAAGTCACAAGTGATCAATGTAAAGAACCGTAGCAACAATATAACATTTTTTATTTTCATCGGTCCATAAATCAGAAATAAACCATATAAAATTTTTAAAAGTTTTTAGTTGTTCAATAATAACTTGTTTTCTTTTGTTATATAATTTTATATATCTGAACGAAGAGCATTTCTAAAATAAGAAATATACGTGGGTTTGAGATAACTCTACACGAGTCGAGTAAATTGTACTAAGTCTATGATCGTAAGTGGCATCTCTGCTGCAGCAATGTATACAGTCATTCCTTCACGAAATCTTTATTGTGAATATACACAAAAGTGAAAAGAGTAGATCCAGAATCGTCAAATACTAATTCGATCTGTTTCGTGTTAAGACCAATTGTTTTGCTTTGCAACTCCATAATATGTGCCTATTCAAATGTGATGTGCTTAAACTGAGCTTAAAATAAGTTATTTGCCAAAGTAATTGCAGCATGCTTTCCAAATATCAACTTCATTTTGAACACCAAATTTTTTACTTGTCATATGTTGCCGAAGATTTAAGGATTTTTTTTCTTCGACCTTTTAGTAGTCTCAAATACTTCTTCCTCTTCGATATCCTCCAAATCAATTGGAATATTTTGAAAAGCATCGTAGCCGTTTGGAATACTCGAATTACCCTTAAACTAATTAATCTTATCACTAGTAAAATTCATCTATATTCTATTGTTTTTATAACAAAAGATACTGAATATTATAGTAAAAGAAATTGAATATTAAAGAAAGATTTAAGGATTATTTTTCTTCGACCTTTTAGTAGTCTCAAATACTTCTTCCTCTTCGATATCCTCCAAATCAATTGGAATATTTTGAAAAGCATCGTAGCCGTTTGGAATACTCGAATTACCCTTAAACTAATTAATCTCATCACTAGTAAAATTCATCTATATTCTATTGTTTTTATAACAAAAGATACTGAATATTATAGTAAAAGAAATTGAATATTAAAGTAAATAAATTGGAGATTGAAGTTGAAACTAGAAACTCAAAAATTTAACTCATATTTATAGCAAAAAATATAACGGTTTCAACTGAATTTGAAATTCAAATATAATATTTGAATTTTCAAATTGCATCTGCCTCCTCCATAATTGATGTCTATTTAAGATAGCAGTGCAGCTAGTAGTAGATTAAATAGTTAAATTTTTATTATTTTTTTTAACGTTGCTTACTGGCATTTATTTTATTTTATTTTTTTAAGCCTTGGGCCAAAACGACCCGTGACATGGGCTGGCTCGAGCACGAATCAACGCCTCAAAATGCGCCTTGATTCCTCCGAACGTGAGCCTAGCTAGCTCGGACTTTCCAAGCCTAGCCATGAGCCGTCCGAGTCCGGGAGCCAAATTTACACCCCCTATCTATTACCATTTCAAAATCAAATTTAAAGTTAGTTTTTGCAAAATTTAGGTAATTCAATATTTTAATATTCATAATTATATTTAAAAATTAAATTAATCTATATACCACCATACCTTGTCCATTCTCTCTCTACATCTCTCTCGCTTCTCTATTCTTTTTTCTTTTTACGCACTAAACCACCACAGACAGCGACACTGAACATGTCATTGTCGATGTGACCGTAGAACGAACCAGTCAACGCAATAGCGACACATTATAGACAAGATACAATCCATTTTTTGAACCCTTACCCCATTTGTTATTGCGTCAAAATACAAAAAACACAAAATATAACAGCAAGAGGGCGGCGTCATCCCGTGTTCAAAGATCTGAGAGTGGCAGCATTAACTCGGCATCATGACACAGAACTTGGGATGGTTTTCAGTAGTGTTGATGCTACTTATGGTAGTGGTAATAATTTCGGATATGATTTTTGGTGGTGTTTGGGTGGTGATGATCGTGATTTTGGCTACAGTGGTGAGGTTGTGGTGATATTGGCAGTGCTGGTGAGGTGGTGGTTATGTTGGTGGTAATTGTAGTCATTGTAGGAGGGATGGAATTAGTGAGGTGTTTGTGACCAATTTTTTGATTCATTGTGATCAATAAATAATATATGATTAATAAAATTGATAATTTGTGACCAATGAGAAATTTGTGACTTAAAATTTTGTTAAATCTATGACTATTAATTTGATAATTTGTGACCTAAAAATTTTTTGTGATCAATAGTTTGATAATTTGTGACCGTTAAATAAATCATGACTATAAAATTTGTGATTTATGACCAAAGAATAATATGTGACCTATTAATTTGTAAATTTGTGATCGAGAAATAATATGCAACCTATAAAATTTGTGATTTGTAACTGTGACATCTGTGATTGTGATTAATACACAACTGTGACAATAAATTATATACTATTGTCATTAATATATTTAATTAATAAAATATATTTTTAATTATTTATTTCATAAATGAAATTTAATTAATATCTAATTTTTGAAATAATGAACATTATTTTCTTAATTTTGAAATGGGTCAAATATAATTTATTAAATATGAATTTTTCCCATCTATAAATACGTAGGCTGAGAATTGGGTGAGAATGCTATTAAGGCCTTTTAATTATAGGGTTTAGAAGTTGACTAATATAAATTTTTTATGTTCCCAATTTCTTCAATTTTGAATCGGATTATCGGATCAAATATTTGATAACATAGCAAATCGAATATGGATTTAACAATTAAATATCCGTTGGATTATCGGATCAGATCCATTTACAACTGTGCTTTCGTTTGAATTATGCAAAACTTGGCCACTACATCATTTGGTGAATATTGACGATAAATATAAGAAAATTATATATGTTCAGTTTTAGCAAAGTAATTGATATATTTAATTTTTAATATTTTATTGTGGTCAACTATCAATGGTCAACGATCATCTATGTTCACTCGAGATCATGGATTCGCCACTGCAGACAAACCATGCGCGCTTTAACTTTTGAGCTAGCTTGTCCAACACCACATTAGCTCCAGCTTAAGCCCAATTACTTCCCAATCACCATCCCCTCTAGAACCACCCAACTTACTAGGAGCACTAATTTCTCATTCCACATGTCCAAAAGTAAAGGGTAAACTCTAAAACATTGGACCTCCCTACGACTTAAAGAATTTTGGGAGAGTTTGTTAAAAATCTCATTCAAACAATGTATTTGGTTAAATAACTCATTTCAGTGTTTGTTGGTCAAATAGCCTTCAATTACAAAATATAATAAATAAAAAATATCAAAAGTTTAAAATGTCCTCACCGTGAAAAAGACCCAAATACCCCTTTCAATCTATTCAAATTCCTCATTTCATCTTCAGAAATTATCAACTTTCTCTCCCTGTACTTGCTACTATAAATTCTTGTTATTCATTATTCACCCATCTTCTCCAATATTTTTAGTATTTGAACAAGAATTTTAGTTTCTATATAATCTACATTGAAATCTCTATTATATTTGAAGAAAAAAGAAAGGTATTTTTAGAAATGTCATGTACATTAGTACTTTTATTGTTGAATATAGTAAGAAATGATATTTTAGTTGATTTTGTTTTTATATTTGATTTATTTTAGCTATCTGCAGCTATTGGACGATAACGACACTCCAGTCATTATCTGTAGTGTAGAACGACACTACAGTCATTATTGTCCATGTAAAACGATTGTACAACCATAAGTGTAGTAGGTGTTTGAAAATTAGACATAACCACATCACTTGTATGGATCGTGCACCACTCAGCGAGTAACATGAACGATGAAGACAAAACGACACATCTTCTAGCTTTTGTGGTTTATGATGTGCTGTTTTTGTAATATTGAAAAATGATGGTAGCATTACGATGATCTGCTTTGTCATTTTGACATGCAAACTATTTATAATGTTTGAAATAATTGATTTTTTCATTGTCTTAGAAACGATGAAGCCATAACGGTAGATATATTGTTATTCTATTATTATAAGACATCACTAGTGTCTTTTTTCAATATTTTACATAGAAAATATAGAAATAATGTTCAAAACTTAAATATTATTGATTTAATAGCAACTAATTTCAAAGTATACATGATATCAATTACTCATATCATGTTTATATATGTAACGAAACTTATGTCGTTTTCATAACAATAACGACACTTATGCTATACTCTATTTTTATGTTGATTAAGTAATTAGCATATCTCTCAAATTTTGTAAATGTCATGTTCATCTTACAACTTAAATGAGCTTAAATTTAGATTATCGGAGCTCAAACGGGTCGTGTGTGCTCATATTCGTATTTATAGATAGAATGACACACGTGTCGTTTAACAGCACATTTACTGTTACATTGATTTCTTTAAATTTTGGTTATTTTTCATCGAAACGACCTAAAGCATTGGATTCCCTAACTTAAGAAGGTCAAAATATTAGTTATGTAACAAATATCGATAAAATTGACAAACTATATGATATCGAGTTGGAGAAATCACAAGGCATTTTTTTACATTCGTTAGAAAATATAAATAATGAGCATATCTTTCAAATTTTGTAAATACCAAGTTCATCTTGCAATTTAAATGAGTTCAACTTATTGATTATTGAGGCTCGGATAGGTCATGGGTGCTCATATTGATTTCTCCAATATTTTACTTCGTTTTCACTGCAACAACCTCAAGCATTAGATTTCCTAACTTATGAAAGTTGGAAATGTTAGATATGTGACACATATCGATAGAATTGACATAGATTGTATGATATCGAGTTAGAGTAATCACAAAACATTATCTATATTTCTTAAAAAATAGAATTAATGAGCATATCTCTCAAATTTTATAAACGTCATGTCCATCTTACAATTAAAATGAGTTCAACTTATCAATTATCAAGGCTCGAAACAAGTCGTGGGTGCTCATACTCGTGTTTATAAACACGTGTAGTTTAAAGGCACTTTTGTCGTTATGTTGATTTCTCCAATATTTAGCTTCATTTTTATCACAACGACGTCAAGCTTTGGACTCCCTAACTTAAGAAAGTCGAAAATGTTAGTTATGTGACAAATATCGTTAGAATTGACATAAATTGTATGATATCAAGTTAGAGAAATCACAAAGTGTTATCTAAATTCGTTAGAAAATATAATTAATGAGCATATCTCTCAAATTTTGTAAACGTTATGTACATCTTGCAACTTAAATGAGTTTAATTATTCAATTATCGAGGCTTGGATGGGTCGCGGGGTGCTCATACTCGTGTTATAGATTGAACGACACATTTCGTTTAACAGTACTTTTAAATTTATGTTCATTTCTCTAATATTTTGTTTCTTTTCCACTGTAATGAACGCAAGCATTGGACCCCATAACGTAAGAAAGTCAGAAAAATTGATTATGTGACAAATAACGATAGAGCTAATGAGCATCTCTTTCAACTTTTGTACATGTCGTGTTAATCTTACTATTTAAATGAGTTCCAATTATTGATTCTCATGGCATGGGTAAGACATGATTGCTTATAACCGTCTTTACACATATAAGGACACTATGGCTGAATATTGTCAAACTTTGGCTTAAAACATACATACCTGAATATTATCATCTTGCTTATACTCGTGTTTATAGACAGAATGGTACAAATGTCGTTTTCTTTATAGTAACGGCACATGTGTCATTCTCATGGATAAATTATGTTTCGATAATGGCACTTATATCGTTCTTTTAAGACTTTTCATCTCAGTAAAAGCACAAGTGCCGTTCTCAATGACTTTTTCATCATCTAAACAGCACTTAGGCCATGCTCTTATAACTTTTTATCTCAGTAACGACACAAGTGTTGTTCTCAATAACCTTTCACTCTTAAGCATTAGATCCCTAAAGTATGCAAGAAAGTAGATCACATGACAAAGAACGGTTAAAATGACACAGATTATTATTTGGTATAAAATTGATGAAAACACAAGCGATTCTGTTATTTTCAACAAAATACAAGTAATGAGCATATCTCTCAATTTTTTTTAAACTTCATGTCTACCTTACAACTTAAATGAATTTAACTTATTATTTTTTGAAGCACGGATAGGTTGTGGCTGCTTAAACTCGTGTTTATAAACAGAATAGCACAAGTGCCATTCTATTATCACTAATGACACTTGAGCTGCTTTGTTAATTTCTTCTTTATTTTCGTTTGTTTCCAATGAAATAACTTTTGGAATTAGACAACCTAAGTCGTGACATTTTCACAGTAATAATAAAAGTTCATATTTCAATAATGTCACTTGTATTGTTCTCTTAGAATGTTTCATCTCAGTAACGGCACTTATGCCATTCTCAAGGACCTTTTAAATCCTGTAAATGGCATTGTGACATTCTCATGAACACTTATAAATCAAGCATAATGATAGTTATGCCGTTCTCATAAATGTTTTGGTCTTAATAACGACACAAGTGTCATTTTCATAAACAAGTATATTTACAAGCATTTTTCAGCTCATGCTATGGATACTGACGGAGAAACTCCTTGTACCTTTTCGAGACCTCATAGTAGTAATTTGAGTGAAGCTGAGAGAATATAGTGATTTCATCCCTCAACTTGGTAATCCTTTTAGGTGGAAAATAGTTGTTCAGGAAGTTTTGGCTCAGATTGTTCCGACTGATGATGCTGTGAGGAGGAAAAGTATATAACCATTCCCTCGTCAAGTCTCTCAAAGTATAAGAGACTAGCCTTTTGAGAATTGTTTTAGTTGAGACCCCCGGATGTTATATTGTTGCACACATGTCCAAAAATCTCGAAATATGAATATTAGGATTTTCAATAGCTCTCATAAAGAATTGTAATGTGTTCTAGAACATGGTGATTACATCCGTCCACAATTGGAAATTTACTTGACCATGTACGGATATACAATGTTGAATTGGCTTTCTACTACAGATGGAACCATGTATTCCCCCATCAACCTTGCATTTTCATTGCCCGTAGCTACATTCGGATGTGCTGCATTTACATTCTATTCAATGGGTACCTATTTTGTATTTTTTTGCCATTGATTCTGCTTGCTGTGTTTGGGGTACTTCTAATTGCTTTTTCGCTGCAACCTGA
>NC_036240.1:15690113-15705261 GCF_002742605.1 Olea europaea var. sylvestris | reverse complement strand
CCACAAAGTTGTAGGGAGCTCGTCAGTCCTGATAAACTGGGATGCTAGAGTTACTACCCGTCTCTAGCCTCTCTCCTTTGTATCAGTGGAAAAGATCGACACATCACTATTTTTGGTACTGTATATAGTATCATTAAATCAATGAAGGTCTACGTGTGGTCCAGTGGATCCATGACTACGTCATACGCCTCTATTATCGACTATTTGAAGCCTTTTGGTAGAGGGACTACAATGATTTTCATTGCAAAGGTGTCTTCCTCCAAGACCATCTATCTGTGTCTATCTTTTCTCCTTGACAATGCATTGTCAATCTTATGGGCCATCATTTCCTCCATCTTGCATTTTAAATCTACCAAAAGATGTAGAACCTGCGGGTGTATGACTTCATATGACCCTTGGTCTACAACCATCTCCTGAATAATCGGGGGACAACTGTTTGAGCCAATTAGGATGGTTGTCCACGTGTATCATGTGGTGGAACCTATAGTGGATTATAGGATAGATCGACTGTTTTCTATATCTGACTTTGCAAAAGAGCCATCATGGCTGGCAACTTGGTCCTCAGGATCTAAATTAACTTTGCATCGTATACTGAAGTGGTGGCAATGTGGCTTGACCTCTGGCGACAGATTTCGACTCCACTGTATTTCTGACCAAGGCGTATCACTCATTGTTCGTCTTCTTGACATGATTTTATGTTAGTGGTTTAGACAGCGTTAATGAAATAATATCGAAACGACCTTTGGACTTCCTTAGTGGAGAAATGAGGTTCCTGTTGTTCCAATGAGCAATTGAACACTGGCAAAAAGATGCTAGAGCTTTTCCCCTGTGTTTACCTTTAGCGTGAAAATTAGTAAAGAGATTTTTGAACAAAAAGACTTATGGAAATATAGAGAAAATATGTTGAGAGAAAATCAAACCCCCATATGTCCACGTGTCTAGTGTGCCATGTCTATTCACCAAATGACTTTCGCCTACAATCTGAGTGGACGGTTTTCATTCACCAGACGGTTAGTGGGATCAAGGACAACCGTCAAATAGTTATCAATCAACTAAAAAAGATATTCAGACAATTGAGAGTCATGATAATCGATCTATCTATCAAGAGCTATCTAACATAGCGGTGCTCGTTCTACCATAACGATAGTTAGGATAGCATAGCAGTAGTTGGGGTAGCATCGCTCTACCATAGCGATAGTCGCTTAACCGTGATTAAAAATTAGTTTGGGAGATAAATGAATCTCAAGTAATAAAAATCAAATAAGAACTTATTTTTAAATCAAATTAAGCCCCTGTTTGAACCCCATTAATTTTTATTACATTTCATTTCATTTCTCTCTCTCCTATTTTCAACCACACAATCTTCCATAAAATAATATTACACGTAAATTGAAATTATTTTCTTCTTTTTTAACCACTTATTTTTCAAAAAAATATTATTCCACACATTAATTTTCCACGTAATGAGGGCCAAACATGGGCTAAGCTCTTGGCTTCTATTTTAATGAGGATATAGAAAAATGTATTTTGGAATGATTATCTTTTGAAAAATGTGTCATTATAGAAAAAAATGTTTTGAATTTTGTAAAGTATTATTTTTATTGAAAATGTGTAATTAAAAAGTGAGTGAAAAAATATATTAAAATTAAAATAGAGCCCATTAACATGAGACAAAAACGGAAAAAATAAATAAATTTTGTGACCTAAGAAAGCGCCGCTCATTGCGCATTAAAGAGCCTGGAAGCACGACTCTCAACCGCCGACTGCCGGCGGTTGTTAACAGTCTGTCTCAGAATATTGTTTTGGAACTACCTCCATCAGACACGTTTTTAATCGAATAACTTCTCCACGACGGACAGGTCAGTAAAACCCTTATCTCTTTGCTTATGTTGATTCTTTTTCAATATTTTATTATTTGTTGTAAATAAGGACCATGTCAATTGTTGCCACCTCATATCACAGTTTTGAAATGTCAATTTTTATATTTACCCACTTATCCTATGTGCTGCCACCTGCTACCTTGGAGATTAGAATTTAGGGATGGTAACATACCATGTTCGTTGACCCTGGCCCAAATTTCTTTGCACACATAGCAAAACGAGCCATCCCTATAGATTAATCTAATTTCAGGAATTTAAAATTTGAAATGCGGAATTTTTTTCAAGGAAATTACTATAAATGTCCATTTTGATATATTTAGACCCGTTTGGTAGCCATTTTTTTTAAAATATATTTTTCTCTATCTTCTTTTTAACCACACATTCTTTATTAAAATAATATTACACGTAAATAAAAAAAATTCATTATATCTCAACTACATTTTTCACATCAATTTACTATTCTAAAATGCATTTTTACGTAAAAATGCCTATCAAACACCCCTTTATTTGTAAAAATGTCCATCATTGCAAATCCTTGCAAACATATCCATTTTAAAATAATTTAGACCAAAATACACTTGTTAACAATTTATGATTCCACATAAAGACAAAAGTGGACACTTTTGTAATTAAAAATTTTATTGGCCAATAAAATTTTGACATAACATACCCTATTTATTTCAAAAGCCCACATGTCAAATCACAATAAATCATATTTTTCTCATTGACATAGAAATGTCGAGAACTATATTTTAAGTGTAGAGAAATGTTATGTTTAGAATGAAACGTCATTCTAGACATCTAATATGTCGAGAAAAACATTTGAAATGTCGAAAACATTTAATGTTGTGATTTGACATATGTACTTTTGAAATATAAGCAACATTCAAATATCAAGAACGACATTTGAAATGTCGAAAACATCATTTTAATGCATGGAAGCTGCTTCTCAAAATCCGCTACAAATTGGACAAAAATTAATTGCTTCATTTTTTCATTAAGGGCATAATAGACAGTTTAGTACTAAATTTAAAAGGTGGACATTTTTGAATTGACACCCATGAAATTGAACATTTTTGTAAATATCCTTCTTTTTTTTTTTTTCCTTTGTACTTCTTATCACTTCATCCGTCCCAAAATGATAAACTTGTATTCATTTTCACACGAAGTAAGAAAATATAATTAATATAGTTGAGAATATAAAATTTGATTATCTTTATATTAATATACCATTACATTAACCCTATTTGGTTTCCATTAAAATGAGATTTTGAGAGAAAATTGTTTTGAAATAGTGATTTTATGAAGAATGTGTATATAAAAAATAAGAAATTTTTTTAGTTTACATATAACATTATTTTATGGGAGAATGTGTATTTGAAAATGAGTCGTGGAGAAATAGATTTTTTGAAAAAAATGAAACACAAACAATGGCAAAATAATGATTTAAATAGAAATAGTTCATATTTGTTGATAACAAGTAAATGTTGACATTTTTTCCCCGAATCGATCCTTTCATCCGTGATGAACTCTTGGCATCAATCCTACATTTTATCTCTGTGGACAGAAGAGAAAAGGGGCTCGAGAAAGTGACTCAAAAGGATATATTGACCTATTTTCTACTTTTTGAGTACCAAAGATTGTACTTATGAGGAATAATTCAAAGAATTAGATTGGAAATTTTTTTCAACCATTTGGATTCATTTCCTTTCAAAATACAAACATGGGAATCATCTTTCAAGGGTGGCTGCTTCTAGGCAAACCTCCTGGCCGTCTCTGCACCCTTACTTCAACTAGAACAAAAATAAAGTATTGGATCGAACTCTTCTTCGATGTCAAGGTAATAGCTATAAAAGTCATCGACTTCTAGGAAATGGTAAAAGAATGGGACGATTGTGCTACCGAAAGCTCTAGAGAAGTCAGAATAGGAAAGCACTCATCTTGGGGTAGGATTACTACTTAGATGCTCTCAATAATTATCCGCTCCGCACTTGGCTATGGGGCTAATTTGCCGAGTTCCTTAAAATTATCTCACGCTAAAATTTTACCAACCATAGTCCATGCACTTCTTCTTTCTTCTATAGTAAAACTTTTAATATGTAATTAACATTTAAATCTAAATAATTTACAAAAATTCATAGATTTAATGCAACTCCATTAGAAAAAAAGTGTATTTTAAGTTCTATCTTTCGTAAGAACTCAAATTTCTCATTATTTTCAAAGTAGTCGATAATCAGAATCAAGATTTTCTCTTTGAAGATAAGTTGATTACAAATATCACGTACATTTTTTAATATATATTATTGTATTTTCTTAGCAATTAATTTTTATTCATAATTTTGTAGGTCCAGATGGAACTCTTCACCTGTTGTTCACAATCAAAAGCTTTCGAAGTTTATAATGTGTTTAATAATTTATCATTTTCTTTTTCTGCCCTTATTATTGATCTTGAGCTAGTGATTGTATTTTTGTTTGTTGCTTTATTTAATTCACTCTATTTTATTTATTTTAATCGAAAAGTAGTTTAATACTTTATTTTTATAAAAAATTTAGATTTGGTCGGACTGAACTAGAATTGGTTGGTTCGGTTTCAGCTCGATCCTATAGGTAGATATTGAATTAATGATTTATTTCTAAAATTCTCATTGGTACTTGATTCAATCCAATTCCCAAGATCGGACCACACCTACTCCTAATAAAAATACGCATTAAATAAGAGTATATTAGAAAATGATACCGCTATTTACATCTACAATTTTTATTTATACATCCCTTATTAAAAAGATAAATTATATTATATTTTTTTATCTCATGTAAATTTATCTAAATAGACATATATAAAATTAAATAAAAATAGTAATTAGGAATGTATTTATAGTGAGATGAGTATATAAAATTTGTATGGATTTATAATGTTTAAATGAATGAATTTAATAAAGACAATATTGAAATTTGACGTGGATGAAAATAGTAATTTTTTAAAATTTTAATAAGGATGTATATAGAGTGGGAATCATATATAAAAACTTTGAATAAAAATAACAGTACCCATAAAAAATTAAGATATCAATTATATTATCAACAAGAAAAGTTGTCTATAAATTAGAACAAACCAAACAGAAAAACAAGCTTACTACATGGGACGAATGGAGTATTATACGTATGCTTATATAAACTTTATTCTTTTATTTTTTAATTTACATAGCACTACAAAAAAAAAAAAAGGATGGTACGTATTTGATATTTATTTTGCACGTCATGTTTTTGTAAAGCATTTATATTTTGAATTTTGATGTTAATAGAAAAATTGAGATTGTTGCAATTTTGTATAACTGATTAGAGAAATGAATAAATATTGAGACGATATTGAAGTAATTAGAATGCTTAACTAATCCGGCCAATACTTTATAAATGTGAACATTAATGTATAGGGTTAATTTCACAAACGGTCACTGAACTTCCAGAAAAATTACAAAACGGTCACTAAAGTTTAAAACTTTCAGTAACGGTCACTTAAATATTAGGACGCTTTAAAAAACGGTCACTGAAGTTTAAAAAGTTTCTGAAACAGTCACTAAAGTTGAAAAACACTTTTTTAATTTTTTTGGTTGCATTTGCGGCAATTTTTCGGCTACTTACAACCACCGATACCATCGAATTTTGATACCGTTGGAAAGCCCACAACGCCCTCTTCAATTATCACTCAAAATCTCTCCGTAACACCAAGGAATTCGACCGAAAAATCACTGCAAAAATTGCCCCAAAAAATCTGAAAATCTGCCCAGATTTTCAGATTTTTGGGCGATTTTTACGGCAATTTTCCAGTGACTTTTGATCACCAAGACCGCTGAATTTTGATACCGTTGGAAAGCTCACAATGCCCTCTTCAATTACCATCCAAAATCTCCCTTAAACTCCAAAGGATTCAGCCAAAATAAACCCGCAAAGTCGGTATCCCAAAAAGGTGAAAATTTGGGATGCCAATTTTGTGAGTTTATTCCGACCGAATCCTTTGGAATTTTGGGGAGATTTTGGATGCAAATTAAAGAGGACATTGTGAGCTTTCCAACGGTATCAAAATTTGGCTATTTTGGTGGTCAGAAGTTGTCAAAAAATTACCGCAAAAGTCCACCAGAAATCTGAAATTTTGGGCAGATTTTTGCCTTTTCGGGTAGCCAACTTTGTGAGTTTATTCCGGCCGAATCTTTTGAAATCTGGGGAAGATTTTTTGTTGTAATCGAAGAGGACATTATAGGCTTTCCAATGGTATCAAAATTCGGTGGTATTGGTAATCGGAAGTGGTCGAAAAATTATCGCAAAAGTAGCTCAAAAATTTTTAAACTTCAGTGATCATTTTTGAAAGCGTCCCAATACTTAAATCACCGTTACTGAAAATTTTAAACTTTAATGATCGTTTTGTAATTTTTCTATAAGTTCAGTGACCATTTGTGAAATTAACCGTTAATGTATATGTCTATTAGACAAATTGACCTGCATTTCCATTAAAAAGTTTGACCACCAAGTTAGATGGCGTTGAATAAGTCTTCATGTTTAAGATTTTAAAAATAATATGATAACTGTGGTTGATTTGACAGTTTCCATCCCTTTTTTGGTCTTTAACTTATAATTCGAAAATGGAAACTTAACTCATAATTGAAAAGTGAAATTTATAAGTTATAACCGCGAAAGATGCTGACTTTATTATTTAAATGGAGGATGCGTGGTTTTAAAATTGGAAAGTGCTATATATACAATCGAAGTTGATAACTACACACATGTGAGGAGATTCACGATGAATAAAAAAATCGTGAACCTCCCTCTTGTGAGAATGTTTTCAACTGTCAACCCCGATTGTACAACTAGAAAAATCCTTCGAAATTTGGTTTCCTCCCATCAATATGACGTTGCACAAATAGAGAAATGATTATACGTAGTGAGTAATTCTTCATAAGTTAGAACACGTTATGTCGCGAACAAGAAAAATATGATAGCGATAGTATGCCTACAAAAATAGCAATCACTTCTAAATTCAATTCCCAATCATATTTTTCAAGAAAATTTACTGGTGCGAATTCTTGTATCAACATAGTGAAGATGTCACCATTAATTATTTTAAGAATTTATCATTTCAAATTCTATTTGCTTTAATTGATGAGTGGTTTCTAAATAGTATTATTGACTAACTCTCTTACTTAGACACGATGTTCAGCTGTGTAGATTAATTAATGAAAGTAAGTCTCCATTTGACAACTATTATTTGAACAAAATGAAGTTTTGAATAGTGAATTTTTGAAGAATGTACCGTTAAAAGTAGAAAAAAATTTGGGTTTATATGTAAAATATTTTATTCAGTAAATGTATGTTGAGAATGAGTATGTAAAAAATTTTGAAATAATAATTGTCAAACATAATCTAAGCTATCACTCCATTCATTATGGTAGGAAATGATAGAAGAACTTTTCATTTATCCATTTCTTTGTAGGCCACATTCGTCACTTTTTGTCTTGGCAATTGGCATATTCAAAATTATATTCCATCGTGGTATCAAAAGTTGTCCCAATACTCGAAAACAACACTTTCAACAAACGTGTCAATTATACGATTAAGTGCTCCAATTATTCGTAGTGTAGAACATTTTCCATTCGGCAATACAAATTATCAGTACAAATTAATAGACATGAACACCAAAATCTAGTATGCAATCCGTTGGGGGTTTTTTTAACTACTAATATGTATCTTATATTGCTCTTACACATAAAAAGATGGATGTAAATAATTTCAAATTTATTGAGAACGTGACTTAATTTATTTTCGTTCTTAGCATATTAAATAATAATTCGAAATACATTACATGTTGGGATTGTTGCCTAAAAAAGTTTCGATTTATGAGGACTCCTTTTGCAAATAGGAATTTTTGTTTGGAGATAATCATTGCTTTTACCTAATGGGGTAAGAGGGAGAAAGGTCGCAAAGAGTCCAATTTGAAAAAGGAATGATTTGGCAGAGGAGATCAATGTATATAGCCTTCTTCCACCAAAAGTTGCTATGTTCAAAAAGTGGGACGTTGTTTATTTTACAATAAATTCTTGACAATGACAAAAAAAAATTGTTTAATTTAAGGTATAAATATTCAAACCAATTTGACTATTAAAATTAATTGACATTAGATTAAGTACATAGTTCTCGTGGATTCGACGCTGTATTCACTACTTTATTATTTGTTCACGATTCCGTTCACTTGTGAAAAATCAAATTATAAAAAACTCACTTTTCAAACTTTATTTTATCAAGCAAGTGCTAAATGCAATAGCTGAATCCAATTATATATGGAATCACAATTGCCGTCGAATAAAGAATAGTTTGAGGAATTTTTACAATTTATTAAATCAATTAGTTAATTTCCGTGTGATGTGTGTAATGTTTATTTAGTGCTTATGTAGAAGTGATATATATATATATATATATATATATATTTTTTTTTTTTTTTTTTTTTAATAAATTTTACAATGGTAAATAAGTGGGGAGAAAGTAATTTTCGAAAAATAATTTTCAAAAAATTGCTTTCTTAAACTCATCCGACCACATTTTCTCGTCTGAGAACAATTAAAATCATATGGTTGCACTATTACTCAATTCGTTTTTGATCTTTTACTCTAATCATACTAATAATAATGTAAACTATAAACACATTTTCATTCGGGCAACATAAAAAATGAATCAATTGGGTTAGGTCCCTAGTAAAGCCACCAAACATGTTGGGTAATTGTCTCAAGAGTCAAAAGTTGGAGGACTTCTATTGCAAATAATAAAATATAGTTATTGTATGGAAAACCTCTAATTAAAAGTTGAGAGCAGAATCCTTGCACAATTTACTCTCCAATTTACAGTCAATTTTGGAGTCTTACACATAAAGAAATCCTGGTTGGAGTTAAAGTAGTCTTGTTTGAATTTAAATTAAACTCTTCTACTTGGTTATTAATCCTATAAATACTTGATGTATTTCATTATTTTGAGGGTGACCAAAGAATTAATCTGAGAGGAAAATATTGTGAGCATAGCATCTTGAGACTTTACGGACATTGGATGAGAAAGTAGGTGTGGTAAAACTCGAGTTTATTTTTTCTTCGTAATACTTAGGGATTGGGTTGATGAATAAAATTTTATATGGTTGTAACAATTTTCATATATTGAAAAGTTTTGACGGTTCGTTTAATTTGTACGTTATATTCTTTATTTTTTCTCGTTTGCTAATATTCTCTTGGACAATAAAAAAATCTTGCGGTAAATAAAAATAATGAGAATTTGCTTAAAATTTCCAACGATACCTTGCTTTATTGGTTGGACTCAAATGTCGGCAACCCGCTCCACTCACACATAGCTCTTTTCATATCAAATAAGTCTTTTGCTTTCTTAATCTAATTACATTTATAATTGGTATAATCTATAGTTTAAATGGTTTTATAAAATGACAATTTCCATTGAATTTAATTTAATCTTCCCTATTATACAATATGACATATCACAAGTGTTGGAATGGAGCTCGATAGATTGCTTAACTTAATTAAGAAGGGGGCAATTGATAATGACAAATATGTTTTTATATTAGTGTAATACTAACTTACAAGCAACAAGGTTTAATCACAATTTAAAGCATGAAAATCATCTATAATTGTTTGACTTATAATAATCTTTTCGTTATAGCTATCATTTTGAATTTGATCGAAAAAATATAAGATCAAATGTTGAACATTTAGGTCTTTAACCGATCTACAAGAAATGAATTATGTAATTTGTCAACAACTAAAAAAAAATAAAAAAAAAATAAAAACTAATTGCTTGTTTGTTACTGATTAAAAGTCAATTAAAATTAATTTTTAACCGTTATTTCACTATTACAGCGGTCATTTTTGAATTCTTTTCTTACAAGTAGGACTCACTTTATTTCTAACGGTCAAAAAATTAATTATCAAAATTCTTACCAAACAAGCTCTAAAAATGAAAATTAAAGTGATGTTTCATTAAATATAAATTGAAAGAAAATCAAAGTGAAGCATAATCAAAATATAAAATAACTAAAATTGAAACAAGTTCATATTAAAAGTTTAAAGAAATAAACGAAGTCCACATTATTTTGTGAATTAAAACAAAAAAGTCCAATCAAAGAGTTTGAAGAAATGAAGGAATTCATCACTCACCAGGCTAACTGGTAGAAGGCTATAAAAATAAAGTCTAAAGAGCTAGTGGATGACACCTAGCTTTCCAATAACATAGAAGCTTCTTCAATAAATATAAACTAAAAATATTTTATGTCATTTTCAATAATTGACAAAATTTATAAACCCTGTTTGATAGTAATTTTTTACTTTAAAAAATCAATTTTTTATTGTTATTTTATCATTTTAGCCGTCATTTTTTACTTTTTCACTTATAGGTGAGATCCACTTTTATCTTCAACAGTCAAAAAATCATTTTTTATAATCAAAACCGAACAGGCCCTAAATGATTATCAAATATTATTTTTAACTAGATATTAATGGATCCATAAGTATTATATATCCACTTATCTATAGTTCGTTTCGATATATTTATAGATTAAGCTTGTTTATAATTTTTTTCTGAATAACGGCATTAATACTTTTTAATATTTTATAATTTCTCTTATCAAACAAGGCATCGTAGAAGTGGACAGTCTTGTTCCTCGCTTTAAAAATTATAATATGTTAAATCCAATTGAAATTGAAAAAGACATGCAAATTCATTCTGATTCTGATTTGGTTCGAGTGGTTGCCCAAAAAATGTCAAATCCTAATTATCTATTGATCTGAATTGTCAACAACTGTTCTTCTTTGTTTGAAATTGAAACATACTATGACCAAAAATATAAAGATCATATGAAAGTTAAATAAGTAAAGAAAAGGGAAAGAGTTTGTAAAGTAGGCCCCAGTAAGATTTAGATTTTTAATAAAAAATGATGTGTTAGGTCTGATGTAAAGATGATGTCTTAGTCCATCATTATACACTCACAAATGGAACATTTGATTTCAATTTCAAACTAAACCAAGGGATTAATTGATCGATTTAATTAGGTAAGACCGTAAAAAATGGTTGGGTGGTGCCACAACACAATTTTAAAAAATAAATAAATAAATAAATACACCATATTATAATTACACGAAAGATTAATAACTTTTATTTATTATCAAACTTATATCCTTAATTTTTTTTAATCACATTCTTATTTTTAACGTTTTTTTATCAAAAAATCTTGTTCTTAAATCATTATTTTTTGTACAAATTATTGTCAATGTGCTTTAAAATGATGGTCTAATATTTAATTTTATTTTTCCATTGTTATTTGTTTTGCTTATTTAAAAAATACAATTGGCAAATGAGTCGTTTTAGTCTATTTTAAAGAAAATTTTGGAAAAAAAATCATAATTAAAAACAATTTAAGTTAATTTGAAAATAAGAATACGACAAAAAAAGTTTGAGATATGCCCCTCATGGGATGGTCGAGTTGATGGAGTAGATGAGCGCGGAGGCCTTTGATCGCAATTTCGATTCCTCTACCAAAATTTCTTGGTCGAGCTTGTCGCACAGGGCTTGCCTAATGCGATTTACTTGGTTGGCGTGGTTTGCAAGCTTTTGCGTCAGTCCGAGGGTTTATCCAGTGCGCACCCGAAGGATAGGGCTAGGCTGCGAGTTCCCTCGTCATAATAAAAAAATAAAAAAAAAAAAATAAAAAAGGAAGGTTTGAGGTATAAATGTGATAATCTATAAGTGTTATTAAACTTTCATATTAAAACTGTGGTGAGAATATTTTTAGCCAAAAAGATTTTGTGATTTCTAACATATATACTTAAGTCCATCTGGTTGAGACATCAATGCCAATTTTACGAAATAATTGAGTTTCCGAATTCCAATAGTGCACACACATTTTATGATTAAATATAAAGAACGGAATGATCATTTTTTGATAAATTTATAAATTTTGTTTTCTTATTATAGTAGAAAACTTATTAAAATTTAGGGATGCAAATTCGACTTGTTGACTAGATCGACTTGTGGTTCGATCTAAGAAAAACTCGAGCCGACCCAGCTCACGTCTCATTGGAATCGAGCCGAGGCTCCAGTCAAACCTTATTTTCCAGTGTTGGCCGAGCTCGAGATGGCCCATGGCCAACGCAGGCCAAAAATGGCCCCATGGTTTGAAGATAAAACAAATGCTGCCAGGCAACTCCACATTTTTTTTTGTCGAGCTTTGGCTCAATTCGGCTTAGGACAAAAAATGCTTGAGCCGTTTCCATATAAGTTGCGCCTGAACCCCAAACTTTTGCTCGACTCGTTTACATCCTTATATATAATATAATGTTAAATTTCCATTATATTAAAACTAATGTAAAATGAAGCTTGATGGGGGCATGATTGGGAAAAATCACTAAGGGTGCTTTTTATTGCGAGCATGGAGAATGTATGCAAAGAAAATAAATTTTAGATAATTTAATTGCTTAACAGTATTTGTATAGAAATTATTAATTAAATGTGTTTGATTAAGTTAGTTTTCAACCTATAAAATATTATACTTGCCCATTTTTTTATTAGTGGGTAGATGAGAGATAAGGAATAGATGTGAGAGAAAAAGAGGGAGTGAATAACTGGGAAAATAAAAACGATCATTCCATAAAAGAAAATACTTTCTTTATTTTTAAAGAAAATATGATCACATGACCAAAAATTAGAAAATTCTTTCCAAGTAATTCAATCTCTTTTTCTCTTTCATCTATCCAATCTCCTTTATCTACCCAACAATAAAAAATGCAAAATTTTAATATTTTCTCTGTTGAAAACTAAATTAATCAAACACATTGAACTAAAAAATTTCATACAAATAATTTATAGGCAATTGAATTGCTTGAAATTTATTTTCTTTCCATATATGCGCCCTAAGTGAATTTCATGTCATTTTCAAATTTATAAGTTGTCGGGGAGCAAACAACTTTATATTATTTAATTAATGTGCAATGTACCATTTGATGATGTGTGCAATTTTATTTATTCATTCGATTTATTGGGTGGTTAGATTCGTTGTTTAAGTTTGTACATAAATTATATTTAATTTTCTTGCCAACTAAAATAATAAATTAGTTTGCTAGCAAATTATTGTCATGTTAATCGGATTTATATATTTTTTTTATTCTTTTGCATAATTACTTTTCACTCGATGCCTTTTCCTTTAGGGACGAACACGAAACAAGATGGGAAGCGATAAATGCAAATTTGTAGCCAAATGAAGTAAATTGCAGCAAGATTTTATAAATTATCAAGTTAACCGTCCAATAATTTACATCATTATTGGAGATGATCTTACTTTAAAACACAAAACTTAAGCACATGAATGTTTTCAATAGTCCATTCTCATCCTTATCAAATGGTGGACAGTTTCGAGGTATTACGTTTGTTTATTTTATCAAGTTTTTAGTTTTATAGATTCAAGACGCACTCCTACAAGGGAGTTCGAACATATATTGGTTGTGCTCGAAAGGTTATGAATAGATTTACAAGTGCAATTTCAATGTCTTGATCTCGACTAAAAATACACCGTGTACTCGTATATATCATATGCTAATTCACAATTCATTAATGTTTGAATAACAATCCTTTTCTGCATCATCTCATTTCGATGACTCATAGAAATACTCTGAATGGTGCCACAAGAAGATATTTCTTACTCATTATCAGGCAATCATTTATTAACAAATTTCGTCTGCAACTAGACACCAAAAAACATTTACATTAACAACTTCTTCCTTTTTTCCTTTTTTTTTTTTTTTTTTTTTTTGATGAAATAAATGGAAAAGTGCAACACTCAATTTTAAACAAAAGGGAAAAATGAAGGACTTCTTATTCCATCTTGAGTCATCATATACAGCTGTGAGAAAGAAAGCACAACTTCCCCAGACTTCTCAAGCTGTGTTCTCATGGCTGTACAATGGACTTTTGTTGATGTTAGGTGAAAAGAAAAAAGAGATTTTAAATCCACCAATAAAAGGGAATATTTTTTTGATGAAGTTAGATGATGTTGGTAAGATTGTACTTAAATATGATCATTCAAAATCCTTGACAAACAAATTCCATTCATTAATGAGCGAATGACGTGAAGTGACATCATCTTCAATGATGGTGCAAAGTAGGGATTTAGATCTTCCAAGTAGCCGGAAATATTTTCAATGAAGAGATGTAAAGGAGATATAAATTTTATTTTTCGACTATTTACGTTACAAGAGACAAAAATTGAATTTAGATCTATATATTGGAGAAGAATTTGAATTTAGATTTATTGAGATGTGAATAAGGATGAAAAACTTATTTTAGAGATACTAATTTATATTTAATTTTACATCATCATTGAAGATGTTAGAGTAAGATTTTACATCGTAAGAAACCATACTCGTATGATGTCTTTGTTCTTTTATAACATTATTTTCTTTATATCGGTGACGTATAAATTAAACAAAGACAAATTTTGATAGGTACTTTTTGACCATCAAAACTGCCAGAAGTTACAAGCTGGCAGCAACTTTAAAATCATGATGAAGAAGGATATTATCATTTGGTCCACCGTATTGGACGTGAATTCATAATATTATGTAGGTATGAGAAAAAAAAATCAAAAAATCGATCAAATAAATCAAATCGAACCGATTCAGATCAATTTAGGTTGATTTGACAAGAATAATTGGTTTGGTTTGATTTTTTTCCTTTTAAACTAAACTATGTCGGGTTAGTTCAGCCATGAGTTGAAGCTTCAAATTGCTGGTGTTAACAGGATCGATCAACTCATTTACATGTTTATCTATTTTTTTCTTCAAAAAATAAAAATTAAAAGATAGTCCCTAATCTCATAATTATATCTTGATTTCCTTCAATTTATGATGTTGTTAATAAGTAATAGCACTGATAGTTTCCTTTCATAAGTTCAAAATATTATACTTAAATATTTTTTGCTACTCAGACAATCAGGTTACATAATACATAAAAAAAAAATGAAATTCTAAAGTTTTCTGTTGATCTGTGTATATTAATCTGATTTTATTTGTTAGTCAATAATTCTTATAGTATAAAGTTATTTAATTTTTTTAGTTCTTGTAATATAAGCGGACTCAAAATCATGACATTTTTTTTTTAATTTCAATTTAGACTAAAAGTCATGTTGAAATATATATATATATATATATATATATATATATATATATATTTTTTTTTTTTTT
>NC_036240.1:15644018-15689978 GCF_002742605.1 Olea europaea var. sylvestris | reverse complement strand
TTTTTTTCTTTTTTTTTTTTAAAGACGACGTGGACAACATATGCCAGGCCCTTTTGTGCACACAAAAGCAAATCTAGCACATGATCACGAGTTCTGGCCGACAGTACTAGGAAAGTGTGGATATAGGAAAAACTCAACGCCGTGAGAAAAATGCGTTCAAATTCCGACAATAGATTCGTGTAACGATTGGACTGTTAGTTGTTTACAAAAAACTCACCCTAAGCTAAGTAATGTAAATTTGTGCTTGAGAAAATATATAATTTGCAAGAGAGAGGAACAATAGTAGTTAGTAGTGTCAAGAGTTGCATCATCCTCTTTTATGTTACATTATGGGGGTTATAACAACAAATGAAATGGTGACCCTTAGATGGAAGTACACGTGGCCTTATCTCCTTAATTCAAGCATCTAATCATATGCATCAATTTTGACCTGCTAGTTTGGGATACCCTCAATGTTTACACAGCGCCGCCACTTTTGTTGACAAGATTTGACATTCATACTCATTATTAGCGTCCCATCAATCATTCCTAAAAAATTTCATACATAAATTTAGGATCTCCTTCGCGTAGGCTAGCACCAAGTAGAGAGGCCTTGGACTCTCCTGAGGCTGTGTACCTCAGAACCCTGAACTTCAGTATGGCGAAAAGGATGGGCCTCGGATTGCACTTCTTGGCCTCGTCGCTCATAAGTAGGCTTCATTGTCGTAGTTTCAATGTTGTGAGTGGGTCGACCGCTCGCCACGTGGATAAAAGGGTCCTGGTCTCGGAGCCAAATGTGGCGAGGTGTAACAGTAGTCCCCCAGTGTATGCATGGTTTATTTATATCATGTGTGGGCTTCGGAAGTAAGCCTGTCACTGACGTGGATTTGGTCTTGGATCGAGGCAGGAATTAATGAAGCGCCAAGGATGGTTTAGCCATATTATCGTCAAAATTAATTTTTGGAGCCGAGAAAGGATAGGGGATGAACTCCCAAGGCTCCCTTGTTTATGATATAGCTGAAATTTATTTTGAGTCGAGGCATGTAGAACCGAAAATGCTAGGGCTCACTTACTTGTAAAGCTAAAGCAGTGAGAGAGATAAATTGTTGAGATTGGTTTTATTTGCAATGATTGCCCCGAAAGTGGTGCCGGTGATTTGAATTTTTGTCCATTACCAAGAAAAAGTAGATTAGGCGTTTCAATTTTCCTTACACGTATTGCCATCACAGTAAATACGTAATGATGGCCACGATTTTGAAATATGTAATGGACGCGCCAGGCCTTTACGTTAAAATCACGTAGTAATCTGAGGCATTAGTATCAAAAACCATGTGAATTTAACGCCTCAAATTTAACCTAGGATGGACGCCCCGAATTTGGGTGGACTTCGATCCAACGGCTGGGATTCATTTCCGTTTGGTATAAAAGCTAAGAGAACTCCAATTTTAAGGTTTTTACATTTGTAAAAAATCCGTCAAACTCTCCAAGCATTGTAAGCTTTTCCTGCGTCTCCTCTTCTTCGGCGACTGTCCCTAGATCTTCTTTTCGTTTAGATGTCTTTTTCTGTTGGATTATTTTCTTTGCAGTCATCCTCGATATCCTTTATCTTCAATGGATCCCTATTCTGTTAGTGGTAATGTCTTAATTGCTAGGCTCGAAGAGGAAGCTCTGCCTGGGAGGTCGGAAAGGGGGTGTTGGGGTATAAGTAAAGGTCCCATAAACTACGAGGCAGATTGGGGGCTACCAAAATCCCTTCTACTATGACCTCCAAAAGACTAGTTGAACTTAGAGAGAAATATTGCATACCTTATTACACAGAGCTCTTAGTTCCCGAAGCCCACGAGCAAGTCTGTTTTCCAAGGTCAGGATGTATGACTGTGAGTGAGTTCTTGTTTAAGGCAGGAATACATTTACCCTTACACCCCTTTTTTAGTACGATGTTGAGGAGCTTTATGTTGGCTTCGACCTAGGTTCTTGCTAAACGGGTAGAGCCAGTTGGTCGAAACCGGCTTAGACCCAGGTACTTGCTAAACGAGTAGAGCTAGTTGGTTGGAGCCTTCTTTCTTTGGAAGAAGCTATCTTTGGAGGAGGATATGCCCCTGTATGTTTTCCAAACACATTTCCAACTTCGAGTACTTGGGAAAGAAGAGTCAAAGGGGTGGTATTACCCCTTGAGGGGCTCACGCCCCTTTGTAGTGGGTCTTCCCTAATCCATAAAGTGTTGGAAGGAGTCTTGGTTCTGGGTACGGGGTAAGTGGCAGATGGTTGAGAGAGACACGAGCCCAGCTTGCACAGTGGGTCTTCCCTCATCCATAAAGGGTTGGAAGGAGTCTTGGTTCTGGGTACAGGGTAAGTGGCAGATGGTTGAGAGAGACACGAGCCCAACTTGCACAGTACCGACCCAGTATTCCAAAGCACGTGAGTGCCTTCATTTGCATCCTTATAATCCTTTTCTTTAACCTTATCTAACTCATTCTTTTTGTAGACTCTGAATCTCGCTTCAAACTCCATAAGGTGGAGTGGGACGTGATTGAGGACATTAGAAGCGTTCTCTTAAACTTCGGCACTTCAATCACTTAATGGACAGAAGCAAATATTTCCTTGACTTCGAATTGATGGCCTCGAAGGGTAACCACCAAGTCCTCATTCTTGTTTCAATCCCGTGTTTTTGTTGGTTTCTGACCTTTGGTGCTGCTTGCAGATAAGTTTAGGAAAAAGGAGTACCCCACTCCTGACATAGTCTCGATTCTTAAAGCCACCTTGACCGTAGGCACTAAGGCCTTGGAGCGTTAATTTGGGAACGCCAAGCATGTGCGAGGTAAGCTAGAGTGCTTCAGTAAGGAACACGCAGATAAAAGCGACGAAGAAACAATCCCTAAGGCTAATATGGCAAGGGAAATGGGCGAAAAGAGAAAGGAAAAAATCATTGAGAAGCCCCATAAGAAGAGAAAATTGGTTCATAGCACAACTTACCATCAGTTAAATTTAGGACCATTGTGTCCTACTCTGTTAAAGCTGTTCTTCCATCTTCGAAGCTAATGGAGTCTACCATGAAGGCAGTAAAGGTAGAAATGGTGAGGCGAGCTAATGAAGAAGTCGTCAGGAAGGAGGCGAAGGTGGAGGCGTCGGAGCCTACTGAAAAGGCACAAAAAGAGAGGACACTAGAGAAGTCTAGGAGATTGTTGGCAGAGCAAGATGAGATGATAGCTTGGGTTGTGATGGAGATACTACCACTGAAAGTTCGTGCTATAATTGACAACTTCTAAAGCTCTGGATCGAAGGATAATAATTGCACAGTTCCACCTATGATGTGGTGCACATCACTTCGACACTAGTAAGCCAAAGCGCCAGGAACTTTGGCTTGGTCCTCAAATGTCAGATAGTTTTAACTTACATTCAAACAATGAACAAGGCCTTGGTAGACAAGCTGGCCACTATTGAGGAAGAAATAAAAAAGTTGAGGGCCGAATCTAAGGCGATGAAATCTCAAAAAATCGAGGATGCTACCAAGTTGGATTCTGCTTTAGTGAAAGTTGAAGCTCTGAAAAAGGAAGTTCACGAGTCTCAGTGTAAGGTTGCCTCTTTAACAAAGAAGGTCAAAACCTCAAATAATCATCAGAAGCTGATCGGAGAAGCTTTGGCACAAGCCATGGGTTTTCCACGCAAAGGTTTCTCACTTGGCCTTCAGCTTTGTCAAGTTAGCAAGTGATGTATGCCTTGGAGTTTGTACAAGGTGACCTTCTTTTGAGGGCAGATCCTCTCCTCCGAGGTGCCTACTCTTCTTCACATGGTGGATGGTTCATCCATGCAAAGGTTTCTCACTTAACGTTTAGCTTCGTCAAGTAAAGCATGTGATGTACGCCTTGGAGTTTGAACGAGATGGCCCTCTTTAGTGAGCAGATCCTCTTCTTTAAGGCAGAAACGCTTCTTCACATGGTGAAAGGTTTATCCATGCAAAAGCTTTTCACTTGACGTTTAGCTTCACCAAGTGTGACATGAAATGTACGCCTTGTAGTTAGAATGATGTGACCTTTTTTGAGGGTGGATCCTCTCCTCCGAAGCGCCCACACTTTGAGAAAGTTTATCTCATTTTGGACGACTTTGAAGGAAACATAAATTTTTTTACAAAGGTTGGGTAAGATTTTTCAACAACAAAGTACATTCATTGATAGTACATTCTTAAGTGCTCAATATTCCACGAATGAGGCTGTACTTTGCCATTCAAGTTTTTGATCCTATAAGTTCTACATCAGATCTCTTCCTTCATGCGATAAGGGACTTTCCAATTTGGACCTAGAGCGCCCACACTTGGCTCCTTGAAGGATAAGAACGCTCTCCGAAGCCCCAAGTCATTAATTCGGAAGGACTTCTTCTTAACTTTAGCATTATAGTAACGGGTTATCTTTCTTTGGTAAATAGCCAATTTCAATTGAGAGTCATCTCTCTTTTCATTAAGAAAAAAGTTCACACCTTTTGATTTCATCATTTGATATTTCACCGAAGTGTAATCGACATGGAGAAAGCAATATGATTTCTACTTGGCTCATAGCCTCGTCACCATAAGTAATCGAGAATGGACTCTCTTTTGTTGGAGTCCCGCTAGTGTTTCAAATCACCCATAACACTTGAAGCAATTCATCAACATATACTCCTTTGGATGTGTCAAGCTTTCATTTCAGAGTGCGTTTATGATTTTGTTGACAGCTCGACTTGCCCATTGTCATGAGGATGATGAGGTGTCGAAAAATGTTTCTTGATCCCTAGTTCTTCACATAGCCTTAGACCTTCTTATTATCAAACTGTCACCTGTTATCTGATACGATTGAATAGAAAATTTTGAACCGACATAAGACTATAGGAACTTGGAAGCATTTGCCTCCGTGAAATTTGCTAGAGGCTTGGCTTCGACCCATTATTTGAAATAATCTCTGGCAACGATAACAAAACCCTCATTCCTTTGCCCTTGGATAGGGGGCCTATGAGATCCACACCCCACTTTGTAAAAGGCTAGGGACTAGTTATTGTAGTCAATTCCTGGAATGATCACCTTTGAATGGGGGAGAAGCATTGACATTTGTCACATTTTCTCACAAACTGAATGGCATCCTTTTTCAATGTGGGCCAATAATACCGTTGCCTAAGTACTTTCCTTGCCAACACCAGACCTTCCTAGTGATTAGCACAAATGCCTTCATTGACTTCGTGGAGTGTATAAGTAACTTATTCTCTTCCGACACATCGAAGGATGAGATAAGAGAAGCCCCCCTTATAAGTATGTCATCTAGTAATGCAAATCAGTTGACCCTCTCCTCAGCTTGTAAGCCTCTTCTTTATTGTTGGGGAGAACCTGATCTTTTAGATAGGCTATGATGGATTGTATCCAAGCTGGTGTTCCCTCTATCCACATTACCTCCCGAGTGGCAATGGAAAGCTTGAGGAGGTGTTCATTGGAACCACCATCAACAACTCTGAATCTTCACTGTTCGCTAACTTAGATGATGCATCGACATGGGTGTTCTCAACCGTAGGATTTGGGTTAGTTTGCATTTTTCAAAGGAGATGAGTATGTCCCTTACCAATTTGAGATATGCAGCCATGTTTTTGTCCTAGGCTGTAAAGTTGTTGTTAACCTGGCTAACAATTAATTGAGAGTCGTTGTTGATGAACAACTTCTTTAATTGCATTTTCCTGGCCAGCCAGAGGCTAGCAAGCAACGCCTAACTCTGCCACATTGTTAGTAGCTTTAAATCCGAATTGCATTGCGAAATTCAACTTGTGAACTTCATAGCTCACCAGGACCATTCTTGTACCTAAGCCCGCTTCTCCAGTCGAGCCGTCAACAAACAAGTTTCATGTGGGAGTCTTAGTGGCTCTATCATCTCCTCTATTACACGGACATTAGCAAATTCAGCTATAAAATCAGCAAGGCTTGGCTCTTGATGGCAACTCTTGTCTTAAAGTATATATTGAATTCATTGAGCTCCACTGCCCATTTCAACAACATTTTCGAAGCATCAGGTTTCTGAAGCACTTGCCTAAGAGGAAAGTTGGTCAGTACATTTATTGTGTGGGCTTGGAAGAAGGGTCTCAACTTTTTGGAAGTCGTAGTCAAGGCTAAGGCTAGTCTCTCCATATCGAGATAACGAGTTTTAGGTGCCAGGAATGCCTTACTGATGTAGTAAAGGGGTAGTTAAATGGCTCATTCTTCTCTGATTAAGATGGCACTTAAGGCCTCATTGGAGATGGTCAAGTAAAGTTGTAGTGGCTCTCCAAGCTTAGGTTTCAAGAGGAAAAGGGCTGCCCTAGGTGCATTTTTAGCCCTTGGAAGGCCTCTTCAAACTCTCTCATTCATTAAAACTTCTTATCTCCCTTCAAGACTTTGAAGA
Source organism: Olea europaea var. sylvestris (assembly GCF_002742605.1). NCBI lineage: Eukaryota > Viridiplantae > Streptophyta > Magnoliopsida > Lamiales > Oleaceae > Olea > Olea europaea. The sequence continues at coordinate 15,683,613 of NC_036240.1, read as the reverse complement.
AAGCGATGCATTTGTCAGTGGCCTTCAAAATAAATGGACATAGGACGGCCACACGACGTGTTAAGCTTTACACCTCTTTTGGTTTCTGGGGAACCCTATTTCCATCAAGGCTCGAATCTTTTCAGGGTTTACCTCTATCTCTCTTTGCTTGACTAGGTATTAAAATTTTGTCGAAAGTGACATCGAATGCACATTTGAATGTCATCCTGTACCTCCATAAAATCTGAAATGCTTCGTTTATGTGCGTTACATGGTCATCTACTTTTAGGCTCTTGATGAACATGTCATCCATATGGACCTCCATTCTTTTCCTAATGAGGTTGGTTAACATCATTTTAACAAGCCTCTATCAAATGGCTCCGACATATTTCAAGCCGAAGGACATCATTTTATAGTAATAAAGACCCCTATCGGTGATGAATGAGGCATTTCCTCGTCGGCTAGGTACACGAAAATTTGATTATAGCTTGAGTAGGCATCCATGAAACTTAGTAATTAATGTCCGACCGTGGAGTCCACCAATTGATCCATCCGCGATTGGGAAAAGCTATCGTTAAGGCACGCCTTATTGAGATCGAAAAAATCAATGCACACTCTCCACTTTCCGTTGTACTTCTTTACTAGTACCGGGTTAGAGGCCCACTTCTGGTATATGGCCACTCTAATGAAGCCATTTGTGATTAATTTTTGTACTTCTGTTTCAGGGCCTCATACCTTTCAGGATTGAGAGCTTTTTTCTTTTGTTTACCCGAGGCAACCTTGAGATCAATTTTTAAGTGATGGAAGCTGATCTTGGGGTCAATGCCCACCATATCATCGTGTCTCCATGCAAAGACGTCAAGTTTCCTACGTAGGAAGTCCTTGAGCCCCTCTTTGATTTTTGGGGAGAAGCATTTTTCCACCTACAAAATCTTTGTGTGATCCAAGGGGCCTATCGAAAAAATTTTCAACTCTTCCACTAGGGCCTTTGGGCTCGATTCAATCACACTGTGGTCCAATTCATCCAGAATGACCACCTCATCGGGGACATCTTGGCGTCCTATTGTCCGAAGCGTTGCTCGTCGGAAGCATCTACCATCTCCATGTCAACTATCACCACATTGACGTCCCTGGGCTCTACATTTTTTATTGAGTTCAAATAGTACTCTCGGGCTTCTCTTTGATTATCCCTAATCATCGCTATCCCCTACTCAATAGGGAATTTCATGCATAGATGGTAGATTGGGGTAATGGCTCCCAAATCCTTCAGAGCTGGTGGCCTTCCAGGATTCTATGATAGGTTGATCTGCTGTCTAATATCAAGTACTCCATGAAGTTTAAACTCAATTGAGGCGACTCTCCCATTTTGACCGCAAGTGTTATCTCTTTGCTAGAAGTGATGTTGTCTCCGGAGAAGCCATATAGAGGGGTGGTAACGGTAGTGAGTTCATGGTCCACAATCATTTTATCAAAGGTAGCTCCAACGAGAATGTTAATGGAGCTACTATTATCTACTAACATTCGTTTTAGCCCATTTTGGGCCACCACGACCTTTACAACTAGGACGTCACAGTACAGGAAGTGGATACTTCCTGCATCTTCTTGGAAGAGTATGATTTGGTGGTACTTAGCTCTTCCAGAGTCTATGAACCACTGTGTAGCTAGTTATTGAGGGGCTTTTGGCCTCTCTAGCATAGTTTCTTTGTACATTCCTAGTTTTTCCTCCAATATAGGTAGCTCCAAAGATTGTGTCGATTTCGTGGACCGAGGCATCTTTCGGGTTATCTTGGTAATCCCTATGTGGTTGTTGCTTTCTTGGCCTTTCGCCTTCACGTTTCCACCGTCGTCGAGGCAAAACTTCTCGACGATAGGGCGTAGCTTCCTTACGCCTAGCAAGCTGATCCTGCCTCGACGGGGGCTTATTCCCTTGGGGAGAATCATTCCTTCTTACATCTTGGGGACTCGTTTACCTTGGGTGTCGAATGATGTCCCTACAATTTGCCTTGTCATAGCTGTACAAGTGGAGGTAGGAACAATATTTGATGGGATTTGGCCTACTTCTAGGTCCCAAACCTTGTCTTTAGCCTTTTTCCCTACGAGGGGCCTGTTGCCTTGCTTCGATTTGTTGTGTATTATTTTCAAGAGTAATATCTTCGTAGGCTAACATGGGTACTGCGTTTAGAGTGGCCATCGCAAAGGCCTGTCCCGAGTTGGGGGACAATTTCATTGCCAACCTGATTCAACAGGCGATTCATTAAGTGGAAGGTAGGTCTCCCCCCATACTGCCTTTTGTTGAGGTTGAAGACCTTTACTGGCCCTATGTCAGTGGTCGGTCAACTCATCATTGATGATTTCACGCCTCATCATTTCCAACAACGCGTCATACGTGGTTGGGGTCTTAGTTTTGCACATCTCTCCAGAATAGGGTGTTCATGTTCAAGCCTCCCCACATGTCGATAAGGCCTCATGATCCGTTACTTGCACGTAGTACATCATCTCATCAGTAAACTAAGATAAAAAGCTTTTCAAACTTTTCCCTGATTATTGCCTCATGTCTTGAAGGCATTGAATGAGAGCATCTCCCTTTTTGCTTACTGCAAACCTCTTTAAGAAAGTGATTTTAAACTCTGGCCAGCTCTTAATGCTCCCGTGGGGCAGCCTGTTATACTAAACTTTCGCCGCTCCACTTTTGTTGACAAAACTTGACATTCATATTCATTATTAGCAACCCATCAATCATTTATAAAATATTTCATACATAATTTCAAGATCTCCTTCGCATAGGCCAAGATCAGTGGAGAGGCCTCGAACTCTTTCGAGGCTACGTACCTTATAACCTTGAACTTCAGCATGGCAGAAATGTTGGGCCTCAGATTGCGCTTTCTGGCCTCGTCACTCATGAGTAGTTCTTCATTGAGGTGGTTCCAATGCTGTGAGTGGGTCAGCCGCTTCGCCATGTGGATAAGATGGATAAGAGAGTCCTGGTCTCGGTGCCACATGTGGCGAGGTGTAACAAGTCCAAACTGACTATTTGGTTTGGTCCAGTTCAATTCAGTTTAAAAGTTAGAATAAGTTGGTTCATGTTGAAATTCACTCAAACCGTTTAATGTCGTTTTAATTTCAGGTTAGAGTTGAAACGAAATAGACCCAAACCAAAGTGAGCCTTGGCATAGTGTTATTGACAAAAATTTAATTTCGTTTCGAGTATATTTACATGGAAAGATTTACTAATTTTTGATGACATAATTTGAGTTATTTATGGGAATTCTTCACTTTTACGGAAACCAAAAATATCGTTCAAGACCAGGTAGAACTTAAAACAAACAACACAAACAAGGAAAATTGGTCCAATTTCTAAGATAAAAATGTAAAAACCACAGAAATAACTCGATGTAATGTATATAATAGAAGTCTATTGGGGAGGTCGGGTATCATATCGGATTCATGATCTTCATAGGTCAAATATCTAGCTATATTCCCCACGATAATCAAAATCTCTAACCCGTTTGGACCTATACTCAAACATTGGATCACTTATTGCTAAAAGTCCAACAATGTATATAAAGAAAAAATAAAAAATGGCGTAGATAAATCAAGTTGATTCGTGAATTCTTAAGCAACCGAGTTGCTCATTCCTTTAAATCCACAGGTCTCAATTTTTTGTTCCAGACAAATACTTGAAACTATTCAGAAAACATAGCAGAATCAACGTTGTGTTAGAGGTAAGATGTAATTTGTTATGACAACCTTGTGTAAGTATTTGAGTTTTACTTTAATTAAGTGATCTATCTAAATGAATTTGAGAACTGCGGCCTGCCAATAAATGATGGGTTCAAGATAGGGTTGTCGAGAAATTAATATTGAAAATAAAAGTGCCAAAACATGCAATTTTTCAAGCTTAAAAAGTTGTCTTATAAATAAGTTTTATTTATAAGTGAATAAATGTTTTAATATAACTAATTTATTAATTGATCAAAGTTTAAATTATTCTACCTATTTTCTAGTAAATAGGTTACTTAGAGGCAATATTTTCCTTTAGGCAAACTTAAATAGCATCCATTTTGCTAATTTATGAATGCTTTATAATTTTATTTTTTTTACAAAATAATCAAACTTAAATTTTAAACATATATTTCAATGGATCCTCAAGTACTTTTGATTTATTTATCACTCATTTTTATATAATTTACAAATTTTTCAAAATGGAATTTGGAGTGAATTAGCATAACTCCGAAGGAAGATTTGGTCAATGTCATCTCATTTGGTACATCTAAATGAAAGTGTCAGTAATTTAGGAATTGTATTTAATTGAGACTTTTAAGTACATTTATACATTTTTTTAGGTGATGAACTTTAGTAGAATTTGTGAACTTTTATAAATTAGTATGAAATTAATGGAAGTCATTCGGCCACTTTTATAGACTTTCATTTTAAAATTTTTATATAATTCATAAGAATTTTGAGAACCGTTAAACGTCATCCAACGAGGTTCCAAGAATCAATCAAGTGGGCTACGTAATAAGTGAATTTAGGCTCGCACTTCTTGTTTCTATCTTACCTAGCATACCGAGGCCCATGGTAATCGAAGTAATGCTCCTGCCAAACTATCAGTAGAGGTAAAACCATCCATGGTCGAGGCGAGGGTGATACGACCTACTACAACGCCAATCCAAAGTGAAGAGGATTTGAGCACATAAAGGCATCACATTCCTTTTCCTTCTATAGCAGATCCTCCATACAAGATTTTCTGTGATTGATTGATGCAACGTCTCTACATTAAGCATCCTATCAATCAACTTCTCTGCCTACTTTTCAAATGTCAGATCCAAGCTATAGGGTGATTACTTTTCAAAATTTTTAAATGTCTTTGAACATAGGAATGATGAAATAACACCATAATAAAGTGCCTTAGCCGTTAATATAAAGCCGCATGTCTCTTCATCCAACAATAATTATTTAACCTCTTCTACTATAAAAATTCATACTTTGTGCCATATGAAAGTAATGCAATTTTACACTCTCAATAGTAACATTGCTCTCTTGTTGTTTTCTCTAAATACTTCCATTGCTCGTACACTAATTTGTCTCATGTCTTTAGTTTCTTCCATGCCCAAATAAACTTATAAAGGTTGACTAACTTAATAGTTTGAGTGTTGGTGACCACCTCTCCTACCTCTGAAGAAGACCAAATGCTTCTAATGATTTGTCCAAATGTGTAGAGCTATACGGATAGATGTGAGTAGGGATAGAATCTATTGGCCAATCGTCGATCTAAAATCTGATGTCAACAGATTGATGCTGTCTTTGGAAAACCACACTATTAATTACAAGCAAATCTCTTGACAAAAGCTTATGGAAACGAGTATTTTACTTTTCCCTTGAAAAGTTTTCTTCTTGAATAAATAGAAGAGTAGAAGTTACTAAGGAAAATTGTTCCAAGTGCGATTCATTTACTAGGTGTTTCAAGTTTCCTTGAAAAAGGATAAACTTTAAAGATAAATCTACTCAAAAGACCCTCTCTTTGAGTAAAAGAGATATTCGCCCATCATGAGTGTTAGTGAAGAAGAAAGAAATTCACGAAGAATAACGAGAAAAGTCTCTTAAAAAGAGGCCATCGAGCCCGCACAGCTCACTGTCGACCTAAACACCAAAGAGGTGATAGGCTCGTACATGCCTCACTAGCGAAGTAGCAGTCATGACCACCAATATGAGGAACATCACAAAGTATAACTCATATTGCAACAACTTTTCTAATAGATGTAGGCATAAACGGATATGTAGAAGCCCAACACTGCCTCAACGGTTCTCTTCAAAGGTTATCAAGCCTAATGGAGGAATCGACCAAAAGAAAAAAAATGTGCAAAGTGATGGAGCTCAATTCTATTAGCATAGAAAATAGGTCAACCCCATCGAAAGGGAAGCATGATTTGATGTATCCAAAAATACCCACTAGCTAACCTGCGAATGACTAATTTAATAAGGATAAATTTCCTTCGATTTACGAATGAGAGAAGAGACTTGAATATTCGCCTGTGTCTTTGATAGGTTAGCCATCGAAGTGCCTATAAATAGTTCAACATAGGAGCCTCCCATATCCAAGCCTTATGAACAAATGCCTAGAATAGGCCTTGAAATGAATTGTAGCCTAAAAATAGGCAGGAGAGAAGATCAACAGATGAAGCAATAGAGCAAACTGTGAACTTTCAGCTTCCTCATTATCACGCTGATGACGAGGATGACGATAGGGAATGTGGGTCCTTTAAGCTTGATGATGATGATGATGTAAATCTCTCATTTTCCCAAGAGCTTAGGAATACTTACATTCCATACTATATTGCACTCCCCAAGATGTTAGTGCATGTTCACTAAAAATACATGCCGCAAGTGCATGGATTACGTTCAAATAATAAAGTGGACATTTTGAGTTCGAGTTGTCGATCCCTCGCGAAATGTATACTTTCGATTTCACAACTCTAATTAATTTAGTTCTAACAATAAAAAGAAACACATACACACACAATAAAGATTAAGATTTTGGAAAATAATTAAAAATATATAAAATAAGAAAATATACAAACCTTGGGAATTTTCGATAACAAACGTGGTTGGGATTCATGGTTTTGCTTAACTGTCGTCTAATTAATTCCTCCACAAGCCAATTAACAAGCTACTCATTTATGATGTTAGATCTGATCTTCCAATTTTAGTAGATTACCTCTTTCGAGTGAAATTTGTCATAATTGATTGGTTTAACCTACTATATTTCTATGTCGATTAAACCAAATAATCGCATTAAGTTTTCGTGAAAATAACTCAATGGATCACCTAGGGTTAGGGGTATATCTCTATCTCCTATACAAACCTAGAGTTTCTACTATTTGGTCAAAAAATGTACAATCTTATCTCAAATGATGTACAATTCACTTAACACAAACATTCATTGGCCACATAAATGAAAATGCAATAAATAACAATAGTAAAAATACATGAAAATAAGTAATTTAACATTGAGGAGAAATTTTAAAATTAATTAAAGCTAGGTTAGACAATACCACAATTATTATATATAGAATTTAATAAAAAAAGCGTAGATAATTAATTAACTTAAACATATACCTGCAACGCCAACGGCAGTCCATATACATCGTATTTGTGCTCGGGCCTATCTCCCTTAAGCATCGAAAACCCCCTCCTGAAGACGCGTAATGTATCCATAAAACATTTTCGTCCCCATGAATAGATATTAAAGGTATCAATGTCATCAACAACCTCCAAATGGAAAATGTCAATCGATGTCTTTTTGTGATAACACCTGAGTACGCTCTCGAGGATAAGCACCAAACCCAATTTCAGCTTATCAGACATCTAACTGTAACCCCTGAATGCGTCTCCCAACAACGCCAGAGTAACTTTCGTCTATCCATGAAAATATTCATTCAACAACCTCCTATTCTTTGAAATACAGGACCTCGCCGCTTCTTCGTCCGTACATCGCAATCCAGTGATGAGGGCAAACTCAAATATGGAGAACGTTGCTATCTTGTCCCCAAGATCAAAATGGAGGATATCTCCGTTAACTGACTTAAGCAGCCGACATAACAGGGCATCGAACAGCTGCTCAGAAAATTGTATGTTGCGTAAGGAATACAATGGCCATAAGCACGATCGACGTAATATGTCTGCGTGCTCGTCATCCAGCAAATCTAATACCGAAGTGAAACTAACAAAATTACAGTTCGACGTAACTTTACCAGGGATCTGTTTGACAGCGTCGTCCAAATGATATTCCATCTTGCAAAATTTCAAATACTATAACCCTGTGCAAGAGATAATAAATATCGTATAATATTAGAAAATTAAATTAACTGTCCTATTGCTACACGCAATAATCAACAGATAATGGAATAAAGGAAACGAGTGTAAATAAATATTAATTATTTATGTATATTATTTATTTCATTATTTAAATAATTATTGCGGTTTGTTTACGTATATTACTTATTTAATATTTAATTATTTAATTTAATTATTTTACTAATACAAAACTTAATCGTTCATTTTAATATTTTAATCACTTATTTTAATCGTTTACTTTAATTATTTTATTAATACTTAATTTTATTGTTTACTTAATTATTTAAATAATTATTTTAATTGTTCATGTATATTATTTATTTTAATTGCTTAATTTAATCGTTTATTTTAATATTTTAATTACTAATTTTAATTGCTTAACTGCTTAATTTTATTAATATTTAGTATTTCATTCTTCAAATAATTAACTTATTTAAACATTTTTTAATTACTTTAATTAATTGTTTATATTCATTTACTAAATTATTTATTCCATGAAATTGTTTATATAATAACAAATAACTAAATAACAATTAAAATAAATAACATAAATAAGTAATTAAATATTAAATACATAATATGCATAAAAATTAAACAATTCTAATAAATAATTAAATATTAGACAAAAATATAAGCAATTAAAATATTTAAATAAGTAATTAAAAAACTAAATAATATTTAAAATATTCAAATAAAAGAACATAAAATATTCAAATACATAATTCAATATTTAAATAAATAATTCAAATAAATAATAGTTATTTAATTACACTAAATAATTAAATACTAAATAAAAACTAAAATAAATAACATAAATAAGTAATTAAATATTAAATGCATAATATGCATAAAAATTAAACAATTCAAATAAGTAATTCAAATAAATAATTAAATATTAGAAAAAAATATAAGCAATTAGAATATTTAAATAAGTAGTTAAAACTAAATAATATTTAAAATATTCAAAGAAGAACATAAAATATTCAAATACATAATTAAATATTTAAATAAGTAATTCAAATAAATAATAGTTATTTAATTACACTAAATAATTAAATATTAAATTGTATATAAGTAATTCAACTAAATAATTATATATTAAATATTGAAACAAGCAATTTATAAATAACATTTATTTATTTATTTTAATTATTAAATATTCAATTATTTACTTTACTCAAAATGAAGTAATTAAAATAAATTAATTATAAATTAAAAAAATCAACTGGGCTGCCTGGATGGAAAATCCGAACGGCCGTCTTAAAAATCCAGACGGCCAGTCAACTGGGCCATCTGGAAAAATACAATCTAAGTCGCTATTGTAGGTAATTCAAGAGGGATGACGGTTGGAATTTGGAGAACTTACAGATGGAGGCCGATGACTTGGGGCTGTCGGCGATGATAGGGTATGTGTTGTATCGGTCAGTAAGTTGCTGGGTGCAGGTGGGGATCGATTTTGAAGAAGATGAAGGCTTGCAGGATGATGGTCTGTGATTGATAGGATGAGAGGAAGTGTGGTCGATGACGATCGACACGGTGTGGTGAGCTAGGACAGCGGCAGCTGATGACAGCTATGAGATAGAGTTTAAGGATAGATTGGACGGAATTTGGGCTGGATTATGGTTTAAGGTTGAGAACCAGATTAGGCTGATGGTGTTAAGTGAGATTGTTCGAATAGGCCTGTTGAGTTAATTGGAATTGGATATGGGCTGGGCTGGGAAAATTGAAACTGCCGGGTTTTCTCTAAAGTTGCCTATGGTGGTTGTGGCGATTGGAGATGATAGAGATGGAATGGTTGAATTTGGGTAGGCGCCAACCTAGAGATACTACAGGAGGGACCAACGACCGACACCACTGTAGCAGAAATACGAAGAACAGAATCTGAGCTTGGAGGCAGTAGCTGGATTCGGCGAGTGACGCAGTGGCGGAGTGGTTGAGTGCAGTGGGCATATATGTTGACAGTGTATGGGGGGTAAAGACGTTGGGGATTGTGGTTTGTCGGCTTTAGTATAGGTGGTGGCCGACGATAACGACTGTAGATGAATCGGCGATGTTGAAGACGAATAGGGTGGGTTGCAGTGATTAAGGGCTAGGACTGGGCTTGTAATGGGCTGGGTGAGTTAGGCTTCAGTTATATGTGGACTTGGGTATAGTGGATACGGAAGGGGAATTGGAATATTGTATGGTGGAAATTAAAAGAGCTAAGGGTTCGTTTGATTGCAAAGGTGGAATTTGGATGGAAAGAAAATGAATTTCAGGAAATTGAATTGATGGGAAATTGTTTTCCTTGAAATTGTAAATTATTGTGTTTGATTGATATAATTTTCCACTTGGAAGATGTTTAAATTAAAGTGTTTTTTGATGTCCGTTTGGCTTTGTTTTATATGAAAATTGTCAATTAAAAAAGGATAGAATTTCTTAGTATTGGGGATAAAATTTGTTTCCATTGCCAAAACAAAAAAAAAACAAAAAAACAAAAAATTCAAGAAAATATCTATCTTTTTATGTTCATTTGGCTTTATTTTACATGAAAATTGTCAATTAAAGGGAAATATTTTTTTACAATAATTATTAGAATTTGTCTTCATTGCCAACAAAAAAAAAACAAAAAACAAAAATTACATATTTGCTACAGTAACCAGGAAAATCAATTCCCTCCAATATATGGTGGGAATTGATTTTCCCTAAAAAGTTAGAAAATTCCAAGGTCCAAGAAAAATTGGAACTTCAATTCCATGGAAAAAAAATCATATAAAACACTTGAAAGTAGAAAAATGGAATCCATTTTCCATTTTCCATGGAAAATATTTGCCAATCAAACATGGCCCAAGTGTTTTCAAGATCACAATTCATAATTAAGAATTACAAGATATTCTTTATCCATCTTCGATTGTTGTGTTGTGCAGTTGGTGCAGTGGTGCGGTGCTGGGGTGGTCTCAAGAAGCCTTCGTCAAAGAGCACCGTCGACGGCACCATTACCCGATCTGTTGATGCTGCTGAGCGTTCTCTCTTGCTCATCGCGATCTTCTTCTTTTTTTCTGCATTTTGATGGCTGATGATTTTTTGGTACGATTTATTGTGTTGGGATGTGGATGTGATGTAGTGCTGTAGGTGGTGGTGTATGATGACGAGAGAGTTTATAACCATTTATTTCGGCGGCCATGGTGTTGTTGATGATAGTGTTCAGTGATGGTGCAGGGGATGATATTGTTCGGCGTAGGTGCAGCGATGGTGTAGACGACGGTGCTGGCAATAATCTTCAATGGTGGAGATGGTGGTTGTGGTGGTCAGTTTGTTTGTTTGTTTGAGATGATGAAGTTGGTGGTGTTGATATCGGCTGTCGTGAGGTGGTGGTTCTGGTGGCGGTGGTATATCAAAGAAGTGGTCACAATTATTTGGTTGATTGCGATCAATAAATTGATTAATGCATGACCAATAAAATTTATGTGACCAATATCAATAAAAAATGTGTAACCAAAAAATGTGTTAAATTGTGACCAATAATTTGATAATTTGTGACTCGTTAATTTGATAAATTTGTGGTCGAGAAATAAGTTTGTGACTTATAAATTTGTAATCTGTGACGAAAAAACTTTTGTGATCACTTAATTCGATAATTTGTGATCAAATTATATAAAATTGTGATCTTAATATATTTAATTATTAACATATATTTTTAATTGATTATGTTATAAATAAAATTTAATTAATGTCTGATTTTCGAAAATTTAAACATTTTTTCTTAATTTTAAAATTGATTATACTTATTATCTTAGATATGAAATTTTCCCAATTGCATGCTCAGTGCGTTCAGCTTGGTTTATTTTGTGAGTTTAATTAGCGGGTTCGGGCCATTGTATGATGTTGGGCCATATTTTGTATTGATGCTATGCATATGGTTTTTGTTGATAAGTGGGCTTGGCTATTGGGTTGTGTAAATTAGGTCTTGTGGAAATGCTATTGTATAACTGGCCGAATACTTGGTTTGATGGTTTGGTAAATAGTGGTTTGTGATTGTATAGTTCATGTAATTTAATATGTGGGCTTATATTAGTGGAGAAATTGATTTTTATCAGCTGCAGTAGGCTTTTCTACCCTTATATTTTTGAAACTGATGCAAAGGTCTATAATTGAATTTTTCGAGCATAAACAGTACTCGTGAACAGTAAAACGAACAGTATTTTTTTGCTAATCAAAGCTTGAATTTTCGGGCTATCTACGTAGTGCTAGCGGTACAATTTGATGATGGTTTATTATGGTTGATGGAGTATATATATGGTTTGGAACTTGAGGGACAGATGATTTGTGTGTTTGAAGGTGGAAGCGACTGATGGAGGGATGGAAATTGGATTGGTTGGTCAAAGGAAATGATTAAGCTTTGGTACCAAATTGATGGCAGATGTTACGTGAGAATTACAGGATAGGGCGAAAGGAGGGAGGAGAGCAAAAGGGATAGGGGAATATGAAAATTAGGGAGAGAAATCAATTTATTTCATATAATCAAGTTGTTTGAATTACATCACATAAGCCCCTTTATATAGGGTTTCAAAAGACACCATTCTAAGTGGGAAATATATAATAAAAACAAGTAAATTTAATTTAATTTTGTTTCTTAAAATATGAATTAAAATTGAAAACTAAACATAATAATATCCTTTTAATCTTCCATCAGTCATACTCTTCATGAGCAAATAATATTCTTTCAGAATAATATACTTTGTGCTTTTTTTGTAAAACAATGAGATATATATTCTTTGAAATGTGTATTACTGCAAGAATACGTTATATTTTACTATTCATTTTTCAAAAGCAATATGTTGATATTCTTCTAATATATTGGAAATTATAATTCATATTCTTCAGGAACGAATAATATTCTTATGAAATATTAATTATAATGTTTCAAAAGCAACAATAAAATATTTATAATATTTAGATTTACGAGTACTAAATTAATAAACTATATTATGCCCCGTTTGGTTCTGATTTTTCTCCCCAAAAAATTAATTTTTTGACCATTATTTAACATGGTCAGCCGTCATTTTTTATTTCTTCACTCATATGTGGGACCTACTTTTTCTCTCTAATGATTAAAAATTTTATTCTTATAATTACTATCGAATAAACCCTATGTAATAAAAAGAATAAGTATGTGATAATTAATCGAACGATAAAAAAAAAAAAATATTACCTTCCCTCGATTTTGTTTGTGATATGAAGATGAATTGGAATTGGAAATTCTTTTGAGTACAAATAAAGTTGTCATTTCCAATAAATCAAGAACAGGAATACAAAAAAAATGTACAACACGATGGATAATTCAACAATATTCTCGAGGAAATCCACGCGCCTTTCCATAGCAACATGTATATTGTACTGTAAGTATTGGATTTGATTTACTGCATTTGCTTATTTGATTCACTGCATTTGCTTATTTGATTCAAATCTACCTTTGAATGCTGGCTTCCCTGAATGCAAATATGCTATAATATCGCCTCATGTACATTATATGAGAGTAGTAGTTGTTGGATGAATTTTGTGAATAGTGACGCCAAAATAAGTATAATAATGGTTTGTAAATCCGTGCCGAAAATTGAAAAGAGTAACGGCAAAGAAAACACAAACAAGAAGAAGAAGAAAGTAGGGACAAAGTCGAGGCAAGAGTTGGACTCTTTGTCTTTAAGTCGAATTTGTCCCGCAACGGTGCCTACGGATTTCGGCAATCGACTCCCAAGATACAACGGCTACACTTGTGTTTGTAGCACTCCAAAACACAAGTACAACGAACCAAATTTAGGTTTATGTACTCCAAGGATGAAATGAAGGAAAATCAAAATAAATGAAATGATTTTGATTTTGGATAGAAGAGGGGATGAGAGACGTTTTTGCATATCAAAATTGTGAGAAATAGGACACCCAAAGGGTTCTATTTATAGACCATGAAAGGGTGTGGACAAAATGATTGAGGCCAAACCATGCACCCTTTCCAAATAATGCACCTTTATGAAAAGGTGTCTATTCACTATTTTTCGTCCTTTTTCGTAATTTCTCATTCATCTGATATTGGTTTTCGAAATGCCAAATATACCCTTCAATACATGTAGAGAAATCAAAATTCTCTTTCGGGGGCGTTGCCCCCGAGCCCCCACGACCCCCGCGACCTGACCGGGCAAATCGATCCCCGTTTGTGCGCCCCGGAGCGGCGAAGTAGCAAACAATTTTGCCTAAACGGATTGAGTCGAGCTTTTGAGTATTTCGTCGAAATCGATACGAAATCACTTTAATCGATTTTTCAATTCTCGATTTATTTAACCAATATCCAACAATAGTTGATTAATTTCTCAAGAAGTATGTGATAGTAACCCTTTTATTTGTAGATTTTATATTGGACACTTGCTGCTTTTCAGAAATTTGATTTCATTATCTCAATAGAGACTGAATAATCTATAAATCATATATTTTGGTAAACAGAAGCAAACATCCTAATCTTTAGTTTCGTTTGCTTTTGTTTAAGGAAGAAGAAGACAATTAAGTTTTTGTTTTGTTTTGTCTTTTCTTTCTCATCATCATCATCATCATCATCATCATCATATTCAATTCAATTCTTTTTCTGTTTTTTTGCTGAAATATTTTAATATTTTAATTCAAATAATGAAATATTTATTTTATTCTTTTTAATTTTGGAATATGTTGTTCAAATGCATTGACTAACGAAAAAATGAATGAAATTTATCTATTTGGATGAATGACACTAATTCCTAAAATGTTGAGCACGTGGTTTACCATAAAAAAAATAAGAAATAAAAATGCAACTAAAATTGAAGGTGCCGTTTGCTATACTGACGTTAGCCTTGGAACGTTAAAAATGTTTGACTTTATGGATTTGAATCGTCCTTATTTTAACAATAATAAATTTTCAAATATTAATATATAATATTTCGAAGAACTATTCCCTGTGTAGAAAAAAAAAATAAAAAAATTCACAGAACATTTACAGAGTTCTGACATGGGGGTATGCCCCGTGTGAATATTTTATTGCAAATAATAAACCATCCATTCCACTGTTGTGTGTTATCTGTAAGATTTCTGTGAAATTTTCCGTTGTACATGTAGATTGGTTCTATTTCGAAACTTAGAGATTTTTATTGTACCATACAACATATAATGCACATTTATGTTAGATTGTGTACGTGCCCTGTACAATATAATTCTGATGTAATAAAATGATAATTATATAATAAATAAATCATGTTTTTATTTATTTACTGTAATACATTTATTTAATATTTAGCAGGTAATTAAATGTGTCAACAATCACTTGTGAGAATATAAATTAAATGTTTTTTATCATCAATAAAATTGTTAACAACTAATGTAAGAGGATTGACACATTATATTGGAAAGTCGTAGTGTTGGACTATTTCACGAGTTCGGTGTGCAATTTCTCATTATTATAAATGATTTAATGATGAAGCCAACAAAATTGAAGTATATTGAATGGATCATGTGTTGAATTTAATGTCATGTGGAGAATTAAATTACACTTCATCACTGGGTATTAAATCTAAATCCCTTGACCGAATTTTGTATCTTTTTTCATGAGTTTAATGTTCAATGATTTACTAATATGTAGGATTAAATATCGAGTTGAAAGTTTCAAAACGAGTGAAGTAAAGAACATAAATTCATATCGAAAATAACCACCCTTCAAAAATGGGTCAAGTGACTAAAGTATTATTTGTAAAACAACTATAAATTCGAGCTTGGAATTTAGTGATGATTAAACTTCGATATCTATGAATTGCATGGTAAAAAATTGCAGATATATTTTTAGCTTATGTGATTTTATGTATTTGGATAGTGCAATATTTTGCAATTAGTGAAAAAAATAAAAATTAAATTTGGATGGCCAGAGGTTGATTGGATATGAAATTGGAGCTTAAAAATAGAGGAAATGGCCGGTTGACCCTGCCATATTCCCACATTTGCCTTTGACTACTTAAAAGAAAGTGAAATTTTGATTTAGATATATAAATTATCATTTGCCTTATATATTTGCCATTTTTACTCCCATCTTCAACCAACCAAGGGACAAAGAGAAAAAAAAAGGGAAGAAGAAAATTTCCCAAATTTCATACAGTCAATTGTTACGGTCGAATACGGTTGAGAGTTGTCATCGCTACAGTCTATCCAACATCAACAACCACAAAACTCGGCTATTATTTTCAACACGGTTAGTTTTTTGTGGGATTAAAAGAATGATTTTCAATTTTGCATCTGTTGTAAAATTTATAATTTAAATTATTATTTATCATGTTTATTCTTCATTATTTAGATAGATTATTGGATTATGATGAATTAGGGGGAAAAAGGCTTTTGGTGCCGAAAATGGCGGAAATCTCACCATTCCGACGAGAATATCAGTGAAAATCGATTGTGATTTTCACCAACTGTTTTACAGTCGATTTTGGGTCGTTCGGCCCAAACCCTTTTCTTTTTTCTTTAATTTTTTTCTTCTCTTTCTTGTTTCTTTTCTTTTTTTTGTTCTTTTTTCATTTTTTTCCTTTTCTTTTGTTTTCCCCCCCTTTTTTTCCTTTTTGTTTTTTTCCCCTTTTTTACCATTTTTTTGTTTCCCTTTTTGTTATTTTTTCTTTACTTTTTTCCTTTTTTCCCTTTTCTTTTCTCCTTTATATTCCTCCCCCCCCCCCCCCCCCCCCCCCCTTTCTTTTTCTTTTTTTTTTTTTTTTTTTTTTTTCCCCTTTTTTTCCTTTTTTTTTTTTCCCTTTTTTTTTTTTTTTTTTTTTTTTTTTCTTTTTTTCCCTTTTTTTTTTTCCTTTTTTTCCCCCCCCCCCCCCCCCCCCAAATTTTTTTTTTACCATTTTTGTTGTTTTTGTTTTTTTTAAATAGACTATTTGGTCGAGTCCTCGTTTAGGCCAAAGAGTCAACCCATTTTTTTCTCCTTTGATTTCCCTTTTTTCCTTTTTTTCCTTTCAATATGAATTAAAAAAAAATGAATTTATTATCGGTGTAAAATGAATTTACATTTTACGTATAGTAGTTACAATTCGATTCGTTTAATTTTCTAAGATTATGCTTTATTCCGTTATCTTTTATTCTAACATTTGAATTTTTGCAAGATAGAATACTATATAAATGAGGAGTTGAGACGGATGCCAAAAAAAGCTACTTGGAACATACCTTTGACAGTTTCACTGTGGTACCGGAGTTACTGAATGACCGACAAGCGGACATTCTATGCTAGTCCTTCTTCTAGCCCCTATATCAGTTGAGGGAGGTCCAGAACTCTGGGCAAATCTTCGATGCACTATTGTGTCAGTTGCTCAGGCTAGTCGATGGTGGTGCCTTCCACTTCGACCTTCGGGGTAAGGTCGCTATATTCTCCTTGTTCAAGTTTGTAATTTTTTCAAATTTAAAATCTAGTTTTTAGCTACATGATATTGAACTAACACATTATTGTTTAATTGCAAGGACGATGCGGCATGTTTGCCATAAAGTACATTGAATTTTTTAATATAACACATAAGGTTTATGTAAATATTATACATTAAATTTTTTTTGTAATTATGAGATAATTGTAAATATTGTAAATTTTAAGTAAATATTAGATATTGAATTTTTTTGGTAATTATGAAATAATTGCTTATTTAATTATGAATAGATATAAATACAGTTCATTTGACATCGACATCATTATACGCCTGTCTAATTGTCATTTAGGAGAATCTAACTTGTACAAAACTTTCTGGTAGATGATATTCTACACGTACGTGGACATTCAGGATCATGCAGTTCAACTTCTAGTGGCAACAATATATTAAGTGAGAGAATATAGTTGGGAACTTCCCACTTTGCTTCACTCGGTAAAGAAAATATAGTCACAGCATATGTTGCTTTCCAAGAGTTGATCATGTAATAGGGAGAGAACAATGTTCTCGCTGCAAAGCCTCGATACATAGCTATCGCGACTGCATGCTCATATAAAAAGCTCTCCAACTGAAATCGACTGTAAGTACATGTGTTATCAGTCAAGTTCATCATGTATGCGTATTACGTGCACATTTCATGGACAAGCGCAAAGCATCCAGTGGTTCCACATTCAACTTTCTCGCAACCTCTGTAGCCTTGAAGAGTTTGTCCTCTTGAGTCGGTGTTAACACGCCTGTATAACTTTGGAATTTCGCACGTCGATCATGAAACCATCGTTATATCTTGTTACGAATGTTTTCGATCATTGTGCTAATTGGTAACTCTCGATCATTCTTGAACAATGCATTGAGAGACTCCGCGTTGTTTGACGTTATCATGCTATTTCAATGTCCTGGAAAATACAACCGTGCCCAATGTTCGATTCCCATTTTTGTTAGATAATTTCATGTCGGGAATGATTTACTTGCAATTTCAACCATGAACTTATTATACTTCTCAATGCTGTAAGCTTCAACCACTCTCCTAAACAGTGAAACGATGTCTTTGCCTTGATATCTAGTAATGAATGTATTTCATTCATACTTTAGGTACCATTTAAACTTGATATTTAGCTAATTCCTACATGAGTTTTAGAGCGTTTTTATGTATGTTTTGATATTGTGGTATAGGTCGATGAAATTGAAGGAAATGTGTAAAAGTTGGTAAAATTGGAGAAAATGACTAAGTTGTAAAAGATTCAAAGTTTGGGGACTAAAGTGCAAATACTCAATAGTTGTGTCGCACCTTATAATGAAGATTCAAGAGTGCTGGGAGTTAATTGGATAAAGAAAGACGTCAAAGGGATGAAACATAATCAAAGTATGATCACGCATCAATTCCAACACAAAAATGTTATGCACTTCAGCCTCATATTGAAATCCATTTTTCATATAGCAAATGATCGAATTTAAAAATGATGCCTGAAGTAAAATCCATTCCAATGCAAGTACCATTAGGACACCGAGGTGCCACCAAAAGAGAGTCGCGCCCCACTCCTATGGTGCCGAAGCGCCGCCTAGGTGCATCTAGGGCGCGTTTTTGGCCCGTTTTGAAATCTATAAAAATCTTACTTTCTACACACACGAGAAGGCACCTATAAATACAATTGTCTCATACTTTTGAAGGAGATTTCACACATTAAGAGGCATGAAACACTATTGGAGAATTAAAAGAGAATTTCAAAGAAGAAATACATCAAGCAATTGAAGGTTTGGCGCAATGATTGGAAGAGAAAAGAAATCTCGATGCAAGAATTCTAATTTTTCTTCTATATCTTTACTACAAATTCGGTGATATATTTTAAAACAATTTTTTTCCTTTCTTTATGAATAGTTAAATCCATAGTTAGGGCGAATAATATAACCGAAGTGGTATCCTTTATTTTTTTTTATTAAGATTCTTAGTTTTTTTGTTCTATGCATTGATTTTACTATAGATTGAATGCATTGAATTACTTGATCACTAATTTGATGATTTTGTGAATCTTTCACGAATTGAGAGGTAAATTTAGGATTTAGACCATATAGTAAAATTCGATAAATTAGTATAAGGAGTAGAGATACCTATACTAATTATTGCAGTCATAATTGAATTCATAGGACAAAGAACTCGTTTAACTAAATAGATTCACATAGAGATATGGAATTGAATTAGTTAAATAGGCTTAGTGAGAACTCGAGATGAGTAAGTTGAATATAATAAGAGAATTCGACCGAAAACTACATGAGATGTGAATCTTAATTTAAGATGTAAAGGTGGCCAATAGTTGAAATTATTCTGCCCCGACGTCTATGTTTTGTTTGATTTCTAAACCAATTGTGTGTGCATCCACTTATTTTCGTGTATTTAAATTAAAATTCAAATCCTACAGGTTTTTATACGCTTTCATCAAATAGTGGTTAAAGAAAAATTGAATTAAGTGATAGAATATAGTCCTCATGGAATCGACAATCTGGACTCATATGTCCACTTAGTACATGTTACGATCCGTACACTTACAAAAATAAAATTGACAATACTTAGTCTTCAAATTGCCTTGTATGTGGTACATGTAATATCGATGATGTTCTTCAAGAAAAATTTCAGCGATACCATTTATTATAGACGATCCCCGATCAATTACAAAGGCAAAGTCCACGACTTTCCCTATCACCTTTATCAGCTTTGTAAAGAACCAAAGCATCGATATATCATTCTTGCTGTTAACTATGCCGAATGCAAGAGAGTAAATTTGAATGTTGACGTATTGGCGTGTAACAATAATCAACTTGCTTTGGTATCTAACTTTCAGAATTGCATCATCGACTAGAATTACGGGTCGCATCGCGTTTCGAAATTCCCGAATGCATTGTCCAAGAGTCATGAAGAAAATTTTAAAATAATTCTGGCCTCCCGTCTCAATAAAAAATGTCGATTAAAGATTAGTTTTTCCCACGTTATGGAAATACTGGCCAATTTAGCATAATTTTCCTCGGCTGAGTCCATTAAATCTTCCAACGCGCATCCTTTGACCTTCCAGGCCTTCTGGTAGCTCATGAATACTTTGTACTCTCGACGAACATCTTAATGATGTCCGAAGGCCTATAGATCGGCTATGGGTCCTGATACTTGTGCATTATCTGTTGACCAATAAATCATGTTCGAACTTGTTTGTGATCATTTCGACGAATTTCCACTTCACAAGTATGCTCCCGTATATACTTGCGAATCACAAATAACTCATTTGTGTCCATTTTAGTCGTTCACAAAGCGCCATCATCAACTATTATCGTCTTAGACAATCGTCAACAAGGACTTATTTGATTTATTTACCTTGAATTACAAGTTGTATTTTAATGTCATCCAGTGCACAACTTCCTGTAAATATTTCTTTATTTCAAACAATTGCTCGACGTGTAAATCCTCATCATCGGGAAACACACGCGAAGAGGATGCTCCACTTGATTAAGCTCTTGAGCTCCTACCCCGCCCATGTCTCTGATGGGATAATACAATCAAATCCTTATTTGTTAATTCATTTTCATTCTTGTTGCTGTGAACTACCAACGAAATTCTATGCATAACAATGAGATCACGATAAAGAACAATTGTCTTGGGAATTAGTACATCATCCTCACGAGCCATCTCCACTGTGTCCTAAAAATCATTGGCTTTGTTATTCGCTCCATCTGAATCTTCGTGTTCGCTTTAGACGACATCCTTCCTATTTAAAGTTACACAAAGATAAATCGAAGTTGTATGCATTTTGTTAAATTCTAATAGATAATTCAGTTCAACATCAGAAGTACCCTTCATAGATGGAAATATGGAATCGAAATGGATGAATATCAGTGGAATAAAAATCTCAGTTCCATATCATACTGAGAGGGAACGACATTGAGCTTGTTTTGTAAATTATGGTATATTCTCACGTATGATGTACTCTCTATTACGAAAATTGAAATACCACCCTTTATATTACTCGTAAATTTCTATACCCATCCACAATTTTCATCTAATTCGAAATTACAAAAGTAACAAACTAGAATTAAAACCGTATACGCAATATGAAACAGAAATTTTAATTATAAAAAAAAATATTCAGAAATTTGGCTCAACCTACAAGGCAAAATTTATTTAAAATAAAAAATTTACAGTCGACTTAATAGTTAGCGCAGTCAGTTGTAATAGCTATCTGGTCAAGCTATTAATTGTTATGACAGTTACTCTGATCAGTCTCAACATGCGGATGAGTTTTTCCTTGTTCATGCTTAAAAAAATTATAGATCTGGTAAAATTTTTTCTACAAGTATTACTATATCGAAATAAGATTTATCAATTAAAGCGTGTACTAATATGACGAAAATGAAATTAAACATATGTAAATATACTTATCGATTCAAAGTGATTGAGATATAAAAAAAAATAAAAATTACTTATTCAGCTTTTGATAAATTACTGAGATTTTGAGGTTGAAGAGGATGAAATATGAGGGAAATTTTATCCTTGTTGGCATAAATAGATGATAAAAGTTATCTGATTTTGAAATTTTAAGTGGGAAGTGTTTGGTTTTTACTTGTTAACTAAAATGGTAATAATGTCTTTTAAACAAAACAATATTTTGTAATTGTATAATATATTTAAGGACATCTTTGCCTTTTAACAATCAAGTGGCCATTGTGGAAATATTCGATTGTTTAAAAGTCAAAGTGCAAATTGAATGGTTTGACCAAGCCAAACTTAAAAGTACCTCCTTAAAAATATATGTCTGAGCAGGTCATTTGGCAGTTCCATAAAGTCTTGGGCTTAATTACAATTACTACGAAAATTTTGGAATTAATTGTAATTATAATTAAAGTTCAGGGACTATACTTGCATTTAAACTAATTATGGCCTAATTAGACTTCAACATGAATTGAGACTTTTATCTATTTAGATTAGATTAGATAGAGATGACATTGTACAAATGCTCTGGCTTCGAAAAAAGGGGAAAATTAATTTATTATTTTCTTGATTTGTTGCTCAAAATTAGGTTTTTGATTTAATTAAAAAGACGTACCATGTCAGTGTAGTCTATACTTTAAAAAATTATCATAGAAGACTTAAGGTTGGAAGCATAAATTTTTTGGATCAAAAGATGAAAGTTTGTTAATTAAAAATTGAAGATTCGTGATTCAGACTCAATCTAAAAATCAAATATCATTTAGCTGAGTATAACATACAAGTGAATATTTTAGCAATTTATATACCTAGTAAATAAAAAAAGTACCTATCATAATTATCTCCGAAAATAAATAATTATAGCCAACACACAAAATAAAGCGCATATTATTTAAGGCCCACCCTTTCAAACGCAAGGTCTAGATGTGGAGCAATTTCAGTCCACAAGCAAATGTGAGGAAAATGTCACAGTGGACGAGAAACATGATTACTTTTAACTGAAGACGTGGAATTATCCCATTTTAACATCAACAGTGGTAGATGGACAGGGCCACGTCCATCCAGCCAAAATGCCCCCCTCCCCCCAATTGGTCTCGATGCCAGTTCAAAGTCCTGGACGGACAAGGCCTCGTAGCCCTGTCCAAAAAGATGAATTCTTTTAACATTGTGACTAGTGACTTGACTTGTACGTGCAACACCTGCCACAAATTAGAAGACTAGGAAAATTGCTACAAAAGGTATATAATGTCAAGAAAAAACATAAGATCGACTATAAAGTTCAATATATCCAAGTTCATAATGTTCAAACAAATTATTCGATCCGTCTATAAGCTCGAACGAGCTACCAACATGTAAGAATGGATATCTCACATAATTTATAGATAGTATATAAGAATACTAACATTTCTCTTAATAAGATTAACATTTTTAATTGAAAACTCAAATATTTGTATTTGAACGTGTATCTAAATATTCGCTTAATTATTGGAGGGAAAACAAGAGTTATCCCAATTTCCTTTTGCACATTCATTATTGAAGGTTCGAAATTAGAGAAAAATAGTTACGTATGACCCATAAAAATTTTGAATTTGAACCGAACACGTGTTTTGAAGCTCTACCTTCAAATCTTGTCACTAGGGTTTCCAAAACTATATTTGTGGCTAGAATTTTATGCCGAACATTTCGACTAGACATTAGTGAATTTAAACGTTGATGATGACAACTTTCGTTGGGGTCTAGCAAGAGTTGAAATCTTGACTTCTTTTCAAAAGAATAGATGGATCCACTTGGTAAAAAATGTTTAGTAGGTATTTAAGAGATCATGGAATCTAATCATGCTAAATTGCTACTATTAAAATGTTTTTATCGTTATTATTATCTTAAAAAGATATGGTCACAATATGAACTTGTCAAAATAAAGTTTGAAAAATAAGATAAAAAAAGAAATGGGTCCCACGGAATTTTCGAGACTTATTTTGAATGCATTGACGCCAAGAAAAAGAGGTCCAAACAATTATTTATAAAATAAACGAATAAGAATATTCTTGGACACAATACATTATTTTATCTTCATATTATATTATGGAGAAATAGTAGGACAACTCAACATTGACTCCTAGTGGGTGATTTCCAAATAAAATTTCAATTAGGTTATTGAATTTTAATGTAGTTTCAAATTTCACTACATCATCATCGGTTATCTCTCAATTGATGAACATTGCTTAATTGTCAATCATATTTCAGTAGTTCAGTAGTTCTTCTCGTAATTTCTGCATGAAATGTTATTTATCACTACATCCCATCGTAAAATGTTAAAAAAAAGAAGAACATTTTAATTATTTAAATTAAAAACTATTGCCATAACTCTCGTTTTTAAGGTGCATCATGATTGTTAACTAATCGATTTTATTGGGTTGGCATAATGTAAATGAGTGGTAGTATTTGAAATTAAATTGAATTTAAACAATTCGATTGAAATAAATTAAAATTTAATTATTCAATTAAAAATTCATTTAAATTTCAATGACCACAACCAAATTTACCTATTCATAGTTTATTAGTTGTTACAAAACCGTGGTAGAAACTCACTACATTTTAACAAATGTTATTATGGAGGTCACATAATAATAATTTTCCTTAGAGAACCTTTTAGTAACTGTGAATCAATTGAATGAAATTTGGTCATTTATAAATAATTTATTATAAATTTCGTCAAAGAAAATATGATAACTACACATACATACATAGGTGTTAAAGTTTATCCCGATAGGAACAACTCGATTTATTTCCTCTGAGTCTCATTATTTAAAAAAAAAAATTCAAAATTATTTTCAATTATATATTCTTCCAATAAAATATTTTTGTATGTAATCCAAAATTTTCCCTACTTTTTAATCACATATACTTTAAAAAATTGCTATTACAAAATCTAATCTCCCAAAAGAAAAAAAAAAAACAAACAAGCACTTAGCCCTTATTTGATAAATATCATTTGAAAACTCTCTATTTTTTGAGAAATGCTGGGAAAACAGGGGATTGACTGCCCCCCTGACAGAAACCCCCAGCATTTCTCCTATTTTTTATTTATTTAAATACTCATTTCAACCATGTTTACAAAATAAAATACTCTGTATTTAAATTCAAAATTTCTCTTTACCTTTTAAAAACACATTATCCTAAAAATTATTATTCAAAAGATTATTTTGACCAAACAATAGCTATCAAACAGGGACTTACTAAGCCCTCGTTTGGTCCCATTATTTCAAATTGTAATGAGTGGAATATTATTTTTTTGAAAAATGGATGGTTAAAAAGAAAGGAAAAATTTTCGATTTACGTGTAATATTATTTTTCAAAAAATTGTGTGGTGAAAAATAGAAAAGAGAAAAAATGAAAGTTAATTTAATGAGGGCCAAGGGCTAAGACGGATCCAAGGACATAATTCCACCCTTGATTGCTTGACTAGCCTTTACGTTCTTGATCGTTGTTTTAAAAAGGCGAATTGAAACAAACCAAATTAACTATTTAAATATTTTCAAATTGAGTCATGCTTGATGTATGACACTTTGTACACCAAGCTTGACGGCATAGGACTTCTCATGTGAGTGGAATGTACGTGTACAGTCATAGAAAAACCCTTAAAAATTCTGTTATGTGGGAAGTTAAGCGAGAGGACGTGACGGTTTTCCGCCATTTTGGACAGTTGCACACATTTCATAATTGTTCTTCACGTGGCTTATCCTCCGGTCCCGCATCAAACACACACAACACACACATTTTACGTGAAAAACTCTACCAATTGCATTCTGTAGGCCTTGCCTGATCTTCTAGCCAACTTCAAAATCTCTCTCAACCCAAAATATCAAATCCCAATAAATTTATAGGGTTTCCATTTCGTTTTCTTTGTTCTTCGAGTCGTAATTTATTTTCACTCTTTGTAGTTCTTAAGTCTAAGCAATCACTCTCTTAAATCTTGATTTGTTTGCCTTTTATTGAATCTTTGACATATCGGAAAAAGGTAAACATTATTTTTCCCGGTTACGATGTTTATTGTATTGATTTGACAGCGTAAATGTTGGATGAGAATTTTGGTGTATTTTCCTGTTCGGATTTTTCTGTTCTTCCTTGAGCAATATTGTCAGGCACAGGAATAAGATTGACGGCCATGAATATATCTACTGCACGATTTTAAGATTGGAACTTGTGAACTCATCAGGCGCATATGTGTGTCTATTATTTGGATAAGCTCTAATCTGCAGTGGTTCTGCAGTGGTGCTTGCAAATACTCTGTATTAGTATGTTTCCACTATATATATGCGCCTGTTTATGAATATGCTTTAAAGACTTTAGCGACTCTGTACTCCAGATTTCATGGTAGTGGATATGAATGACTTTCTGTCTGTTTGAACATGGGATGCAATTTGATTGATACATGAATCATGATGCAGGGTCACAATCTTATTTTTTATTTTTTTTATTTATCAGGTTCTGTTCATCGATATTTACTGAAGTGTAATGATTATGCTTTTGGATTTATGCACGGATGACTTTGATTTTCTCTTGTATAAAGAATTATTATTATTTTTTTTTCACTCTCTCCCTCTCTGTTTGGACATCCCCTTTAAACCTGCAAAGAAAAGTGCAAAATTTGACAAATGAATACTTTCAACTTGTTTGGAATATAGTTTGTGGTTGAATAACGTTGATATTTTTTAAGTCTTTTTACAAAATAAAGAAGTTGAGCATTCCAGTTTTACTCTTGCAGGTTCAGGATAAGTGTGACGAACTACTGCTTCTTACACTATTGCTCTTTTGGACTTCTTTGCAATTTAACATTTGAAGATCGTTTACCTCACTTTTGGATGATGACACACCAAAAACTTCTGTTACAGTAATCTAGAAATGAACATTTCTGCTCTGTTGACTTCTTCTGGTATCAATACTGCAGTGTGTGCAGTGCTGTTTTCATTGTATTCCATTTTAAGAAAACAACCAAGCCTTGTGAGCGTGTACTTCGGGCAAAAACTTGCTCAGGTGAGGTCAAAACGCAATGATCCATTTTGGTTACAGAGATTTATTCCTTCTGCTAGTTGGATAGTAAAATCATGGGTAGCGTCTGAGGAAGAATTATTCGCCACTGGAGGTCTGGATGCTGTTGTTTTTCTCAGGGCAGTTGTTTTCAGGTGACAACACACGTAATTTCAAAATCCCAGGAATATAACTATGTTTCATTATTAGTAATTATGGAACTGCAGTTATTTACTTGAAGAAGAAAGACCTTTCGTTTGTTTACATATTTTATCAATTGGAGCGATTAGCTTTATTCACTCTCTTATGTAGGTTGTTGTGTTCGTGACAATCAAAATAATATTTTTGTGCTTTCTTTACTATTTTATTCTATTGAGTGATGTAGATCCTTCAAATATTTCAAAATTCTTCGAGACATGCACATGGTCACAATTGATTTCCATCTTGTCCTCGACAGAAAGGACTTCAGTATTGAACTAAAATTTGACATTGCTGCTGCATGTGTTCTCCATTTCTCTGGATATGGGAAGCATTTGTTTTCTCTTGATTGATTTCCTCGTGTTCCTATTCCAGCTGTTGTCCTAATACATGCTGCTGCTTTACTATGTGCAGTATCCGAGTATTCTCTGTTGCTGGTGTTATATGTTTGTTTCTTGTGCTTCCACTTAATTATTTTGGGAAAGAGGAGCATAAACATATTCGAGATGAGCAGTTGAGCGTTTTCACCATTGAGGATGTCAAGGAAGGATCAAGATGGTACGTAATATGTCAACATCTATTACTGAGAATAAGTGCCTGCTCTATTCCCGTGAATGAATCTTATTTGCTTGAAGTAGTCCGCTTTTTAAACATCTGTTCTAATCAACAATGTTTAGGGGATGAGTGGGCATTGTCTGGGCTCATATACTGGTCTGGAAGGTCACACTTGTTTTTCGTTGGACAACTTTTAATGCTTATGTTCATGTTAAGTATAATCTCAACTTGCTTAGAGTGAGGTAAATGAGTAGGGAGCTACGGTGTGCCAGCTAACAAGATCAAGGATGCAATCCTGGTTTTAAAACCTTACGAAGCATATGATCTGAAAACCATTTGGCATTGAGTGGAGAGTGTGCCTCCATAGAATGGTCTGTGGCTTATAACTTTCTCAATGTGGAACAGCTGTACAAGATTTTAGCAATACAATACCATGGGTGCATATATTTTAATTACACTGAGTGCATAGATGCTAATTTACTTTGAGTTTCCAGCAAGACACTTAAATAGTCCACTTGCCAGCTTGATAAATATATACATTTCATGATAGCCTAATTGGTGCATGCTGCCTCTCATCAAGGCTGAAAATAAAGATGAAAAATAAGATATCGGTGCCTTTTGAATTAAAAAAGATGCATATTCAGAGTTTCAGCTTTTTCATTCTACAATCAAAATATATCCTTGTTAAAGCTTATGTGGATTCGTTGAAAGGACAGGAAATGAATCACAATGCGCATTCATTTACCGAAGTAAATAATAAAATGCTAGAATGCTTATTTTATGAATTTTTCTCTCTCCTCTCCTTTTGGTCTTGACTATAAATCTTTCGAATTTGGTCCTTATATTTGGATTTTTTTTTTTCAGGCTTTGGGCACACTGTCTTGCATTATATGTCATATCTTCTTGTGCTTGTATTCTTCTTTACTTCGTAAGAATTTCAACCTAAACCCACCTTTTATTTTCATTTTGATTGGGTATACAGAGTTTAATGTATGATTCTTTGCTATAACCTTATTGATATTATATTTATACTTGTCTTTAGGAGTACAAAAGCATCACAAAAATGAGATTGGCATATATTACAGCATCTCATTCCCACCCAAGTCACTTTACTGTACTTGTTCGTGCCATTCCATGGTCTCAAGAAGAATCATACGGTGTCAAAGTTGCTAAATTCTTTACAGATTACTACTCATCAAGCTATTTATCGCATCAAATGATTTACCATTCCGGTGCAGTTCAGAAATTGATGGTGAGCATATAAATGGATTTTCTCTCTCATGGCAGTTGATATTTTCCTTATTTGGCAGCATGTCACAGATTAAATGCCCAATATCATATTATTAAGACGATAACACACGAAATAGGAAAGAAAGAAAGTAAAAACTCACGATTTACAGTGCTATACTATCAATGGAAGAATCCACTTACCACTTCAAGGTTTCACTATAAAAAAGAAGAATACATGCTGTATGTGAAACTCACACCTCTCTGTTTTGTTTTCTCTACACCTGAAAAAAGGCTTGTCTTAATACCTATTATATATGGGGAGGAAATATTAGAGTGAATCAATACATATGCAAACTGTCAGATATACCCCTATAATTATATTAGTATTCTTCCTTGGGGACTCCTGCACCGTTGACCTTACCACGAGGTTGATTTGCTGTTGAAGGGAAAAGTGAAGATCATAACATCCAAAACAACATTCATATGCTTTTTTGTTGTAGTCATAATATGCTGTAAAGATTGATAAAGAGTGCGGAAATTTATAGTATGCCCCATGTATAGAAGGGTGATACTACATGTACACTTTTGATTGTACATAATATTTTACACTCCCCTCACATGTAGGGGGTCCACATATAATATATTATGTGTGACCACCCCCCCACCCTTACAAGTTTGGGGATGCGAGGGGGGGAGGGGTGTAAAACATTATGTGCGACCAAAAATGTACAAGTAGACTAATTCATGTATAAAAAGGATGCTATTACATTTTACCTATCATACATCAAAAAGTACAATTTACAAAGTAATATTACGTGTGTTAACCAATAACATTGTGTTAACTCTCCGTGAAAGAAAAATAGATAATTGCAGAATCTACCATTATGAAAAATCCAGCTATACGAAGAAATCCATTTTTGCAAAGTTACATTTTTCACACCTTGTATATAATAGCTAGTCACACTTTACATAACATAATCTAGAAAATTATAATATTGATGTTTACTTGTTTAGCATGCAGTGATGGTAAACATCATTTAACTAATATTATCACTAATTATCATCATCATCACACCCAAAAAAAACTCAACCAACCTTCATTGTACATTCAACAAACAAACTACAACAACTAAATGGCCAACAATAATTAGTTACATTCATTAGCTACCAGTGATCACTAATATCAGAGAATGACACTATACAACTCAAAATAACATGATAATGATACCTATTACCACACATTCATTTGCAATTGTTTCCCTTTTTTTTTTCATTGATGAAGACTTAATAGAATTTATTATTTATTGACTATTAGGAAATAACAATTGCACATTGTGATTTCGGATATATGGTATATGAAGTGTTAAAACGGTTGATTACGCCCAAAATATAACGCAGTAGTTGTAGTATGACTTTGGGATGTCGTATCTATAGGGAGATGGGAAATTTGTTAAAGTATCAAAAGCTTAGAGTTTTTTTCGTGCTTCGTGTAATGAATTTATCAGTTTAAATGAAATGTAACTATCAATGATTAAAGTAACGAAATTTAATTCAATGTGTGAAATAATGAAGCACAGAAATTCCCTCGATTGGTTCAGATTAATCAATGTGAATCACTCATTCAAATCACTTTGAGAAACGACAATTTACCTCGAGTATAAAGCAGTAATCAAATCACCAATAAAATTGTATGAAATTGAAATTCAACAAATAGTTAATTTCACAATAGACAAAACATGATTGAGTGTATGAGAAATATAGTAAAAGTTAAACCAATATCACAACAATGCTTGAAGTTGAGACCTAAATCAATTGAATTTCACTTATAACTCTAGAATTTAGATTTCAATACAGGATATTCTCACTTTAATTAATTGGAATTAGATTCAAAATCAATTGCATACATCAAGCATATAATATTAGCGAATCACTCCAACGGGATGATTGAAATTGGAATTCAATACATACTTCAATTATTCGATGGAAAGAACATGATTAAATCCATGAAAATCTATATATATTAAACCAATTTCGAAACATATTTATAAGAATAAGAAATCCAAATCTTAAATTGTTTAGCAATGGAAATCATATTACAAGCATGAGAAACGTTGAAATAATTGATACCAATCGAGTTGCTCCCTTGCTTCACCAAGGATTTCTAGCCTTCCATGGAGTTTATTTATCCAAGATGAGAGAAAATTGATGTAGTGAGGAAGAATGGCGTTCTGAGTCGAGATTAGGACTTAAAAATGTGTGTCAAACAAGTTTCCATAAGTGTCCGCTTCAAAATAGGAATCTGAGATTTCGCCCTCGAAAAATACCCATGCGGCCGCATGGTTTTAAGCCATGCGACCACATAGTTCTACCAAAATGGCCTCAAAAGTTCTCGGAAGGCAACCATGCGACCGCATGGTTGTCACCATTTCCTCCGTCAGACAGTTTTTAGTATTTTGACCATAACTTTTCCTCCCAATGTCCGATTGAGGTGATTCAAGTTCTGTTGGATAGATACCATGAAGGGCTACAACTTTGCTTCAGAAGTCATCTTCCAATTCAATCATTTTCCATGTCAAAAATGGGTCTTAACATGAGGCTAAAGACCAGTGCATAACTTTTTCAATTGGGAATTGATTTGTGAAGATGTTATGGTCATATTTCACTTCTTTTGACTTTAAATTACACCCAATTGACTCCTAGATTTCTTAAATCATCATTCCATTGCCCGTCTCATCTATGGATTATTTGCAACTTGATCCATGAACTTTCATTTTCTTCCACTTTGCCCCTTTTTAATCATTTCTTCCAAATTTCAATATTTTCCATCAAATTGTGACCTAGATCAAAACATAAGAGTAATGAGTGCATTTCGACATCAAATAATTATACGAATGCAACAATTAAGAGGGGAAAATATCATATTTTACACTCTTATCAACGGTCTTTATACGAGGCGTGTTTTGTAAAATTTCTTTTGTTAAAGTGGTGGAGGTATTTTATTCATTTTGTAAATCTTATCCAGGTTGACTACTAACATCTGTTTATCATCTTTCGTAAACTGTAACTTCTAAATATATATTATGTGAAGTGTAATAGAACTCTTTATGCTTTGCGTGATTTGTACATCTCCTTTCACAATATGTGACGTTAAAGAAAATACATTTAGTCTTTGTCATAAATTGAGTTTAGTGATGTTAAATGATTAGCCCACAAATCATGTTTGATAACCTCGAAAAAGTGTAAAGAAGAGAATTGATTCTCATCGATCATCTTTTTTTTTATCAGTAAATATAAATTTCATTGATCAAAACTTTCATATACAAGTACATTAGGCATATCCGGACAAAACAAAGCCAATATTACATACAATTATTCCGGACATACCCCGGCAAAACAAAGCCAATATTATATACAATTACTCTGGGCATACCTGGGTGATTCTCATCTCTCATCTACTTTGGCACGAGGGGTTGAAACTGACAACCATCTTCTTCACAAGCTATTCTGGTCCTAGGACATTCATAGTTAATACATGCACTAATGTGAAGGACTTGAATGGTTCTACTTCCCTTCTTCTCTTTCAAGGTATAATAGGCCATCCAGGAAGTTGATTATTCTGCTAGATACCCTGAATTAGCAGATTATCCACAATATCTTTGGATTTGACTTTTGAGCCATCAACACTAAAATCTTTTTCTTGGGTAAACAATGTGAAGGAAGACTTTTGTTCAGCTGAATCTACTTTGAAGCAGTAGCTTGCTTTTTACGGGCCAAGAAGAGCTTGTCACATTTGTCGATAAGGGACTTCATAAAATTCTATTCCACACATTTGGTTAAAAGTCATAGATGATTTTTAAGGACATGAGTAGCTACAAGCCTACGAGTTGATAACTTATGTTTAAGCATTTTAAACCAGTAAATTAGACTCCAAAATGGATTCAGATTATTAAAATATCTGAGTTATAGCTATGAGATTTCTTTTACTTTAAACCGTCACCTTCCCCATGTATTCTTTTTCTAAGTGATTGATTTTTTGGTTTTGTTGGGTGCAGACTGACGCTGAGAAGATTTACAATATGCTCAAGTCCAACAGCATGGACCAACATTATGGATCACGACTATTAAGATGTGGCTTTTGTGGAGGAACTTCAACTTCTTTTAAGATCCTTTCTCCCGAGCCTGAAAATGGTAGGACTACAAGCTGCCTTGACAGTCCAGATTTAAGGGAAAAGGTCTGAATTTCTAAAAATATTTACAACCTAGATTAATTTCTTCAGATACCAACTGCACTGTTCTTCTGCTAAATATCATCCAGATTTTCTTTAGTTCATTTTTAGGCTCTTTTGATCCCTAATGGACAATATATTGAGATGTATACCAGCCCATCCCGATCTGGAGCCTAAAAACATTTTCTCGTTTTAAATTTAAATTCAGGATAAAGGAAGTGATATATGTTCATCTCTGTATTCTGCAGTAGTCTAACAGCTTCTATCCTTAAATTACAAATTGAAATAAATTCATTTATACACCATCTAAAATTCAATCTGTCCTCTGTGATATTTATGCCTTGGAAATTAATATTCTACTTGATTGCACCTGTTGGTTCTGTGAATATGTTCTATTGTCTAACTTCTGTATCTGTCAACAGTAGTTGTTGACTCGGTAAATTCTTTCTATTTGAATATATGTTAAATTGGAGTGACTAGTGGTGTGACTTGAGGAAAATCCATCTTGTTTCAAAGGAATTAAATTGTGAAAAGTATGCAGTAATTTGTACAAATGGTCATAAAGGTTTTGAAATCTGAATATGGTCAAATTTAAGTAAGGAAACTTATGCTGAAATTTAGTGGGCATATAAGAGATTCATGTTGATGTTGAAGTGAATTCTTGCAATTAATTTTTATTTGATCTTGTGAAATTGCAATGTGTTTCTTCCTTTGTTAGTGAAGATCATCGTATTGTGTGGAAGTCCCTAATTCCTTTTCATGCATCTGCTGAGCGTGTCATGTTTGTTGCCAGCTAGGTTTTTAGTGCTACTATTGATGGTATTGTCGGATTGAATATCTCAGAAGTTTAAAGCTGACTGATCTTTCCTACAGGAGTGTGGAGTTGCTCTGGTTTTCTTCAGGACACGTTATGCTGCTTTGGTTGCTTCAGAGGGTCTTCAACAACCTAATCCAATGTCATGGGTTACAGACTTGGCTCCAGAACCAAGTGATATATATTGGTCAAACCTATATGTACCGTATCGAATCTTTTGGATCCGTAAGATTGCCATCCTAGTGGCCTTTATTCTGTTTGTTACTTTCTTCCTTATCCCTGTGGTGTTCACGCAAAGTCTTGTTCATCTCGATAAGGTGGAGAAAATATTTCCCTTCATGAAGGACATTACAGAGAGGTAATGTGTTCTACTTTAGAAGTCAGTTCAATTGTCCCTTTTCCGTTACAATTGGTAACTGACATGCATATTTGGTATTGGTTCTTACTCGGTGAAGTAGCAGGAAAGAAGGGCTTCAAGAAAGATTAAAATGGGTGGTGATCAACTAATAACGTTCACTAACCTCAAATGTGTTTATGTACTAGAGAAAATATATGTGCAGATTCTAACATCAGTCTCGGGAAAGCAATTTTACTAAATCCATTTTCAATTTTTATTTGTATTTGAAAGGAAAATATAGCAAATTTAGGGATCCCCATCAGCACGGTTATTTCTCTTCATCTGTCCTTTTTTCCCACTTAACATGTACCACATATTTATATACTTAAAGATTCAAAAGATTAAAAGAAGCAGGTGACAATTTTGTGATCCGCAGATTCTAACTCTAATGACTAGGACTTAAAAAATTTTCCCTTCTGCCTTCTTGCAGGAGGTTTATGAAACAGCTGATAACTGGATATCTGCCAAGCGTAATACTCATGATCTTTTTGTCTATTGTCCCGCCAATTATGATGGTGTTTTCAACATTGGAGGGCTCAATATCTCGTAGTGGCAGGAAAAGAAGTACATGCATTAAAGTCCTTTATTTTGTAATATGGAATGTATTCTTTGCCAATATTTTAACGGAGGCTGCCATTGACCATTATCAAGATTCAATTATGAAATTGGGAGATCCGAAAACGATACCTAACCAGCTTGCCAAAGCAGTTCCATCAACGGTGATCTGTTGTGTCTTAAATTTTCACTTCTTCTCTTATAGTACCATCATGGTTGGTTTTATTCTAGTGTATAAGAATGTATTGTAATGTTGACCTTGAATTGCCATTTTTATTCTTTAAAAATGGTCATCGACATTTGGCCATTCCGTCTCTGAACGTTGAAATAAGCTTTTATGGAACTGGAACTACATTTTTAACCTTTTATTGTCAATATTTTCAGTAAATTTATCCACATAAGATTGGAACTGCTCGTGCTGCATTGTTCATGTTTTCAAACAACCTGTATATTTTGAGATCTCATGGCACTTATGATTTTATTTTTCGCAGGCTACCTTCTTTGTGACTTATGTCCTCACCTCAGGCTGGGCTAGCTTGTCCTGTGAACTGATTCAGCCATTTCCTCTTCTCTACAACTCATTTTATAGATTTATTCTTAGAAACAAGGATGATTCAAGTTATGGCTCTTATACCTTTCCATACCACACAGAAGTTCCAAGAGTCCTCCTCTTTGGACTTCTGGGCTTCACTTGTTCAGTATTGGCTCCTTTGATATTGCCCTTCTTGCTGGTTTACTTTTTCCTTGCCTATTTGGTGTACCGTAATCAGGTGAGCATTTCCTATGGATGTGTTCCACTCTTTCTAAACCTTTTCCAGTTCACACAGTTAAGAATGATCGCACAAGTTTTTGTAACATGCATTAATGTCTTTTCCCTCACAAGAACTTTTTTTATGTTTGTTGACTTGTATACAGATTTATTTTACTTTAATTCTTTTCAGAAGTTCTGCTAGTGTAAAGAAGTATGAATTTTGTTATTCGTATTTTCACTATGTGCTTTTGTCTTTTGTTTAGAGTATTGTAAAACTTGCGTCTTTTATGTTCACCTATTTGAAAGGCTCATGTTCCTTGTCTCCTGTTCTGATCATTTATGCTTGATTTGCGCATGATTACTGAGTTATTTCTTGATAGAGACGGTGGTACATTGAGACATCTCTTAGAAATTTTATTTACTTCACACTATAATGCTAACAGTTAGAAAATCTCTGTGTCTGTGTGCTTGTACCATGTACTTGACCATCTTCGTGCAATTTCTCTTCTGCGTTGTTCATGCATACAGTAATATACACTGATAATTTTGAAGTGCAGGAAAAAAATGCATTATAAGATATAACACACTGTTGTCTAGTTATGTGGAATATCTATCATTTGGTGTAACTATTATGACTAATGTTTTTAATCTCTAGATGCCTGATTACTGTGTTTCCTGATAGATTTTATTGGATAATCATGTGAAAAATTTCGTGAATCTTCTATTGACCTCTAACCAGTGTTTCTGATGTAGAATGGTAGACTGGAAGAGATTACAGGAAGAAGAATTAGGGAGAGAGAGAGAAACATTACTATAGAAAAATCTCAATAGTATTGAATACCAAAAATCAATGTCTGAAATATTCAACAATAGTATTCCTATTTATTATAATTAACTCTAGCAAAAGGGGTAAGTTAATAAAATAAACATAAAAATTATTATTATTATTACTTTCTCCTTCTTGGTTCTGTGGATACAAAGGTAATATAGGGGGAGTAGATAAGACGATGAGTTTCTCTTCGTAAAGTTTCAATTGACTTTCTCCTCATCTTATTTTTGGCCGGGGGGATTCCCCTTTTTTTTTTCCTCTGATCTTTTTCTTCTATTTCTGGCATTCTTGAAATTGCTTTTTGGATTGTCATTCCAATTTGGAAATGTATGTTTCAGATTCTTGATGTATATGTCACAAAATATCAAAGTGGGGGGCTGTATTGGCCAATCATACACAATACAACAATATTTTCATTGGTGCTGACACAAATAATAGCTTTGGGAGTTTTTGGAATCAAACGGTCACCAATTGCATCGAGTTTCACCATTCCACTGATCATATGCACGCTCTTGTTCCATGAGTATTGCAGGCAACGATTTCACCCAGTATTTAAGAAGACGCCTGCAAAGGTAATTTCTGGCAGGCAAAGACACTACTACATAGGATAAATAACATTGCTAGTTACTCTTCTTATGGAGAAATTTCATGCTAGCTGTTGAACTTTATTTTCTTCCAAATTAGTCGCCGAAGTTTGCCTTTTGTTTCAATTTGGTCACATAGTTAAAAATCCATTAGTTTTTCCAATGGAATGTCCCACAGGAAAGGCTTCATACTTATCTTCTATGGGAGACATTCTATTGTAGAAACTAAAGGATTTTAAGTGATCAAACGAAATAAAAAGCAAACTTGAGTAACCCCGAGCATTGTTCAACCCTACTCTACACTTAAGGATAGTACATTTTTGCACGAAAAAGAAAAAGAAACACAAGTTTTATCTATTTTTCATGACATTAGTTATCTGTAACATGCTAGTATCTTTACAGACAATCATTGATATGGATCGGGAAGATGAGCATTCTGGGAGGATGGAAGAGATTTATCAGAAACTTCCATCTGCTTATTTCCAAATCAACTCAGAATCAAGGAGTTTGGGTAAATCTTTGGAACTGAATTGCCCCGAGATTCAAGCTAATAGCAGGGAAACTGGGAACATCAGCAGGCTCGAAGATCTAGAGACTCCAGGTTTGATCCTCAGTTTCTTTGAATTTCTTTTTAAATTTACTTATTTACGTACATAGGTGTAAAGTGGGCTGGATTGTCCAAGCCCAGGTGGGCTGACATGACATGGCTCGGACGAGCCATTTGGCTAGAGCGAGCCCTCTAATTTTTCCTGAAAAGAAGTAAGGGTAAAGGATAGGAGACAGATATTATTTGTTGGGTCTTGGGAGTTGGGACTCATCAATGCCCCTCGGGTTTTGATTGTTGGCTTTTTTATTTTTTGTTTAAATTTTCCATGCAAGATATATAAATAAAAATGTGACACTTCCACTTTTATCCCAGTTAACCTGGCACGCTTGGAAAGAACGCTTTATACACTTCTTAACAAACATCTTCATTCACTGTTCTCAATTTGTTGC
The DNA here is from genome assembly GCF_002742605.1 of Olea europaea var. sylvestris. Taxonomy (NCBI): domain Eukaryota; kingdom Viridiplantae; phylum Streptophyta; class Magnoliopsida; order Lamiales; family Oleaceae; genus Olea; species Olea europaea. The sequence continues at coordinate 15,645,712 of NC_036240.1, read as the reverse complement.
TTCACAGGAAAAATGTCTGCTCGACTACCTTAATAATCTGGGGTTGGACGCAGCCGTTGGAGATAGAATTGCACGTAAAGCAGATTGAATGATTCGTATATGCATAATTTGTGCCTTTCTTGTCAATTCATATGTGCGATTGTCTTGAGTTTGGAATCCGACATGCACATTTATGAGGTTTGTATAAAAAAGGACGCTCGCGGAGCCCTTTGTAAACTTTATAGCAACAAGTTAGTAGCTGTGTGCCTGTGTATGGATATTAATGTTGTGTATATCCAATTTTTGACTCGTGTACAGGATGAAGAGAAGTGCAAGCATCTGAAATTTGGTTGTTGCATAAACATTGATGTTATGTATGAATGCCAATTTACATAGCCGTTGAGAAAATTGCACATTTTATTGAGATGCATTCTGGGGGTAATATAGGGATGTCAACGAATCAAGTCAAGTCAAATTGCGAACCGAAACTCAAAACTCGGTCTTGACTTGAGTAAAAATGATTTAAACTTTTTTGGCTTCGAGCGTCAAAAAATCTAGGCTCGACTCCAGCAGAGTCGGGTGGAGACAAATCCAATGTTTTTTTTACAGAATTTAAAATGTGTAATTTATACAAATTATAAATTAAATAAAAGGAACACCCTTCCTCCTTTCTAAGAATTGGGACCAATTACAATCAATGTAGGCGAAGTTAAATTAAATACGAATAAAATATTTCTTATACAATTTTTCTTCATACAAATAAATTTGAAAAATGTATTTTTTAAAAATATTACGTATTTTTTCCTAACTAGTGTTGCCTTAACAAGCTAGCTGCACGTGGCTGCCTTTTATCATTTCATTGATTTTTTTTTTTAATTCTATTTTTGTGTTGAGTCGAAAATGGCCTGTGACACTAGTCGGCTTAGATGGCTCCTCGACTGGAGTAGAGCCTGCTTGGGTTTTTTCAAAGCCAAGACACAAGCTGCTCGGGCCTGCAAGCCAAATTTACACAACTAGGGTGATAGCATCTTCCTAATCCCATGTTTGTCACTCATTATTTGAAAAACTAAAGAGTTTTGAATAGTATTTCTTCAAAAATGTGTGATTAAAAAATAAAAAAGTTATATTAGTTTATATTTAGAATATTTTATTTTATGAATGTGTGATGGAGAATAATACTATAACAAATAATTTAAAACTTTACAAGGGGCCAAATAGGCACTAAATGTAGCTCTCTCTCTCTCGATCGATAATATTTATCAATACTACTATTTTTACTTAATAGGTAAATTTAGACATAGGACAAGCCAAAACCATGGAAGGATTTTCATTTAGAGTAACTCTTTAGGTGAGAGAAAAATATATCCATCTTTCAAAAATGTTGATATAATGGTCATTAGACATAATGTTAAGTTTATTTTAAAACAAAATGTCTCATTCATCTGTTTGCCAAATTAATTAATGGTTAATAAATAGAATTTATGAAATGTATGGAAAATAAAAAAATGCTATTTGTACACAGAGCTTGACACTCTGGTGTACGAGCCCTCTCACATGAGGAGGGCCCACTACAGTAAAAAAATCGTGAGATCCATCAACATGTGAGGAGAGTGTACACTATAATGTCAATTTCGATGTACGTGTAGCAAAATTCTGGATAATAATAAATTGTAATTAAGAATGTGTGATTGAAATTATTGTTTGACGTCGGCTGA
>NC_036240.1:15599193-15642399 GCF_002742605.1 Olea europaea var. sylvestris | reverse complement strand
CCAATTGACTCCTAGATTTCTTAAATCATCATTCCATTGCCCGTCTCATCTATGGATTATTTGCAACTTGATCCATGAACTTTCATTTTCTTCCACTTTGCCCCTTTTTAATCATTTCTTCCAAATTTCAATATTTTCCATCAAATTGTGACCTAGATCAAAACATAAGAGTAATGAGTGCATTTCGACATCAAATAATTATACGAATGCAACAATTAAGAGGGGAAAATATCATATTTTACACTCTTATCAACGGTCTTTATACGAGGCGTGTTTTGTAAAATTTCTTTTGTTAAAGTGGTGGAGGTATTTTATTCATTTTGTAAATCTTATCCAGGTTGACTACTAACATCTGTTTATCATCTTTCGTAAACTGTAACTTCTAAATATATATTATGTGAAGTGTAATAGAACTCTTTATGCTTTGCGTGATTTGTACATCTCCTTTCACAATATGTGACGTTAAAGAAAATACATTTAGTCTTTGTCATAAATTGAGTTTAGTGATGTTAAATGATTAGCCCACAAATCATGTTTGATAACCTCGAAAAAGTGTAAAGAAGAGAATTGATTCTCATCGATCATCTTTTTTTTTATCAGTAAATATAAATTTCATTGATCAAAACTTTCATATACAAGTACATTAGGCATATCCGGACAAAACAAAGCCAATATTACATACAATTATTCCGGACATACCCCGGCAAAACAAAGCCAATATTATATACAATTACTCTGGGCATACCTGGGTGATTCTCATCTCTCATCTACTTTGGCACGAGGGGTTGAAACTGACAACCATCTTCTTCACAAGCTATTCTGGTCCTAGGACATTCATAGTTAATACATGCACTAATGTGAAGGACTTGAATGGTTCTACTTCCCTTCTTCTCTTTCAAGGTATAATAGGCCATCCAGGAAGTTGATTATTCTGCTAGATACCCTGAATTAGCAGATTATCCACAATATCTTTGGATTTGACTTTTGAGCCATCAACACTAAAATCTTTTTCTTGGGTAAACAATGTGAAGGAAGACTTTTGTTCAGCTGAATCTACTTTGAAGCAGTAGCTTGCTTTTTACGGACCATGAAGAGCTTGTCACATTTGTCGATAAGGGACTTCATAAAATTCTATTCCACACATTTGGTTAAAAGTCATAGATGATTTTTAAGGACATGAGTAGCTACAAGCCTACGAGTTGATAACTTATGTTTAAGCATTTTAAACCAGTAAATTAGACTCCAAAATGGATTCAGATTATTAAAATATCTGAGTTATAGCTATGAGATTTCTTTTACTTTAAACCGTCACCTTCCCCATGTATTCTTTTTCTAAGTGATTGATTTTTTGGTTTTGTTGGGTGCAGACTGACGCTGAGAAGATTTACAATATGCTCAAGTCCAACAGCATGGACCAACATTATGGATCACGACTATTAAGATGTGGCTTTTGTGGAGGAACTTCAACTTCTTTTAAGATCCTTTCTCCCGAGCCTGAAAATGGTAGGACTACAAGCTGCCTTGACAGTCCAGATTTAAGGGAAAAGGTCTGAATTTCTAAAAATATTTACAACCTAGATTAATTTCTTCAGATACCAACTGCACTGTTCTTCTGCTAAATATCATCCAGATTTTCTTTAGTTCATTTTTAGGCTCTTTTGATCCCTAATGGACAATATATTGAGATGTATACCAGCCCATCCCGATCTGGAGCCTAAAAACATTTTCTCGTTTTAAATTTAAATTCAGGATAAAGGAAGTGATATATGTTCATCTCTGTATTCTGCAGTAGTCTAACAGCTTCTATCCTTAAATTACAAATTGAAATAAATTCATTTATACACCATCTAAAATTCAATCTGTCCTCTGTGATATTTATGCCTTGGAAATTAATATTCTACTTGATTGCACCTGTTGGTTCTGTGAATATGTTCTATTGTCTAACTTCTGTATCTGTCAACAGTAGTTGTTGACTCGGTAAATTCTTTCTATTTGAATATATGTTAAATTGGAGTGACTAGTGGTGTGACTTGAGGAAAATCCATCTTGTTTCAAAGGAATTAAATTGTGAAAAGTATGCAGTAATTTGTACAAATGGTCATAAAGGTTTTGAAATCTGAATATGGTCAAATTTAAGTAAGGAAACTTATGCTGAAATTTAGTGGGCATATAAGAGATTCATGTTGATGTTGAAGTGAATTCTTGCAATTAATTTTTATTTGATCTTGTGAAATTGCAATGTGTTTCTTCCTTTGTTAGTGAAGATCATCGTATTGTGTGGAAGTCCCTAATTCCTTTTCATGCATCTGCTGAGCGTGTCATGTTTGTTGCCAGCTAGGTTTTTAGTGCTACTATTGATGGTATTGTCGGATTGAATATCTCAGAAGTTTAAAGCTGACTGATCTTTCCTACAGGAGTGTGGAGTTGCTCTGGTTTTCTTCAGGACACGTTATGCTGCTTTGGTTGCTTCAGAGGGTCTTCAACAACCTAATCCAATGTCATGGGTTACAGACTTGGCTCCAGAACCAAGTGATATATATTGGTCAAACCTATATGTACCGTATCGAATCTTTTGGATCCGTAAGATTGCCATCCTAGTGGCCTTTATTCTGTTTGTTACTTTCTTCCTTATCCCTGTGGTGTTCACGCAAAGTCTTGTTCATCTCGATAAGGTGGAGAAAATATTTCCCTTCATGAAGGACATTACAGAGAGGTAATGTGTTCTACTTTAGAAGTCAGTTCAATTGTCCCTTTTCCGTTACAATTGGTAACTGACATGCATATTTGGTATTGGTTCTTACTCGGTGAAGTAGCAGGAAAGAAGGGCTTCAAGAAAGATTAAAATGGGTGGTGATCAACTAATAACGTTCACTAACCTCAAATGTGTTTATGTACTAGAGAAAATATATGTGCAGATTCTAACATCAGTCTCGGGAAAGCAATTTTACTAAATCCATTTTCAATTTTTATTTGTATTTGAAAGGAAAATATAGCAAATTTAGGGATCCCCATCAGCACGGTTATTTCTCTTCATCTGTCCTTTTTTCCCACTTAACATGTACCACATATTTATATACTTAAAGATTCAAAAGATTAAAAGAAGCAGGTGACAATTTTGTGATCCGCAGATTCTAACTCTAATGACTAGGACTTAAAAAATTTTCCCTTCTGCCTTCTTGCAGGAGGTTTATGAAACAGCTGATAACTGGATATCTGCCAAGCGTAATACTCATGATCTTTTTGTCTATTGTCCCGCCAATTATGATGGTGTTTTCAACATTGGAGGGCTCAATATCTCGTAGTGGCAGGAAAAGAAGTACATGCATTAAAGTCCTTTATTTTGTAATATGGAATGTATTCTTTGCCAATATTTTAACGGAGGCTGCCATTGACCATTATCAAGATTCAATTATGAAATTGGGAGATCCGAAAACGATACCTAACCAGCTTGCCAAAGCAGTTCCATCAACGGTGATCTGTTGTGTCTTAAATTTTCACTTCTTCTCTTATAGTACCATCATGGTTGGTTTTATTCTAGTGTATAAGAATGTATTGTAATGTTGACCTTGAATTGCCATTTTTATTCTTTAAAAATGGTCATCGACATTTGGCCATTCCGTCTCTGAACGTTGAAATAAGCTTTTATGGAACTGGAACTACATTTTTAACCTTTTATTGTCAATATTTTCAGTAAATTTATCCACATAAGATTGGAACTGCTCGTGCTGCATTGTTCATGTTTTCAAACAACCCGTATATTTTGAGATCTCATGGCACTTATGATTTTATTTTTCGCAGGCTACCTTCTTTGTGACTTATGTCCTCACCTCAGGCTGGGCTAGCTTGTCCTGTGAACTGATTCAGCCATTTCCTCTTCTCTACAACTCATTTTATAGATTTATTCTTAGAAACAAGGATGATTCAAGTTATGGCTCTTATACCTTTCCATACCACACAGAAGTTCCAAGAGTCCTCCTCTTTGGACTTCTGGGCTTCACTTGTTCAGTATTGGCTCCTTTGATATTGCCCTTCTTGCTGGTTTACTTTTTCCTTGCCTATTTGGTGTACCGTAATCAGGTGAGCATTTCCTATGGATGTGTTCCACTCTTTCTAAACCTTTTCCAGTTCACACAGTTAAGAATGATCGCACAAGTTTTTGTAACATGCATTAATGTCTTTTCCCTCACAAGAACTTTTTTTATGTTTGTTGACTTGTATACAGATTTATTTTACTTTAATTCTTTTCAGAAGTTCTGCTAGTGTAAAGAAGTATGAATTTTGTTATTCGTATTTTCACTATGTGCTTTTGTCTTTTGTTTAGAGTATTGTAAAACTTGCGTCTTTTATGTTCACCTATTTGAAAGGCTCATGTTCCTTGTCTCCTGTTCTGATCATTTATGCTTGATTTGCGCATGATTACTGAGTTATTTCTTGATAGAGACGGTGGTACATTGAGACATCTCTTAGAAATTTTATTTACTTCACACTATAATGCTAACAGTTAGAAAATCTCTGTGTCTGTGTGCTTGTACCATGTACTTGACCATCTTCGTGCAATTTCTCTTCTGCGTTGTTCATGCATACAGTAATATACACTGATAATTTTGAAGTGCAGGAAAAAAATGCATTATAAGATATAACACACTGTTGTCTAGTTATGTGGAATATCTATCATTTGGTGTAACTATTATGACTAATGTTTTTAATCTCTAGATGCCTGATTACTGTGTTTCCTGATAGATTTTATTGGATAATCATGTGAAAAATTTCGTGAATCTTCTATTGACCTCTAACCAGTGTTTCTGATGTAGAATGGTAGACTGGAAGAGATTACAGGAAGAAGAATTAGGGAGAGAGAGAGAAACATTACTATAGAAAAATCTCAATAGTATTGAATACCAAAAATCAATGTCTGAAATATTCAACAATAGTATTCCTATTTATTATAATTAACTCTAGCAAAAGGGGTAAGTTAATAAAATAAACATAAAAATTATTATTATTATTACTTTCTCCTTCTTGGTTCTGTGGATACAAAGGTAATATAGGGGGAGTAGATAAGACGATGAGTTTCTCTTCGTAAAGTTTCAATTGACTTTCTCCTCATCTTATTTTTGGCCGGGGGGATTCCCCTTTTTTTTTTCCTCTGATCTTTTTCTTCTATTTCTGGCATTCTTGAAATTGCTTTTTGGATTGTCATTCCAATTTGGAAATGTATGTTTCAGATTCTTGATGTATATGTCACAAAATATCAAAGTGGGGGGCTGTATTGGCCAATCATACACAATACAACAATATTTTCATTGGTGCTGACACAAATAATAGCTTTGGGAGTTTTTGGAATCAAACGGTCACCAATTGCATCGAGTTTCACCATTCCACTGATCATATGCACGCTCTTGTTCCATGAGTATTGCAGGCAACGATTTCACCCAGTATTTAAGAAGACGCCTGCAAAGGTAATTTCTGGCAGGCAAAGACACTACTACATAGGATAAATAACATTGCTAGTTACTCTTCTTATGGAGAAATTTCATGCTAGCTGTTGAACTTTATTTTCTTCCAAATTAGTCGCCGAAGTTTGCCTTTTGTTTCAATTTGGTCACATAGTTAAAAATCCATTAGTTTTTCCAATGGAATGTCCCACAGGAAAGGCTTCATACTTATCTTCTATGGGAGACATTCTATTGTAGAAACTAAAGGATTTTAAGTGATCAAACGAAATAAAAAGCAAACTTGAGTAACCCCGAGCATTGTTCAACCCTACTCTACACTTAAGGATAGTACATTTTTGCACGAAAAAGAAAAAGAAACACAAGTTTTATCTATTTTTCATGACATTAGTTATCTGTAACATGCTAGTATCTTTACAGACAATCATTGATATGGATCGGGAAGATGAGCATTCTGGGAGGATGGAAGAGATTTATCAGAAACTTCCATCTGCTTATTTCCAAATCAACTCAGAATCAAGGAGTTTGGGTAAATCTTTGGAACTGAATTGCCCCGAGATTCAAGCTAATAGCAGGGAAACTGGGAACATCAGCAGGCTCGAAGATCTAGAGACTCCAGGTTTGATCCTCAGTTTCTTTGAATTTCTTTTTAAATTTACTTATTTACGTACATAGGTGTAAAGTGGGCTAGATTGTCCAAGCCCAGGTGGGCTGACATGACATGGCTCGGACGAGCCATTTGGCTAGAGCGAGCCCTCTAATATTTCCTGAAAAGAAGTAAGGGTAAAGGATGGGAGACAGATATTATTTGTTGGGTCTTGGGAGTTGGGACTCATCAATGCCCCTCGGGTTTTGATTGTTGGCTTTTTTAATTTTTGTTTAAATTTTCCATGCAAGATATATAAATAAAAATGTGACACTTCAACTTTTATCCCAGTTAACCTGGCACGCTTGGAAAGAACGCTTTATACACTTCTTAACAAACATCTTCATTCACTGTTCTCAATTTGTTGCTTCACAGGAAAAATGTCTGCTCGACTACCTTAATAATCTGGGGTTGGACGCAGCCGTTGGAGATAGAATTGCACGTAAAGCAGATTGAATGATTCGTATATGCATAATTTGTGCCTTTCTTGTCAATTCATATGTGCGATTGTCTTGAGTTTGGAATCCGACATGCACATTTATGAGGTTTGTATAAAAAAGGACGCTCGCGGAGCCCTTTGTAAACTTTATAGCAACAAGTTAGTAGCTGTGTGCCTGTGTATGGATATTAATGTTGTGTATATCCAATTTTTGACTCGTGTACAGGATGAAGAGAAGTGCAAGCATCTGAAATTTGGTTGTTGCATAAACATTGATGTTATGTATGAATGCCAATTTACATAGCCGTTGAGAAAATTGCACATTTTATTGAGATGCCTTCTGGGGGTAATATAGGGATGTGAACGAATCGAGTCAAGTTGACTTGCGAGCCGAAGCTCAAAACTCGGTCTTGACTTGAGTAAAAATGATTTAAGCTTTTTTGGCTTCGAGTGTCAAAAAATCTAGGCTCGACTCCAGCAAAGTCGGGCGGAGACAAATCCAATGTTTTTTTTTAAGAATTTAAAATGTGTAATTTATACAAATTATAAATTAAATAAAAGGAACACCCTTCCTCTTTTCTAAGAATTGGGATCAACTACAATCAATGTAGGCGAAGTTAAATTAAATACGAATAAAATATTTCTTATACAATTTTTCTTCATACAAATAAATTAAAAAAATGTATTTTTTAAAAATATTACGTATTTTTTCCTAACTAGTGTTGCCTTAACAAGCTAGCTGCACGTAGATGCCTTTTATCATTTCAATGATTTTTTTTTTTAATTCTATTTTTGTTATGAGTTGAAAATGGCCTGTGACACTAGTCGGCTTAGATGGCTCCTTGACTGGAGTAGAGCCTACTTGGGTTTTTTCAAAGCCAAGACACAAGCTGCTCGGGCCTGCAAGCCAAATTTACACAACTAGGGTGATAGCATCTTCCTAATCCCATGTTTGTCACTCATTATTTGAAAAACTAAAGAGTTTTGAATAGTATTTCTTCAAAAATGTGTGATTAAAAAATAAAAAAGTTATATTAGTTTATATTTAGAATATTTTATTTTATGAATGTGTGATGGAGAATGATACTATAACAAATAATTTAAAACTTTACAAGGGGCCAAATATGCACTAAATGTAGCTCTCTCTCTCTCTCTCTCTCGATCGATAATATTTATTAATGCTACTATTTTTACTTAATAGGTAAATTTAGACATAGGACAAGCCAAAACCATGGAAGGATTTTCATTTAGAGTAACTCTTTAGGTGAGAGAAAAATATATCCATCTTTCAAAAATGTTGATATAATGGTCATTAGACATAATGTTAAGTTTATTTTAAAACAAAATGTCTCATTCATCTGTTTGCCAAATTAATTAATGGTTAATAAATAGAATTTATGAAATGTATGGAAAATAAAAATATGCTATTTGTACACAGCGCTTGACACTCTGGTGTACGAGCCCTCTCACATGAGGAGGGCCCACTACAGTAAAAAAATCGTGAGATCCCTCATCATGTGAGGAGAGTGTACACTATAATGTCAATTTCGATGTACGTGTAGCAAAATTCTGGATAATAATAAATTGTAATTAAGAATGTGTGATTGAAATTATTGTTTGACGTCGGCTGAATCATAAATCATCTATAAATTTAGTCATATGTCATGATTAGTAGTCACCTATTGAAACGGAAGGCTGTCTTCCAAGATAGTATCAATTTAAACCACATGACAATTTCTAAACTAATAAAAAATAAATAAATAAAAACATCATCTATATCCTTGTTGAACCTTTAAGTTTCTATGCTCTGTTTGATTCTCATTTTTTTCAAAATATATTTTCTCTTTCTTCTTTTTAATTATACATTCTTTATTAAGAAAATATTACACGTAAATCAAAAAAAATTTCTTATTTCTCAACTACACGTTTTTCATCAATCTACTATTTTTAAAATGCAATTTAAAAAAAAAAATAAAAATAGGGCTCAAACACTCTCCAGTATTTTTTACTGTCATTTGGCATCAAATAATAACCTATGTTTTTATTGCCGAAAATGGCTATTGACCTTGTTGGGTTGTGATGACTTCTTCTCCTTTCTAGGGCAATGATGATTATCGGGCTAAAGCCCAATGCTGGTTTTCAAAGTAACTACAAGTGAAAATTACACCAATCACTACAAGTTAAATTAATATGCAAATTTTACATTTGCAACTTTTTTAATTCCAAATCTACTACAATATCTATAGTAAAAAATGATAAATAATAAATATATTCACTCCTATCACTAATTAAAGAAAAAGTTACAATCACTCTATCAAACGTGACATATCAAATACTACACATATGCCACCCATCAAATCCCTAACCCCACCCCAAATCATGTCCAAAATTCTCCAACCTTCATCCTCTCCATTTTAGTAGAGATCAAGAAGAATTGATTCCAAGAAATCTTCATTCATTGTAGAGTAATGGTAACAGGTCACACGGCTACTTGTTCGGAGGCCATAGTTGTAGATATGAAGATCCCCAAAATACCAATGGGGCTAAGAGGAGTATAGAAACCATTGTTCTCAGCTCTAGTTCTAATAAGAAGAAGTTGGCTCGAAAATATCAACCACAAGTAACAAACATCACTATATATATACGAATTTGATCTCTTAAGTATCGGCACTTAATTTATACTAAGTACCATGCTTAGGGGGCGCACTACAATCGGTAGTGTAATTAGTTTTAAAACAACCATTATCTTTTATCAACTATTGTAATATGCCATGTAACTCGATACTTAGGAGATCATGACTATATATTGTACACACACACACACACCATATATATATATATATATATATATATATATATATACACACACATATACATATACATGCGAATTTGAAGTTTGTTTTTCAACAATTATTAGTCTTTGCTTTTTTTCACTAAAGGCAAAAAACTGAACTTTTGGAATATATAAGATCACAGAATGCAATAAATCTGTAATACTTTCTTTTGACATGTTGTATATGTATTTTATCCCCATCCGAGATCCGATAATTAGGTACGAGCATAAATGACTATTCTGCTTTTCTAATTATTCTCATTAACTTAAATTTCATTTTCTTCAACGGTCCTATGAACTAATAACAGATATTGAAGTTTAGCCGAAGCTAAATATTGAGCTCATATTTTAACCGTTCAATAAAAAATACTTAAATAGTCACTCTATCCATTTTTTAGGGTGACAATTTTCGACACAAATTCATGTTCTCTACTCCGCTCATTCTCCAGTTCCCAATTCATCGAGATAGTTGACCAATTAAATTGATCTCACTCATTGATGAATCAAAGAACCATTAAAATCACGAAAAGATATATATAATCGTCTCAAGGGATTTAGATGAAATATATAGCGGTTTAGTGAAATTTAATTCTCCACACGATCATACTATAAAATTAAATTCGATACGCGATCCGTTCAATACACTCCAAATGTAATATGTCACCTTTAACTATTTCTATGATAAAGACAAATCACAAATCTAAATAGTACATTGGTCAACACTACAATATTCTAGTACAAGGTGTCAACCCTTAAACATTAGTTGTGAACAAATTATTGATAATCAAAATATAAGTTGTGTCATACTTTACTTCTCAATGCAAGTACCTAACTTATATTATCTCAAGTGATTATAGGTACTTTAATTTGCATGCTCAATAATAAATAATGCAATAAAATAACAATTTATTTATTATAAATGATTATTTTATCACAGCAAAATATACTATATGAGCATACGACCCAACAGTTGACGATTAGAATAACAGAATGCATGGGGAACACAAATCAGTATTACAGGAAGTTGAGTGACCTGAATAAGGACCTTTTCCTGATAATCGTCCAAGAGTTCAGCATATTACCGGAGTTAAGAACAATTCCTTAATATTTTTATGAAAGAACAGGATTGCATTCAAGATTTATTGAGCCGATCCATAACCTGCCTAGTTTCTCTACTTTGTCTAAGCCCAAAGATTCATCTTTCGGCAAATGCTTAACAAGTGGATCAGTATGATAAGATTCTGCTTTAGTAGTCACTTTTTTTTTTTTTTTTTTTATCCTTTTTCTGGACAATATCAGAATCCTCTTGATTAACCATATACACAAATAGACTGCATGTAAATTTACTACCAGTGGACTTCATCATCATAGTAATAAATTAACCAATATGTCCAAGACAATCCATAGCCACCAAAACTTATCCCGATTTTCAGCCGCCTCTTGAATGTAGCATTCTTTCTTTTAGAAAAATCCTTATACACAACAATAACTTCCTTGGAATTCATATGCATTTCATTGAAGATACTGGTTCATTTACGGTTAAACACTTAAACATACTCATAAGAAGCCATTCTTGAATCTATTTGATCTTTATCCACTTCCTCATATTCAGCAGTCAAAGCTTTATCAATGAAAATCCTGTTGGTTAATGAATTTTAATCATCACAATAGGAAATTAATTTTCTTTTGAATATTAAAACCATGTAAATAAGGATTTTATTGATTTTGAGATAATTGGATTATAAAATACTCACATATAGAAAGGGGAGATGATAACCTTTTGGAGGAGCTTTTAATAGTTTAGCCAATTGCTTCCTCCCTTAGATCTTCTCCCTTGTTCTTCACTAGGTGTATTTCCTTTTCAAGAAAGTGAAAAGTGGCTAATCCTAATTCTCATATAAAATATGTCAATAAAGTACATATTTATAATACCCTATTAGAGTTTGAAAATTGCACAAATTTTCTTGGACTTTATTGTAGTAGACCAATTAAGTCACACACATTTTATTGGAGTCAAGAGAGAGGGACCTAACCGAACTCACATGACCCAAGCTCTAATAGATATTTTCAATTGGGTCAACTCTTGACTAATTGAGATACATCTATTAATCCCGGTTTATTCTACCAAAAAATCGAGATTATACTCTCGAGTCGAATGATAGTTATAGAAGCAAATTATGATCCAATAATAATATCCTCTGATTATTGTTCCACAAGTCAACCTTCATTTGACCGCCAATATGTCGAAATTGACAAAATGACCGTTTTGCGCTTCAACATGTATTACCCTCTAAGTCCTATTTTTTATACGGCAAATTCGTTGTGATTAAATCACAATGTAAAGTCCAACGATCTCATCGTCGACCTGCTGAGCTCAGATTGAATTTGCCTAGGAAAATATCTTAGAGTGACAATCGACTCATCTCAATGATTAATGGATTCCACTATTGTAAGTATATGATCTCTAATTGTTTTGGCCCGATTCTCAAAGTACCGAGATCAATCTTCTATTTAAAACTTCACTCATTGGTACCTCAAAAAACTTGAACTAGCAATCAAAGGTACATTACTCACTTAGAATTTAGGTGACCTGTTTGATAATCAAATAGAGTCTCATTTCAAACGGTCACAAATGAGTCATCTATTCGGTCCCGTTTAATGTGCATCAAAACACATTATTGTTCCTATTTCAAGATCTAGACAAATCTTAATAAGAACAATACAATCTTATCAACATAAAGCGTACAACATAAATCGTCCAACTTTATGAACTGATTGTGAACGACATAATTTTGATCACATCACGAATTGTGTCTTACTATATCCAATCCATCAAGTATACAATTTATGATATCCTATATGATCATGGAACCTTAGATAATCACTTCAATTTATAACACACAAATAAATGAACGTCAATTTATAATGTGATTTTACAGAACGCTACTCGAAGAATGAGCATCAAGCTAACAAATCCACCATGTGAGAGATATGGTTACTCAATCCACTGGGAAGAAATTATATCATCCATTTCGAAATACAATTCAAATATTGGTGGTAGCAAATAAATTTAATTTTTTAAATGTTAAAACTCATAAATTGTACATATTTACTGTCACAAGCCATGCAGCTCCTTTTTCTTTCATTCTCATTTTTAGGTAACCACAATAATTTCTTTGAGCAATATGTCAATTTATAAGCAGCGGCGCGGAGGGAGGACTTAGATCTCACGAGCCTAATTTAAATTTCTACAAAAAATTGACATACTAACAATGTAAACAAAACAAAACAAAACAAAATATATAAAATTAGAATTTTCTAGATTTCCTTGGGAATTAAGTAAAATTAATTATTAGGAAAATGAGATGCCTCCACCGCCATTTTGTTTGTATAAATAGGAGCTGCCACCTTCAGTGTACTAGCCAATTGGAAAGAAATAGCTCCCACCTTCCATTGTAAACCATTTCCATTACATTCATTGTAATTCTATTTCTAATAAATTACTTATTTGCTCTTTCAACTATCTTGTTCAAGTAAAATGCTCCCTGCTATTTACATCCCCAAAAATATCCCATATAAATCTCACTAAAACCATTTAATTTAAATATATTCATTTAATCTACTTATTATAAAAATCATCGGTGGTATCAAAGCTATGTTTGATTGATATTGGGCATAAGCATATACTATGGTAGAGGCTTTCTGCTCATCAATTCTTATGGATGGTAAAAATACCTATCAAACCCGATACCAGCGATTACCCGCTTAATCAGGTCGGGTACGAGGTGGGGAGTTCTACCCCAAGGCGGGTACAAGTAATGGGGTCCTGCCCCGCCTCATTTAATATTTTTTTTAAGAATACTTTATTTTAAATAGAAAAACTCCACTAAATTTCATTAATTCTAATAGAATATGGCAACTAAAATTATCTAAAAAATATGATAAACAACAAAACCCTTAGTTTACCAAATATATTCGAATAATTTAGCTTTTCAAAATAAATTAATTAATTAAAAAATTTAATAATTATATTATTGTCTCACTTGAATGAATGGGGGCAATAGAATGAATTATCAAAAATTTTAAAAAAAAATTAAGGCGAGTACAAGGCGGTGCAGGATGGGGGATCCTGCCCCTAACCCGCCTCATTGTCATCCCTATCAATTCCTATCCCAATATTTAATGGAGACAACTATGATTTTTTGTCCATTAAAACGAGGACCTACTTTTGTGCACAACATTTATGGGATGTCGTCAATTACAAATATACTAACCCGGATGACATTTCCACTCTAACTGTCTCACCGAAGAAGAAACTTAAAGAGAATTAACAAAAAGATTCTGTAGCATTACTTTTTCTACAAATGAGCTTGAAAGACACTTATTTTTCGAGAATAATGGGAGCCAAAATGGCAAAAGAAGTTTGGGACAAACTAAAGAAGCAGTTCTACAATAGTTACAAAGTACATACTTGTCGTCTTCAAACTTTAAGACGGAATTTTGAAAATCTAAAAACAAAAAATTTTGAAACCTTGAAAGATTATTATTCAATAATAAATGAAATAGTAATTCAACTAAAATCTTATGGAGATGATGTTCCTAAAAAGAAAGTTGTTAGAAATTTTTAATTAATTATGCAGAAAAATTTGATCTAATGTTGCAGCTATCAAAGAATATGAAGATATAGATAAATTAATAATTGTAGGATTAATGGGTTTACTGGAAGCTCATGAAAAAATATTAGAAAAGCGTAATGAAATTGACAACAGATAACACTTTTCTATCTAAAGTTAATAATCGATTTAAGAAATCTAAAGAAATAATTCTAAAAATAAAGAAACTCAAGGAAAACAAATGGATAAAAGTTGAAAGTATTCTCCATGTGGTATTTGTAAAAGAAAAAATTATTTGGAGAAGGATTGTTGGTTTAGAGGAAAACCATAGTGCTATAGCCGTAAAAATTTGAATATGAAGAAATTTTTTATAGTTTTAAACAAAATTATTAAGCTAATTTCTCTGAAAAATGATGTAGAATGAAATCTATTTTATGCCTCCAATAAGGATGCATCTGAAGACAAACTGGATATGTAGTATCTAGAAAGTGGCTATAATAACAACATGATGAAAGATGAAACTATTTTCACAGAATGAAGTCTATTTTATGCCTCAAAAAATGAAAATTCATAATGAAAATTTTATAGAGGCAACAGGCAAATGCACTGTTGTCGTTGACACAACAATGGGTAACAGATACATCAGCGAAGTTCTCTTGATCCCTACAATAGATCAAAACCTATAAGTATAGATTAGATGATGGAGAAAGGATATACTTTACATTTTGAAGAAAATTCTTGTACTATCTATGACAAGAAAAATAAATTTCTTATAATAGCAAAAGTCTAAAAGTGGGAGAATGGATAATTTCCAATCCAACGGAGATACGCAAACAATACAGCAATGATAGCGCAAGTGGACGAGTCGTAGCTGTGGCATAGAAGATTTGTATATTTTTACTTTCACGGGTTGAAAATCCTGTAGCAAAGAGCATGATGAGAGATTTACCAGTTATAAAGAAGATTAAAAAAGTTTGCGAAGGATGTTTGCTTGGGAAACAACATCGTTAACTATTTTCATTCAAAAAATCATAGAGAGCCAATTATCATTAGAGTTGATACATACTGATGTATACAGTCCAATGCATACTCCATCACATGAGCAAAATAGGTACTTCATTCTCTTCATAGATGATTAGACGAGAATGACATGGGTATAATTTTTGAGCAAGAAATCCCAAGCTTTTGAGATTTTCAAGAAGTTCAAAAGCTATGTCGAAAGGCAAAGTGGTCACAATATTAGGACAATTAGAAGCGAAAGAGACAAAGAATATACATTAAATGAAATCAATAAGTTTTGTGAAGATAAAGGAATAGACTCACTATCGGATAGTTACTAGAACACGATGGTGTATCAGAAAGAAAAAATAATAGAGTAACGAAGATAGCTAAAGCTATACTAATTGAGAAAGGTCTTCCAAAAAACCTTCTTGGTAGAAGCGATAAGCACCATAGTCTACTCATTAAATTGATGTTCGATCAAAGCTATGCAAGACAGAACACCAGTGAATGCATTAAGCAGACGAAAACCATCAACAAAGCATCTTGGAGTTCTGTATTGCACCTGCTACACATGCATTTCACAATAAAAAAGAGGTAAGTTGGATGAGAAGATGGAAAAAATGGATCTTTCTGGATTATAGCACTCAATATAAAGGCTATCGAGTCTATAACTCGAGAACAAAAAAGCTAATTATCAGTCAAGACACTAAGTCTGATGAGAATACCGCCTAGAGATTAGCTAAGTTGAAAGAAAAGCTATTAGCATCCCAACAAAATCACAAAAACATGAGGATGACATCAAGGAGAATAATAAACCAGAGTCCACACAGAATGCAATGACAAAAAAGCCTATTGACTTACCAGAATCATCACAAACAAAAACGCGAAGATTATCAGAAATATATCAGAGCTGCAACTTGATGATCATAGAACCTGAAAACTATGAAACTGCTTCAAAGCAACCAGAATGGATAAAAACTATGGACGAAGAAAATAAAAATGATTGAGAAAAATAACACGGGACAACTTACAGATCTTCCTCAAGACAAAGAAGTCATAGGAGTTAAATGGATCTAAAGACAAAGCTTAACGCTGATAGCTCAATCTAAAAGTACAAAGCCAGGCTAGTTGCTAGAAGACTCTCACAATAGTTTGGCATCGATTACAATAAGATATTTACTCCAGTTGCTCGACTTGATATTATAAGGATGCTGATTGCATTAGCCGCAAAAAAGAATGGAAAGATTTTTTAGCTAGACGTGAAATCAGCTTTTCTCAATGGCTATCTTTAAAAGAAATTTTATGGAGCGCAACATCATGGTACATGATACAAGGTAAAGAAGATAGAGTTGTCAAACTAAATAAGGTACTTTATGGATTAAAACAAGCTCTGCAAGTGTGGTATAGCAGAATATACAACCATTTCACTGAGGAAAGATTCGAAAGGAGTTAAAGTAAACTAACTCTATACATTAAAAACAAGGTACAAATAGTACACTTATAATCTCTCTATAATTTGACGATCTCATCTATACGGGAAATGATAAAAAGATGATCAAGAAATTCAAGGAAGATATGATGAAAATATTTGAGATGACTGATCTTTGAGATAACTCAAATTGAAGATGGGATCTTCATTGTTCAAAAGAAGTATATTACTATTCTCATATAGAATTTCAAGATGGAAGGTTGCAATACTATTAGATAGCAACAAATCACTTAAAAGGAAGTGTACTCTAAAAGTAAGCAGTTCACAATTTCTAAGCCTAATTGGAAGTTTATTAGGTCTTAATTTCTGTTATCCTAGGTCCTCAATAGTGCACGCATCTTTTAGGAAGTCTTGATCTCATTGCATTTGATTTAAACATTGAAGGAACATTTTAACGAAGACGTAGAGAACAACGAGAAGCAAGAAGACAATCTCAAGTTGAGTTGGCACAACTATGGAAAAATATTGCTCCTAATGCTCCACCTGAAAATATTCCATGGGGTGGAACTGAGTTAAGTGGGAAGAGTTTAAGATCCAATAGTAAATGAAGATGATAATCTTTTGAGGACATCTTCATTCCTTCCATTGTGGAGAATCAATCAAGCAATATGTATCCATTGTATAGTCATCCGAACGTTCAACTTTGACCCGGCGTAATCAATTTATTCTCTAACATCATATCATTATGTAAGAGAGTCGATGAAAATCCACATTTTCATGTTGCACGCTTCATGAAAATTTGTAGCAACTTAAAATATGAAGGTGTGATTGTGAAAGCAATCCAGATGAGGTTTCTTGTGCATACATTGAAGGATAAAGCATGACAATGGTTTGGCACTTCACCTCCGGGAAGCATCACTAGTTTGGCAGAGTTTGTACAAAATTCACTAAAAAGTTCTTTCCACCCACTAGAGTCGCTAAACTCAAGCATGATATAACTATTTTGCAACAACTTGACTCGAAAAGCTTTCATGATGCTTGGGAGAGATTAAAAGACATGTTTAAAAAATGTCTAAATCATGGAATTATTATAGGAGTACAGTCAACGATTTCTATGCCGGTTTGAATCCTTCACACCGTTCTAATGCCTATATTGTTGTGAGAAGCTAATTTGAGTAAGCAAGCCTTACTCGTTATAAATGTGGAGGAAATGATCTATCAAAACAATTGTAAGTATCGTCTCTGTCCAACTATGTCTCGTGGTGGAGTTGATGTTGAAAATAAGCTTAATCTCACTTATTTAATTCACCGTTTGGGTTGGGAAGGAGAAAGTATTAAAATCAAGAGAATAACACGATTGGGGAGAGATTATACAAGCATACTTGGAATTTGATATTAATTGGAAAAATGTACTTTGGGAATTTAAGTGTCTAATTGATTCAAATAGCATCGGTAGAATTGTGAATGATTAAAACACATACTCAAAAATTGAATATACAACATATAGAGTTTGTGAAATAATAATTCATTCTTATATTTCATTAATTTATTTGAATTTTGAGATTTAGTTATTCACTTTAGGATAGTGTTTAATAACACATGTCAACTTGAGTATATGTGTATAATATTTAGTTGGGTCTTTATTTTTCTTTATTCGAGGAAGAATAAATATTCAAGTTTGGTAGTGATTGACAAATGTAATTTTGCACTTATTTGGGTCACCAAGGGTGGACTTTTTGGAGTGCTTTTGAGAGTTAGGTACTTAATTTTATGTGTTTGTTTTAGGAGAGTATCAAATGACAAAGGGTGAAAATGAATGAGTTTTGATTAAAAAAAAGGATTGAAGATGGATGAATTTTGGAACTTAGGGATCATTGTACTAAATTTGGAAGTTGAAAGGGCTTAAAATTCAATATTGAAGGACTTAGGCTAAACAAGAAACAGAACCAAGGACTGAATTGCACTAAACTAGAAAGCTGCAAGGCAATGAATTGAAATTTCAACAAAAATTTGTTTTCCTAATTGTACTCAAACTCCAATTTCTAACATTATGGGGGCATGATAAAGGTCTATTAATAGGATGTATTCTTCTTTTGGGAAGACACATTCTTGAAGCAAAATACACACTTCTTCCCTAGATTCTCAAGATTGGGGGCTAAAGAAGATTTACAATAATCAAGGAAGGGGTTGAAGAAAAATTGTTGGGATTCATGTAGCAAGTAACAACAATAACTCATATTCCTTTTGGTCGTTTAATTACCCGCAAGTGAACAAGATAATGAACAAGTAATAAAGTGGTTTGTAGAGTGTCGAACACACGAGAACTATGTGTTTGATCAAGTTAAAACTAACACTACACTTAATCAAATGGCAAAATCGAGTTGTAATTAAAAACTATTAAATCTATCAACTAACTTAAAAGCAATGTGAAGAAAATTTATCAAATTTGCAAAAAATAAAAATAAAAATAGTGTTAAGATGTAGAATCCTCCTTAGTAATCCATTTTTAATTCGATAATTTAAATTGACAATTTGAAATCATGCTTGTTAGTCAATATTCCTATTTTAATTGAAAATCTCTCTCGACAGTTGTCAAATCTATTTCCTCACACGGCCTTCCTATCTCTCGATAAAAGATACGAACGTGATAAATGCATTATATGAGCTAGAATATCTTATAAAACCATGTGAAGCATAGAGATATATCTCTATCATCTATCGAACCTCACAATGTCTATTACTATGTGCTAACGATCTTATTATCTCTCTCAATGACAATAAAATCCACAAACAATTCAATTATTGGCCAAATAATTGAAAAGAAAATTAAACTAATAAACATACGAACAATTGAACAAATTAACGACAATTTAATTATTCAAACCAAAAACTTCATAACAAAGGTTCATCAAATCCTAAAAATATAAAAATCTAACCAAACATATTGTCAAAATTAAACATAAAAAGGATACAAGATTACAAATCGACGAAATGTGACTAATTCCCGCTCAATTGTTGATAAATTATTGAACAAAGATCGGAAATTAATTCCAATTTCCAAAACTGCAGCCCACTCTTGTGTATGTCCTCTCTTCTACCGGTCTGCGTGACAATTACCAACCTATATTTATCTCCAGAGGTTGCCCAATTTCCCGTTTAATTCCAGAAATTTGTCTTTTTTCTTTTAATTTCTAGCAACTGTCAAGTTTATTTCTTCCAAAGACCCCAAACAGTCGCCCAAAGCTTAATTTATGTGTGTATATAGCTCCAACAATTGCCTTGGATTTGTTTTTGAAGAAGCTACCATGATCTCCTTTTTTAATGTGTGTGTGGTTGTGTGTGTGTGTATATATTTCTAGCAGCTCGTTTTCTCTTCTTCTTCACTTGTCTGCTCTCTTCCTCCTCCCTTTTGCATGTGAGATATATATCTATATATAATGTGGCAACCTCCTCCTCTTTGAAGGCGTGTCCTCTATATATATATATATATATATATATATTCATGCTTGGAAACTTTGAATTTGGATCAAAACAAAGTCCACAAATTAGGCCCATTGAATCTTTTATTTTCTTCGAGTCCTCACTTTCCAAAATATGAAAGTTGATCTCCAAACTTTGCATCCAATAGCCAATGTAGTCCTCGTGCTCTGGAGTTTGTCATTTCTTTGCTGATTTTGGTTTCCTTCATTCGATTCCTTTTTTATTCATAGAATTTACCTATTAAACATTAAAATAATAATAATTTAGGATATATTTTGTCAAAAGAACTATCAAATATTATTATTTTAGGACCCGAATAAGTGTATAAAATACACTTACAAAAATCCCAAACTTAAACATTTGTTTATCCTCAAACAAAACTATAACCTAAATAATAATTAACACACAAGCATGCAAAAAAAAATTGGTTGAACTGTCTAGCTTTTTTACTTAAGGAATTGAGATCACCGTATTAAATCAACAAACCGTTTCAAACTCACAATACCAAACTAATATTCACTCTTCCAATGCAAAATCGACGCGTGAGTGTGAAGAACTAAGTAGACATTAACGAACTTACGAGTTGTTCCAATTCCCGACCTTCTATGGTCAAATATATCATTTCATCTCTCGTAAGATTCACATACCCCAAACTTATTTTTTTTCACTTTTTTCTCAGCGTGTAATCTAAGGTTGAAGTTTTCATTACTATCTTCACCCTCTCCAATTCAGGTGGACATCACTAGTTGCAAGCCAAGTGTTGGGACTTAACAAGGCATTTAATATATTTTTTTTTTTGCACTCCTCCTTAAGTTTTCTAGATGACTCATGTAACAAACTTTAGGTCGATGACTCTCAAGTCAGACGACTTTAGGGCACCAAGTTTTCAAATACCCTTACAGGCTTAATAATCCGAGTAAAAAAGGCTTCGAAAAGAACAATTGTTTTTTATATTTTTTGTTATTATTATTATTATTATTATTATTATTATTATTATTATTATTATTATTTAAGGCAACTTCATCTCCAATTACTTACTAAATGACCCCTGTAGCGATCTTTAGATCGATGACTCTCAAGTCAAATGATTTTAGGGCATCAAGTTTTAAGATACCATTGCAGACTTAATTACTCGAGTCATAAAAGTTTCAAAGAGAAATTTTAAATAAAATATATACATTGATTAGTATAATGCCCCTTATCACACACCTATTCAAGCAAACCAACCTCTAATTTAAAAATTTCATCCAATTTTATTATGTTAGTCTAAGACAATATGCACAAAAAAAAATTTCATACGAGGAATTCACATTCACATCTGCATCTTCCTACAATAGCAAAATCACCCCTAAACTGTGTTAAATTTGGTCTAAGAATAATTAATTTAGTATGGTTTGAATAAAGCATCTATGTCCACTTAAATCAAACTATCAAGAGCATAAAACAACTCATTTCAAACTCAATTCTAGTGCATGTATAATATCAAGTTTTGCAAGGTTAAACTTCAATCCATCTAGCATGCAACCTATCCACAGTTCATAAATTAATACTAAATCTCAATTTAGATCATCATTGCTAGTCAGGCTATCCAACCCACACAACCTAATAATTTTTTTTAAGTAGTACTAAAATCGAACACACCAATAAATAATACTAAGACCGAACACACCAAAACACACAAGCGTATCAATCAAAACAAAAACTCAAAGTTTTTTTTTTTATTAAGCAAATACACAAGCATATGAAAAAAAAAAAAAAAAAACTCAAAGTTTTTTCCACCCTCAAACTTAAAAATAGGCATTGTCCTCAATGTTATAAAGTATAAGTAAGCACATAAAGGAGTAGGGAGGAAAAGGAAGAAGGTATTCCCCGAATTTTTTTGTTGAATGCGTGGTACTATGTGTGACGGCTAGGCAATTTTTCTTATCATGTTTTTCCTTGGGTCTATGTTGGTTTGAGTGTTCTACGATGTCATGTCCCTGCACATAGCAGTCAAATCAAACATTAAAAATCAAATAATCTAGGACATGTATTACTTAGCCCAAACAATCAAAATAACCAACAATAAATTCTAGGACCTAAGGGGAACATTAAGGATGGCGATACCCTACTAATTGAAACGTGCCTAAATCTAATGCAACCTAGTAAACAAAACAAAACTATATGCTATGCGATACAGAAAGCAAAATAAATAAAAGGGTTAGAAGATTGGTTGCCTCCCAATAAGTGCTTAATTTATAGTCTTTAGCTAGATTGTACGAAGGAATTGATCAGGGTGGTTTAAACATGTATCTTGAGCTTTTGCACTCCTTGAAATTTTTGACTTTGCATCCTCGTTTTGCCTTCCAAATCTTGAACTCTCTGTTCCCCTTTCATCCAAGGTTTCTTAAGCTTTTATTCATTGTCTCGTTCGATCCTTGTTGCTCTATCTCAGCAATGTACTTGTACTCTTCCTTAGCCTTTTTATTGATCTCTCTGTGTACTAGATTCTCGATACTAGTGTAGATCTTGAACTTCTCTTGCTTATCTTCCACTCTAAATGTCAATTAGCCACTTTCAAAGTCCATGATAGCGCCGCTTGTTGATAGGAAGGATTTACCCAACATAAGTAACGTTGTATCCCATGCCTCCTCTATATCTAGGACAACAAAATCAATGGGGAATATAAATTTGCCCACTTTAATGAGCACGTTCTCAACCATTCCTCGTGGGTATTTGATTGATATGTCTGCCAATTGAAAGTAGATGGATGTGTCCTTTAGCCCTTCCAATCCTAATTTTCTGTATACAAAGAAAGGCATTAGGTTTATACTTGCTCCTGAGTCACATAAACAATTAAAATTCGAACCATTCCCTATTGAGCAAGGTATTTTGAGACTCCTTGGATCTTGTAGCTTACGAGGTAATTTGTTCTGCAAGATGGCACTGCACTCCTCATTTAACTTGATGGTCTCAAAATCTATAAGCCTTCTCTTTTTGGATAGGATCTCCTTCAAAAACTTTGCATAGTTCGGTGTTTAAGATATAGCTTCAATCAGTGGGATGTTGACATGAAGCTTCTTGAAGATGTCCAAGAACTTTGCAAATTGATCTTCCAACTTCCTCTTTTGTAATCTCTGTAGAAATGGGTCCGAAGGCACATAAGGTTTGATAGGAACAGTTGCCTTGACCTGTACATTTTCTAGCTTTTGAGATGGAATTACTTTGTCTAGTTGTTCAGATTTATCTAGGTACCTTTTTATTTTCTGTCACCTGTCTCTCAATTGTAATTTCCAAAATTTGAACCCCGTTGCGTGTAATGATTGCCCCAACCTCCTCATTCTCTTCAACTTTTACAGCCATTACCTACTGTTTAGGATTTATCTCAGTGTCGCTTAGCAATGCTCTTTGATGACTTTTTAAGATTGCTTTTGCTATTTGCCCCATCTAATTTTCCAAATTCTTGATGACAATTTCTTGAACTTGCAAGGCCTTGTCCGTTCTTTGCAGGTGTTGAGTAGAGATCTCCGCCAACTTAGTCACTAGATCTTTCAATGAGGACTTATTTTCAGCTAGTTGAAAACCTGGCGGTGCAGTCTGCTGTGGCACAATCTGAGCTCCCTGATTGTTGCTCCATTGAAAACCTAGGTGATTTCACGTAGTAGGTGTTAGGATTCTGATTATGTTGTTATCTTTGAAAATTTTGAGCATAATCTACATCCTCTAGTGATTGTGCAAAAGAACTACCCATTGTGCAATCAACACTTTCATGATTTCCTCCACAGTGCTTGCATTTTTGTTCGACTGTATGAACAGCATTCATCTGATCTACCTTTTTAGCTAAAGTTGCCAATTGTGCTGAGATTGCTATTAATGGATCCACGTCATATATCCTAGCTACTTTCTTCACACTTGTTCTTTAGGCCACAGTACACTAGTGAATGCTAAATCCTCCATGATTAATATACTTGATTCGCTATTCTCTTTGTGATGGAACCATCACATGCAGAGTTAACATTAGCCCTGCTTATCAGATTTAGCACAATATATAAATATTGTACCTAGAGCCATTTTTGCAATCCATGATGTGGACACGAACGGAGTAGCCCTTTTTATCTTTCCCAAACTTCATAATAGCACTCCGAGTCAAGTTGAGAAAATGTGGTGATTTCGTCCCTCAACCTGGAAATCCTTTTAGGTGAGAAATATTTGTTCAAGAACTTCTAACTCAGGCTATTCCAACTGATGATGTTGTGTGGAGGAAAAGTATCCAACCATTTTCTAGCTGAATCTCTCAAAGTGTAAGGAAAAAGTCTCAGCCGAATTGCTTCGCTTGAAACACCTGGATAATCGATTGTTGCACATATGCCCAAGAATCTAGAGATATGAGCATTGGAATTTTCAGTAGGTTTTCCCAAAAAATTGCACTGCAACATATTGATCACATCTGTCCACAGGTGAAAATTTGGTTGACCAAATGCCGGATATACTATACTGGATTGGCTCTTCACGACCGGTGGAACCATATACTCTTCCATCAACCTAACGTTTTCATTGGCTGCAACTTCATTTGGTTGCCCTACACCCAGATTAGCCCCGATGGCTATTCGATTTAGATTTTGTTCTGCCATGAGCTTTGCTTGCTGTTTTTGGTGTGCTTCTAACTGTCCTCTTCTCTGACCTGAACATTCGCTCAATTTTCAGATCAAATTGAGCAAGATCTCCGGTTCTTGAACTTTGTATACAAATTCCTGGAAAGGAAAAATAGAAAACACTGTAGTATTTTTCAAATTTAATGAACTAACTGAAAAAATTAAAAAATTAAAATTAAAATAAAATTCAAATTAAAGGTGAATTAGTTAAAATTTATCAAAAACTATAGTTCATGGCAACGACATCAAAAACTTGATCGTTTAATTACCAGCAAGTGAACGGGATCATAAACAAGTAGTAAAGTGGTGTGTAGAGTGTCGAACCCATGAGGACTATGTGTTTGATCAAGTTAAAGTTAACACTACCCTTAATCAAATAGCAAAATCGAGTTGTAATTAAAAACTATGTAATCTATCAACTAACTTAAAAATAATGTAAAGAAAATTTATCAGATTTGCAAAAAAAAATATTGTTAAGATGTAGAATCCTCCTTATTAATCCATTTTTAGTTTGATAATTTAAATTGACATTTTGAAATCATGCTTGTTGGTCAATGTTCCTATTTTAATTGAAAACCTCTCTCGACAGTTATCAAATCTATTCCCCTCACGCGACCGTCCTATCTCTCGATGAAATATGCGAACATGATAAATGCATTAAACAAGCTAGAATATGGTATAAAATCGTGTGAAGCATAGAGGTATACCTCTATCCTCTATCGAACTTCACAATGCTTATTACTATGTGTTAACGATCTTATTATCTATCTCGATGACAATAAAATTTACAAACAATTCAATTATTGGCCAAATAATTGAAAAGAAAATTAAACAATAATAAAGATACGAACAATTGAACAAATTAATGTCAATTGAATTATTCAAACCAAAAACTTCATAACAAGGGTTCATCACATCCTAACAATATAAAAATCTAACCAAGCATATTGTCAAAATTAAACACAGAAAGGATACAAGATATCACCACAAATCGACAAAACGTGACTAATTCCCGCTCAATTGTTGATAAATTATCAAACAAAGATTAAAAATCAATTCCAATTTCCAAAACTGCAGCCCACTCTTGTGTATGTCCTCTCTTCTGCCGGTATGTGTCACCAACCCATATTTATCTCCAGAGGCTGCCCAATTTCCCGTTTAATTCCAGAAATCTGTCTTTTTTCTTTTAATTTCCAGCAACTGCCGAGTTTGTTTATTCCAAAGACCCCAAACAGCTGCCCAATTTTCGTGTTTTTGTGTGCTTATATATATATATATATATATATATTGGACAGCAGCCAGCTTAATTTCTGTGTGTACATAGCTCCAGCAATTGCCTTGGATTTGTTTTTCAAGAAGCTGCTGTGATCTCCTTTTTTAAAGTGTGCATATATATATTTCCAGTAGCTCGTTTTCTCTTCTTCTTCACTTGTCTGCTCTCCTCCTCCTCCCTTCTACGTGCGAGATATATATCTATATATAATGTGGCAGCCCCTCCTCTTTGAAGGCGTGTCCTTTATATATATTTTCATGTTGGAAACCCTTTTGAATTTGGATCAAAACAAAGTCCACAAATTAGGTCCATTGAATCATTTATTTTCTTCAAGTCCTCACTTTCCAAAATATGAAATTTGATCTTCAAACTTTGCATCCAATAGCCAATTTAATCCTCGTGCTCTGGAGTTTGTCATTTCTTTGCCGATTTGTGCTTCCTTCATTCAATTCCCTTTTTATTCATAGAACTTACCTATTGCACATAATAAATAATAATTTAGGATATATTTTGTCCAAAGAACTATTAAATATTATTATTTTAGGGCCCAAATAAGTGTATAAAATACACTTATCACCTTTCCTCTTTGTTCGTTGTAGTTGAACTCAGTCATATCCTTTATCTTTTATTTATTTAATTCTGCTTATGAAAGACTAGTTATTGAATTCTTATGATAAATGTTTTAGCTTAGGTTATTAAAATTGATTTAATTCAAAGAATTCATGCCAATTTTGTGTTAATTGCTTGTTGTGTTTTTAATTTAATTCAATTGCAAGATCACCAATTGATGAAATTAGGGACAATATTGGGTTATTGACACTAAGAGGTAAGAGAATGGGAGATACTTTTATAGGTTATGATTCGATTGTCAACATGTATAAAAAGGGACTGATATTGAATTAAGTAATGTTAATTGATCTAAGTGAAATTAAAAACCCTAACGATCTAATCCCATTACATAGTCTTCAATCATCAATTGTATTAGATTTAGTATTATTTTAATTTAAATTCAATTCTTAAGTCTCTAATTGATAACAATATTATTTTGATTTGAAGCTAGGTTAGAAAAGAAATGGATAGTAAATAAATAGTTTATGAGTAAATGATAGTGGGACTTTAATTCATTTTATTACTTGTCACGATATTGTACATTTGTGATTTAGACGATCACGAGTCTTTATTTTTACTTAAAAAGGACTCGTAAGGAAATTTTTTGGACAACCCTTTGAACGACCATAAAATTAGGGCACAGCCTGCACTGAAAAAGAGAGGGCTAAAGTGAGGAGAATGGTGGACAGATGCTCAAAGAAAATCGAAGAGAGTGGTTATTGGCATCTCTGTAATTCAATCTTTTGAAGACATAATCAATTTCGTATTCGTGTATTCAGTAAAGGCATCTCAACAAAAGATAAGAACATGTGCTTATTCCAATTTGTAAAAGGTTGTGGGTACAATCAGAGTGGTGATAGGCCAAGGGTTGTAGGTTTATTGTTATGTTTTAATTGCCAAAAACTTTGAGACAGTTGTAACAATTTGTAATAGGAATATTTTTATTCATGACATAAGGGCACGTGGATTTTTTTATTTTTTTTTTATTTTTTTTTTTTAAGGTTTACCATGGTATATTGTGTATTTGAAATTTCTTTGCTTTTGGATAAAAACTCGTATTGTGAACTTCTGGCAACATGACACATACGTAGGTCATGAGCCAGCTTTGACATACTATTGCCGTAGGAGTTAATTCTGATATACTGGTTAACTTGAAGTCTAAAATCTATATTTTGTAATTAAATTATTTTAATTGGTTAATTGATAAAAAATAAATAAATAATTCAGTACTATTCTTGGATATGAAAAAGTAGTAATAATTTTTTTGATTTTTTTTTCCAAAACTCACCCCTTTTCTTTCCCTCTTGTTAGGTTAGGGACGTATTGGAATGGATGACATGGTGAGAATGTGTGCAAGAAAATTTTTTACAATGGGATTTAGCAATTGAGTAATGTTATTCATCATCACTAATATGAAGATCAATTTGGTTGGCAATTAAATGAAAGATCCACTTAAATGCATTATCACATAATTCATTAAATTGAACATATCAAATATCATTACACTTAACAATTCCTTTGTTATCTTCCAAAACGAGTTACTCACTAACACTTGGTTTCAAGTTTATTTTGAAATAAAGTTGAGTTTGATCTTGACGAATTAGCTTAACTTACATAACCAGCTTTTTTATTTATGCTTGAATGTGAAGTGATGAGTTTTTAGTAACACGTCAATTTTCTTTGAAATTTGGTGTTGTTAAGATTAGGTTCAATCAATCAAAAACTTTTACCAACAAAATGTGCGAAAATAAATAGAAATACAAGAAAAATTAAACAACGAACACAAGATTTTTGCCCTAAGGCAAGAGATTCGAAACAAAGTTCATAATCTCCTTTTGAGCTCTTGCCACTGGAAGAAACCACTTGTATTGAGAAACTGGAACCACGAAATCATCCAAAATATACATCACCAAGGCACTCAGGATGAATCATTCAAGATTACATCATATAACCGTTCGATCTATACATCGAAGCTCACTCAAGAACATATGACTCAATCAAGATTTACAAATCATTCAAGAAGTGTACAGAGAAGATAAGTGAGTCACAAGAAGATCGAGAGGCAAAGAGAAAGTGAAAAATGAAATCCTTTTTTTCAACCTTAGGAAGACGAAGGAGCATATAATAAGTCACCAGAAGATCAACCATACAATGGTCATTATGGTGACACTTGGCATTATCTCATGCATCAAATAATCCACTAAAGGAGAAACATTTTAAAGAAACACTTTTTATAAATTGCAAGGGAGGGTCAACAACAAATAGTCCGATCAAGTGATAAACCAAACAATCCATTCAGCATCCAAATCACCAACATCATTGTGCCATACATCATTGTGCTACATATCTTCACAATCTCCATCTCGGTACAATAATTCAGGTTTTTGCTTACAATGGTTTATCCAAGACATGGCACATAATCAACAAATGTTAATGTTAAGCTGACTTAAACAATCCCTAAATTTGTTTAAAGGCAGCAGCACCTTAGTACCAACTGTAAGTATTATGCTCTAGGTCCAATCGACTTTGGACGTAAACACTTTTAATATATAGTTGATGTGATTTATTATTTAATTAATTAATATTCAATTGAATTAAATAATGAAATCCGTATATTCAAATCTTAATAATTTTTTAATTATAAGAAGTTGTGATTGTGAGATACAAATTACATATGATTGAATCTTAAATCATCTGTAATCGTAAGTAATGACGAGATACAGATATCGTTATTACGGATAGACTATCACGTGTGACATTTCTTACTTGTGAAATAAGTAGCTGATTTCAAAAGCTAAAGTGTGGTAATACTTGAATGAACACATGGATATTTTATTATAGAACAAAATATTGGATTCCCGCTAAAAGATTCCACATTGATAACTATCTGGGTGTCAGTGGTTAATCTTTAACGTTCGTAGTGGAATTGGATCTTTGACTTGATGTTGTCATAGTGCCTTACATATGACAGTCATGTTTTGACGGTATTGGATGTTGTTCTGCCAAGAGCCGCTAATACAGCATCATTCGGGTTTGTCAAGAATCGTATCAAGGTTGTAAATGACCAATAGAGGATTCGTCACTCTTAGATAGTAAGATATTATGATCTACATTTCATTCAATTAAATCGATAACGAAACCCTTGGTCAAGGTGTACTCAGAAGTCGAAAATGAGTTATCGAATATATAGACTTAATAGCAGAATGAAAGATATGATCGATAATTGGAATTGACACACTTTCGTATCTCGTAATTGATCGGATCATATTGATGAAGAAATTATAGTTTCACAATAAACAAATGAGTTTGGTTTTGTCATACCACGTGACATTTTCCATTACATGTATTGTCCTGACACATTGTTATATGTCAATCTGGGACGGCGAACGTTGGTTAGTGATAAATTAAAAGGGTTTCCAATTTATCGATTTTGATTATATCAAAATAATAATTCATATCGTTAGACATCGTGATCGACAACCTGATAGGTCGCAAACAAAAGGAGAACTGGAAGATTGTGACTTGTCAATCAATAAATTTAACAAGCGTTGGATAAATTAATTAATTTGATTGCTTATTTATAGGCCCGACTTAATTAATTAAATAGATTGGATTTAATTAAATAGGTTAATTAAGTATTGGATCGGGGTCATGCCAAGCCCGATTGGGCTTATATAAATAAGTGATTAGGGTTTTTAATTTAAAAAAAAAAGATTCATTCTTACTAGAACAAGAGGAGAAAAATCATGTTTCCTTCAATCTTGTTCTCTGTGTGAAATTCCATTGGAAGTTGGACAAATGAATAGTTGTGGATGACAGATCGAGGTTGCTGGAAGAAAAGAAAAGCAAAGGAATTTGCAAATTTTGCAAAAGGGTACAATTTCTATCTAAACACAAAGAGATCTTTTGTGGGAATTGAAATCTGATTTATTTTCCATTGGCATGATTAAGTAGATTCCCAACAGTATTATCAGAGTCTACTTTGTGTTTGTTAGAAATTGTTTAACATCTTTGTGCAATCAAAAGTTGATTGTTATACCTTTTTCTAGTCACTAGCAATTAAAGAAATTAGATTTTCATTTTATTTTGAAATCTGATCTGGAAACCCAAAAAAAAAAGCCTGGGAAAATTAAATTGGAATAGTGGCTAGCCGGTGATAACAGTTACCGTCGGCGCTGGGCAGTGCACAGTGCGTAGCAGCGTAGGATGCCTAAGCGTGGCACCATTGTCGCTGCAGGACAATGCAGCACTGGCGCTGATCGCTATAGCGTGCGACACCTGTGTCGCATGCTGGTCCGGCAATAGCATGTAATGAGCCTCATTGCAGCCCTAGATCGTCGACGTTGCCAGAGATGGAAAAGGAGAGGGAGGGAAGAACTAGGGTTTTCAAAACAGGTGATTGACATTGGAGGCGGAGGCTTAGTTGCAATTAGTGTAGTTGTAGGCCCTCGCTTGCAATTATGAAAAAGGGGTCAAGTTTACAAATTTTAAATGAGGGGCCAATCATGCAAATTTTGAAATTGTGCAGCCTTGTGAGTAATTTTGAAATGGGTCAAAATTGCAAGTTTTGAATTAGAATATAAAAGGTTTTTAAATTTTAATTTCAAAAGGTTTTGACCTAAAAAATCTATTTTGACCCATTCAAAATTTATTTAAAATTAACAAGTTTTATATTATAGTTAAAATTGAATTTTAACTTATATAGTAAACTTTCACCCCAGATTGAATTTCATTTTATTTAGGAGTGTTATCCTAAATTAAAATATTAATTCAATTTAAATTAGAGTTGAACTCTAATTTAATACTTAATTAAATTTTTATTTTAATTAATTATTCACCAAAATATATTATTGAAGTTAGAATTGGATTCTAATTTGACATTTAATTAAGATTTGATTTTAATTAAATTGTCATGCTCCTAAAATTTTTCTTATAATTAGAATAGGACTCTAATATGTTGTTTAATTAAAATTTGATTTTAATAAATGAGTTCACCCTAAAATCTTGGAATTAGAGTTGGACTCTAATTTTATATTTAATTGAAATTTGATTTTAATCAGTTAAATAGTCCCACCATATAATTGTGGAATTAGAGTTGGACTCTAATTTGGTATATAATTAAAATTTGATTTTAATTAAATACACCCACTAATTAAATTAATTGATTAATATAATTAATTAATTATTTAATTGTTCCGATCCATCTTTCTAAAATAGTCTAGACGACCTTAATTGTTAGAAACTTGAAACATATCTGCATATAATATTAGATATTATATAAGAATACATTTATATGATGAATGTATTATTAGTGGATGATTATGAACTCGACCATGTGGATGTGTTGAATTATAATTTTATTATTGTTGTTTTATGAGCCTGCGAGCTCTTAATTATCTCAGGCTTGGGAACCCGCTATTTTTGTTATTATGATGGGCCTGCGAGCTCTTAATTATTTTGGACATGCGAATCCGTTATTTTTATTGTTATTATGGGCCAGCGAGTCCAATTTCATTTAAGCCTACGTATTAACTAGTATAAGATACAAGCTGTAGGTAGACCTATTGAAGATGCAAGAAGATGAGGATACCAGGGGAGATCATACATTGATTCTGATTCAATGCAATACCCCCTAAGAATTGACGAACTAGTCTTCCTTATGGCTCGACAAAACTAGCTAATAAAAGTCCATAATCGTCCACACTATTATATTATATATACATGTTTATTTGCATGGTGTGTGTGTGTGTGTGTGTGTGTGTATTGTTATGATGAGACCTTTAAATGCAAAACCCCTCAATAAAATATTAAGTCATATTTTACGTTCGTTTTCCATCATTATAGTGAAAAATCAGAGTCCTCAATTGATCTTAGCTTGTTGAGTACACTTAATACTGGTCTATTATGGGTATATTTGACGATATGAAATATTATATATTTCTGAATGATGGGTTTGATTTAATTAAAATTTATTTTTTGTTGAACACACTCAAGAAAAAAAAATTTTGGACGCATATTAAGCTAACACATAAGATGTGTAAAGACAAGAAGTTGTCAGCTTAATGATTTGAGAGTTGTATGGAGATACAATTGATAATAGTATCTATCCAAGTGTTTTATTAAGGTTTGTTGAATACATTCAATGTCTTAATATAACAAATGGGATCCCAGCCCACTGGGAGTCAAGTATGGATTCCATAAATTTATGCGAGAGGGTCATAAATTTAAATTAAACACTACTGAAGATGATTAAAATTGAGAAGTTGTCTCAATTGAGTTCAATCATGAACTACGAACTAAGTATTGACTTAGCTTTGCAATCTCTGTCAAAAAGTTATTCATATTAATTATAAATTATAATATAATAAACTCGAATGCGCACTCATTGAGTTGCTTAACTTGCTTAAGACTATTATGCCCAATATCAAATATTAGTAGACGGCAAGCCATTGATTCCTCTAAGGATATTAAGGGGAAGTGTAAAGAGGCTTTGAGAAAGCATTTAATATGGCTAAAATCGTCGAAGCAAAGGACAATACCAAATCTTATGACCCTTGGTTTCATTATAGACTAAAAATGTTATTGGAAGAAATATTGCAAGGTTTGCGTCTACTTCATGAGTTTCTTAGGTATTTGATACCAAATATGAATCTGCAAAAGGAAAAAGTTGACCTGCACGTTGAAGATGAGCAAAGATTGCTGTATTGCCTATAGGAACATACTTCTTGCCATTACCTTTAGGCTTAGTGTTAGAATTAAAGAAATGTTGCTTTGTACCAACCATTACTAGAACATTTAAGTTTTATGTTTGGACATGAACTATTTTAATGTTAAGGACAATTATTTTTCCTATTTAATCTTGATAAAGATCTTAATGGTTGTGGTAAATTACAAAACGACACTTATATTCTAAATACTGAGCATTCTATAATAAGTGTAGAAGTTAAGATGTACAAACGTGATAATCTGAATAATACATAAATCCGACATTGCACACTTGATCATATAGATGGAAAGCAATTCCAAAATTACATAGAGATGTATAAGTTGGGTCAATTGATTTTGAATCATTTGATAAGTGCAAATCATGCCTGTTTGACACAATGATCAAATCTCCCTTTACTTGAAAAGGAGAAAGGTCTGTATAGACACTGGCCTAATACATAGTGATCTATAGACTCATATCAATTAATTTCAGATAAGGTTTCTCTTATTTCATCAATGATCATGTATAGTTGATGAAATTCAAGCATGAACCTCTTGAAAAGGTTCAAGGGATTCAAGTTAGAAGTAGAGAAACAAATAGGTAAAGATACCCTCACACTAAGATCCAATCGATGTGGAAATATCTTAAAGATGAAGCCCTTGTTTGAGCCACATTATATTCCTAAAAATGCTTTTTTTGAATAGTGTATTGATGAAAATGTGTGGTTAAAAAATAAAGAAAAGTTTTAGATTTAGTTGTAATATTATTTTATTGAAGAATGTGTAGTTGAAATGATGTCAAATCACTGTTTAAGAATGTATTTTTTGAAAAAATATGGCTCAAACATATCCGAAAATTTTTATTATCTAAAAGAGAATGAGATTCGCTTGCAGTGAACTCCTCCATATACACTGCAACATAATGGTGTATTTGAGAAGAGAAATCGTAAAGTACTAGATGTTGTGCGATTAATAACAAGCCATGTAAATCTCTCAAAATCGTTTTGTGGTCATGCACTGATTGTAATATGCTGCACACTAAATCATGTTACATCTAAGTTGATTAACGAAACTCCATACGAGCTATGGAAAAACAATAGTCCCTATTTATTTCATATGAAAGTTTGGGATTATGATGCTTATTTGAAGTGTATTAAATTGGATAAGTTCGAGACTAAATCCAATAAATACATATATGTGAGATATTCAAAGCAGATATTTAGATATCAATTCTATTATCCCATTGAGAAAAAAGTCTACGTCTCACGACATATCGTCTTCTTAGAGAAAAAGGTTTACTCTGGGAGAGGACGGTGGGAGCAAAATAGAACTTGAAAGAGTTCAAGAGTCTACAAATATAGTTGACCAAGTAGATAAATCCAAATTTGATCCCACACCTGATGAGGGATTACTCTTGATCAGAAAATAGAGACTCCTAAAGACATGACAGCTCCATTTAAATCTAGTAGGATCATTCGACCTTCAAGAATGTGCGAATCCACGATTACTAATCAAGTATTTTTAATCGAGGATGATGAAGCTACTAATTACGCAGATGTAGAGTCAAGTGTTGACTCAGATAGATATTAGGAGGCGATGGAATTTGAAATGAACTTAATGTAAGAAAACGAGGTTTGGACCTTAGTCGACCCTCCTGAAGGGATAAAACCCATATATTGTAAATGATTCACAAGAAAAATGTCGATATGGATAGGAATATCTATACATACAAAGCAAGGCTAGTAGCAAAAGGTTAAGTGTTGACCTTGGTGAAACCTCTTGCCTATAGCGTTGCCGAAGTCCATTCGGATTTTGGTTACGATAGTTACATACCATGACTATACGTTAAAGCAAGCCTCTTGGAGCTAAAATCTTCGATTTGATAAAAAAATCAAAATGTTTGATTTTATCAAAAATGAAGACTAACCGTGTATTTACAAGCAGATAGTGGGAGCATTGTCGCATTTCTAATATTATATGTAAAAGACATATTACTAGTAGGAAACGACATCCCTATATTTCAATCATCGAAATTGTGGTTGTTAAAGGACTTTTTCGTGAAAGGTATGGAAAAAGCAATTTGATTTATAGAGATAGATCTAGAAACTAACTTAACTAATTCCAATCTACATAGATAAAATCTTCTTAAGATTTTATATGGAGAAAATTGGCTTACTTTTGAGCGGTGTGTTGGAAAGGTTCCAAACTTGGAACAATCATTGACTCAATAGCAAAAACCTAAAACATGATTGTTTCAGAAGCAACAAAGAGTTGTTGTGTGGATTAAGATGTTCATTAATAAACGTGGAGTAGTTCCTCACATTATAGATCACATGCCATTGTATTGTAATAACAATAGAGCCATCGCACAAGCGAAGAAACTAAGGTCTCATTAATGATCCAAACATGTATTAAGGCAGTATAATCTCATCATAGAGATAATACATAGAAATGACATAAAATGAAGAACGAATTTCCACAATTAATAATATTGCAAATCTACTGACAAAGAGTTGTCGCAGTATAAACATGATCGTCATGTAGACTCTTATGATATTAGATACATAAGTGATTGGATCTAGTGCAAGTAGAAGTTTGTAAGTGTTATGCCCTAGGTCCAATCGATTTTAGACATAAACACTTTTAATAAATAGTTGATGCGATTTATGGCAGATCTATTATTTAATCAATTAATATTCAATTGAATTAAATAATGGAATCCATATATTCAAATCTTAGTAATTTATTAATCACAAGAAATTGAGACTGTGAGATACAAATTACATATGATTGAATCTTAAATCATCCATGATCGTAAGTAATGACGAGATACGGATATCGTTACTACGGATAAGTGGTATTTCTTATTTGTAAAGTAAGTAACTGATCTCACATGCTAAAGTGTGGTGACACTTGAATGAACTCGTGGATGTTTTGTTATAGAACAAAAATATTGGAGACCCGCTAAGAGATTCCACATGGATAACTATTTGAGTGTCGGTGGTTAATCTTTAACGTTCGATAGTAGAATTGATCCTTTGACTTGAGGTCGTCACAGAAAGATATGATCGATAATCGAGATTGACACACTTTCATATCTCGTAATTGATCAAATCATTGACGAATGGATTATAGTTTCACGGTAAACGAATGAGTTTGGTTTTGTCATACTACATGATATTTTTCGTTACATGTATTGCCCTAACACATTGTTAGATGTCAATTTGGGACGGCGAACGTGAGTTGATGATAAATTAAATGGATGTTTTAATTTATCGATTTTGATTATATCAAAATAATAATTCATATCATTAGGTATCGTGATTGGAAACCTGATGGGTCGCACACAAAAGGAGAAGTTGAAGATTGTGACTTTTCAATTAATTAATTTAACAAGCGTTTAATAAATTAATTAATTGGATTGATTATTTATAAGCCTTAATTAACTGGATTAACTAATTCATGGACCGAATTTAAATAAATGTGTTAATTAAATATTGGACTGGGACAGGCCAAACCCATTTGGACTTATATAAATAAGTGACTAGGATTCAATTTGAAAAAAAAAATTATTCTTACTAGCACAAGAGGAGAAAAAACCTAATTCCTTCAATCTTGTTCTCTGTGAGTAATTCGATTAGAGGCTGGACAATTGGACAGCTGTGAATGGCAAATCAAGGTTACTGGAAGAAAAGAAAAGCAAAGGAGTTTTTAAATTTCGCAAAAGGGTACAATTTCTATCTAAACACAGAGATCCTTGGTGGGAATTGAAATCTGACTTATTTTCCACTGCGTATGATTAAGTAGATTCCCTACACCAACATCAGCAGGGTTAAAATAAGTCGAAACCTTTTCAAGTTTCACAATTCCTTGTGAAATAACATCTCTATAGAAATGAATCTGACATCAACAAGTTCAGATCTATTGTACAAACAGGATTTTCTACTTAAGTGAATGGCAGAGAATAAAACATCTTTAATGAAACCAAATTTATTTAGTAGTCCTTTTAACCTAATTTCTTCTTTTATGGCATCCGTTGCAGCAATATATTCAGCCTCAATTGAAGATAATGCAACAATTTTTTAAAGTTGGGATTTCCAACTTATACACATAAACAGAGGTGGATTTCCTATTATCTCTATCACCAGAATAATCAGAGTCAATGTATCCTCTTAAAATAATATCATCAGATTGTTTTTTAATCCAAAGTCCTAAATCACATGTTCCTTTTATATATCTAAGAAGTCATTTTATGGCTTCCCAATGTGCTTCACCAGGATTTGACATATATCTACTCAAAACACTTATAAAATAAGCCAAATCAGGTTTGGAGCAAACCATTAAGTACATGACAAACCCCACTGCATTTGAATATGGAACATTTTCCATTCTCCTAAACTCTTCTTCAGATTTAAGACATTGTTCACTTGAGAGTTTAAAGTGAATTGCAAGTGATAAACTCACACATTTTGAATCAAACATATAAAGATTTTCTAATAGTTTCAAAATGTATGTTTGTTTACTGGGATTTAATGTCTTTTCTTCTATTTCTTTTTATTTCAATACCTAAAATCTTTCTAATTCAGATTTCAGCTTGTCTTTGATTTCTTCTATCTCATTGGTGTTGTGACTGGCAGATGCATGTCATCAACATAAAGGAGAAGATAAAGTGAATTTTTACCTCTGTTTCCTTAACAGTGAAAACAAGTATCAAAATTACTCCTTTTAAAGCCTAGTCCAAGTGCAATGTATCGAACCTCTTGTACCATTGTCTTAGAGCTTACTTTAAACCATATAAAGATTTCTTAAGAATGCATATTAAGTTAGATTTTTTATTAGCTTCAAAACTTTTAGATTGTTCCATAAAAATTGTTTCATCAATGTCACCATTTAAGAAGGCTATTTTGACATCCAATTGGTCTAGTTCCCAGTTAAACTGGGTAGCCAAGGCTAAAATTACTCTAACAGTTTTGAATTTTACAATTCGAAAAAAATTTCGTTGAAATCTATTTCCTCTTTTTGAGTAAAACCCTTGATCACAAGTCTAGCCTTGTACCTAATATCATTCTTATCCTTGTCCCTCCTTTTAATTTTAAAAATCTATTTACACTCTATGACCATTTTTCCTTCAGCTTTTTTAACCAAAATCCCAAGTTTTATTCATTTTAAGGGGATTACATCTCATCATGCATTGCAGCTAACCAATGCTTGAAATCCTTGTTACTTATTGCATCTTTAAAGTACTCAGGTTCATTTTCAATGAGCCCTTGGAAAGTCTGAAATGATACTTCATCATCAAACCTAACAGGAGGTCTTATCTCTCTTCTTTGTTTATCTCTGGAAAGTTGATAGTCATTTGAAGGTTAATTTGCTCCCAAATCATTCTCAGTTTCATGTTCAGAACCTCCATCACTATGGGTCTCATTATTTTCATTTTGAGTTTGAGCATCAGGTTGTCGAGTTTCATCTTCAACCTGTTATACCTCAATTTTAGTATTCTTTTCTATATTTTTAGTCCAACTTAGAGAATCTAAGTTTTCCTTCTTTTCAAACAAGGAATATCATTCTCATTAAACACCATATTTCTGCTTTTAGCGATCTTGTATCCTTTAGATTCCCTTACCCATAGACCATACCCACTAACTCATTCACCATAGTCCATGAAGACACACTTGAGCGACTTAGGTTCTAATTTTCCTTTAGATTGATGTGCAAAGGCTGTACACCCAAAAACATTCAAATTACTAAGATCAATTGGTTTTCTTGTCCATATTTGTTCAAGAGTTATAAATTGTATAGTACTAGCAGGGCATCTGTTAATCAGGTAACGAGTAGTTTTTGTAGCTTCTTCCCGAAATAACTTAAGAAGACTAGAACTTAAGAGCATATATCTAACTTTTTCAAGAATAGTCCTATTCATTCTCTCAGACAAACCATTTTATTGTGGGGTGTGCCACAGGTCTTTATCTCAATACACCATGCAATTTGCACCACTCATCAAATTCAATGTTCCAAACTTCCAAACCATTATCAGTTCTTAGTACTTTAATCCTCTTCTCAGTTTGATTTTCAATCAAGATTTTCCACTCCTCGAAAACATTAAATGCATCTAATTTTGATTTGAGAAGAAAATTTCAATTTTTTTCTAGAGAAATCATCAAGCTGAAGCTAATCTTAGAAAAGCTAAAGGAAGAGACGAATAATTAAAGCGAATCTAGCTCTCTAACGAGCTAGGACAAGAATAGAGGCTATCGACGTGATTTCCTAACTAGTTGGTACGTTTGAATAATCAAAATAAGTTTTGTTTCTAAGCCTATTTTGATAAAATTCACTATGTAGGCATAGTAGCTCGTCTCCAAAGATCAACATGCAAGTGCTTAACTATAAACATAGATTTATGCATTCCAGGTAAAAGGGGCAGTCTATTATGCTTTCCTAAAATGCAATAATCACAAAAATTGAGTTTCTCAATGTCATCTTTTCCAAATGTACCTTGTTTTTTCAAAATCTATAATCCTTTATCACTAATATGACCTAATCTTTTATGCCATATTTGTGACTTGTCATTTGGAACACAGATTGCTACGGAAGTAGAGTAAAAAAAACATTTGTGTTTGTAAAATGTAAAGTCCATGTCTCTTGGGTGCTTCTATAATCAATTGTGAATCCTCAAGATTTTGATGAATCCGTTATTGATGATAATGCCATAATTCAAGTCATCCACAACACCTAAAGAGATAAGATTCATTTGTAAGTCAGGAACATACCTAGTCTGTTCCAAGTCAAGTTCGTTATTATCTTTTACTCTTAAGGTGATGGTTCCTATTCCTTTAACCTAACATGTCATATGATAACCCATTAAAACTTGACCTCCATTTACATTTTCAAACTCAGTAAACCACTCTCTATTTGGGCACATGTGAAATGTGTAGCCTCAGTCAAGAATCCATTCTTGACTAGGTGGGCTGTTTGTAGCAACATAAACTTTATCAATATTGGTCTCATTGTTATAGGCTAAGGCTGCACCACCATCAATCTTAGACTTATTTCTTAAATCAGTAAGTTTTTTGGAACAATCTTTGATAAAATAACCCTCTTCTTGACAGTAAAAACATTTTTTACCTTGTCTTTCCTTTCACTTTATCTTTAGGATTTCCCTTCTTGTGTCCAAATCTCTTATTGAAGTTAACAATCTTGGAATTAGTTTTGGATTAACCATTCAGTTTTCCCCACAGATACATTCTTTTCTTTTAAACCTTAACTCTAACTCTTTGTTTCTTAAAGTATTGATTATAACAACAGCGGTTATAGTTTCCCTTCCATATTCAATAACATTTTTAATATCTTT
The DNA here is from genome assembly GCF_002742605.1 of Olea europaea var. sylvestris. Lineage (NCBI taxonomy): Eukaryota > Viridiplantae > Streptophyta > Magnoliopsida > Lamiales > Oleaceae > Olea > Olea europaea. The sequence continues at coordinate 15,601,938 of NC_036240.1, read as the reverse complement.
GTAATTATCACCAATTGAGTTCAATAAGACCATGGCGAGCTGATCTTTTGAGAATTTCTCATCACAGTTGGCTAAGTCAAGGGATAATTTGTTGAATCAATCGATATTAACTTCAAGGTCCAAAGTTGGGTCCAATTTAAAACCAAAGAATTGTTTCAGAAGATACACATTTATTTGGAATAGTTTTACTTAAATATGTATCTTCTAATTTTTTTCCACAACTCAGCAGTAGTCTTTGTTTCTCCAATTTCTCTAAGTACACTATTAGACGGGTGTAAGAAAACTGAGCTCCATGCAGTCTCATCAAGTTTAGTTTTCTTGTTTTCTTCTAAATCACTTGGTCATATCTCATCGATGGCCTTAGCATATTTTTTTTTTTTGAAGTAAAATTGCTCTCATTTTCTGCTGCCAAAGATTGAAGTCTCATTTGTCATTAAAAATGTCCAATTCAAATTTCGAAGTGGTCATGATCCAATTTTGAACGTCAACAGTGTATGCAGATCACAAATACACTTCAAGAGTATATACAACTTGTAGTGGTTGAGATATCACACACAAGTGACCAAACCAAAAATAAATTTGAACTGTGAATAACTTGTATAAACTTTTGCACAGAGGTGACATAGTAGTTAATTCCTGAAGTAATACAGTTACTGAAAGGTACTAAATGACAAATAATAAGTAATACTTTCATAATATGCTATATGTAAGATCAAGAATTACAAGCAGAGGATTAAAATCAAGATCTTCGACTTAGATCAAGATAACCCTCAGATTCCAAACAACTCGTAGGTTTTTGGACAAAGGAATTGCTAAAAATGTCCCAGATTTAGAAATTTTAACACACTTGTAGAGATCTTAAAATATAAGCACATATTCAGTACTGTAAATCATAAAACAGGAACGAAGTCATCAAATACTTTTATTAGGGTTTCAAAAAATAAAGGAGATCTACTTAACAAGTGTCAAAAAAACTGTCAAATCTGAAGCAACTAGGAGTCAAGAACCATCGTCTAACCGCTTTGATACCACTATTAAGATTAGGTTCAATCGATCAGAAACTTTTACCAACAAAATGTGCAAAGATAAACAGAAATACAAGAAAATTTAAATGAAGAACATGAGATTTTTGCCCTAAGGCAAGAGATTCGGGACAAAGCTCCTAATTCCCTTTTGACCTTTCCCCACCGAAAGAAACCACTTGTATTAAGAAATCAGAACCATGAAATCGTCCAAAATATACATCGCCAAAGCACTCAGGATGAATCACGCAGGATTACATCATATAACCTCTCGATCTATACGTCAAAGTTCACTCAAGAACATATGAATCAATGAAGATTTACAATCACTCAAGAAGTGCATAGAGAAGATGATAAGAGTCACGGGAATATCAAGAGGTAGAGAAAAAGTTAATAATGAAATCCTTTCATTCAACCCTAGGTAGATGAAGGAGCATATAAGGAGTCACCAGAAGGTCAGCCATCCAATAGTCGTTGGGGTGACACTTGACATCATCGCAGGCATCAAAGAATCCACTAAAGGAGACACATTTTAAAGAAACACACTTTTGTAAATTGCAAGGGAGGATCAACAATAACAAATAGTTCGATCAATTGATCAATCAAACAATCCAGTCAACATCCAAATCATCAACATCATTGTGCCATGCATCATTAGGCCACATATCTTCACATGTGTGTTACAGCTTAATATCAGGGCAAATGCTCATTTTTCAGTAGACTCGGATAAAATGGAAAGTTCATCTTTTAAGTAAATAAATTTTTTTTTAAATGAAAATTTATTAAGGAAATTTTTCTCCAAACACGGTAAAGATCTACCACTACCAGCTACTTAAGTTCAAACCAAAAAATTGTGGATCAAATTGCAGCAAGGGTCACGGTTGAGCAGTGGCTGTAATTTACCCTATCAAAAAAAAAAAAAAAAAACCTATTTGAAGAACTTCGTGAATCCATGCCTTGATTTAATTGTGAAAAATAAGTTTTTCACTTGAAGATGTAACTAGACCTTTTGTGATTGTGAATGATCTTATTGCATTAAACCCTGCTTGTCCATCGTAAAAGTAAGAAAATAAGTTTTAAAATAGTGAAATTTTGAAGAATGTATAACTAAAATGTAAGCAAAAATTTTGGATTCATGTGATAAGTATTTCATTGTGTGAATGTGGGGTTAAAAATGAATTTGAGAAAAAAGAGTTGAAACAATGATAGACATACAAGGACTAATATTTCGGTAAAACTAGAAATAATGAAACTAACAGTATCAACAAGAATGATTTGTTGAGAAATTCCCAAGAAAATGTGTTGTAATCCATACACTTCTAATCAATTTAACAGAGGAAATCCCACCTTTTCTTCTGCATTTCATTCAACGAATTCTTTGCTCAAAATAATACAATTCAAAAGCATATCCTCTATGGATATCGGAAGAAAAGAATTAAAGACACCTGCAACATATCATCCGAGACATGGACCAAACTCACATCGATTATACCTTAATTACATTGTACAAAGATGGAAAGACACTGACAGAGACAATTAGAGATTTCCAACAAATAAAATATCAACATGAAAGGTTCTTCGAAAAGAAATTATAATCCCATTAATATATCTCAGAGAAAAAGGTGCAACTTTGGCACTTGAAAGAACTATTACAGTAAAAAGATGGCACAGACACAGAGCTTACTTCTGGTTTTGTTCTACCTTAGATCGAATCTTCTGTTCC